>NW_006408576.1:2572935-2615310 GCF_000296735.1 Chrysochloris asiatica
TACTTGCAAAATATGGCCCTGGTGACAGAAACAATCACTCATTGCAAATATCCCTTTCCAACAAAATAAATGATGACATGTATGTGGATGTCATCAAAAAGAATACACAAAAATTAAACTGATTACATCTGTGAGAAGAAATGGTAGAAAAGTTCAATATCATCAGCCAAATTAAGGCCAGGGCAGTCTGTAAAACAGATTATCAATTTCTCCTATGCACATTCAGGCTGAAGCTGAAGAAAATTAAAACAAATCCTTGAGAGCTCAAATACAATCTTTAATATATCTTACCTGAAAATTGTAGACCATCTAAAGAACAGATTTGATGCATTAGACACTAATGGCCAAAAACTAGTAGATTTGCAGGATGACATCAAGTATATCATCCATGCAGAAAGCAGGAGGTCATTAAAAAGACAGGAGAGAAAAAAAAAAGACCAAAGTGGATGTCAGAACAGATTCTGAGACTTCCTCTTGAATGTAGAGTAGAGAAGCAACTAAGTGAAACCGCTGAGAGAAAATATCATAGGGCAGCTCGAAAACAAGTCAAATATTATAATGAAATGTGCAAAGACCTGTAGTCAGAAAACCAAAAATGAAGAGTCAGAAAACCAAAAATGAAGAGCAATCTCAGCATTTCACAAGTTGAAAGAATTGAAGAAAGTATTCAAGCCTCAAGGACTGATGGTATTAAAGGAAGAAGTCCAAGCATCATTGAAGGCATTTGTGAAAAACAAGGCTCCAGAAACTGAAGGAAACCAAATTGAAATCTTTAAACAATCTGATGTAACACTGGAGGTACTCACTTGTCCATGCCAAAAAATTTGAAAGAAAAGATACATACGTGTACCCATTTCAAAGAAAGGTGACCTGGTGGATTGCAAATTATCTTCAAACATCATTAATATCTCTTCCAAGTAAAATTTTGTTGGAGATAATTTTAAGTGCAGCAGCCAGTCAACAGGGAGCTAACAGAAGTTCAAGCTTGATGCAAAACAGAACATGAAATGAGGGATATCATTGCTGATGTTAGATGGATCTTGGTGGAAAGCAGAGAATACAGAAAGATGTTTACTTGTACTTTAATGAATGTGCAAAGTCATTCAACTGTGTGACTCTTAATGAACTATAGATAAAATTGTGAAGAATAGATTTTTCACAATTTTTCATTATACTCTTGTGGAACCTGTACATTGACCAAGAAATATTCATTCAAACAGAACAAAGGGACAATGAATGGTTTAATATCAGGAAAAGTATATGGCAGGATTATATCCTTTTACCAAACTTATTCAGTCTGTATCTTGAATGAGCAAATAACCCATGAAGAACTCGGGATCAACATTAGAGAAAGTATTATTAACTTGTGATATGCAGATGGAAAAACTTTGCTTGTTAAAAGCAACGAGAATTTGAAATACTGATGGTGTAGCACTGTGGGTTAATGCACTGGACTACAAAGTTGGTTTGAATCACAAAGCTGGCCATGCAAGATCACCAGCGCTCCTCAGAAAACCCCAACAGGGTCACTCTGGTCGGAATGGACTTGACGGCACTTAACAACAAACAACAACAAAAACAGCCTTCAAAGGAGCTCTGATAGCATAGTGGTTATGAGTCAGGCGCTAACCTAAAGGTTAGCAGTTGAAAACTTCCAGTCATTTCACAGGAGAAAGATGAGGCTTACTTCTCCCATAAACATTTACACCATTGGAAACCCTATACAGGGTCACTATGAGTCAGAATGGACTCCACAGCACACAACCACCACCACTGGCCTTGGGGTACAAACTGACCTTGCAGTCCAGCTCATTAAGCAACAGCTAATTAGAATTATGGTGTTGCAGAAGAATATTCAAAGTACCATGGAATGCCAGAACAAATAAATCTCTGTTGGAAGAAATACAACCAAGACAGTTCCTTAGAATGATGGTGAAGACTGTCTCTTATAATTTGGACGTGTTATCAGGAGGGACTGGAGAAGAGCAGATAGAGGAAAAGGAAAGGATCAGTGAAAAAGATAGCGATCCCCCAAGGAGAAGCAATGATACAATAGCAGCAACAATAGACTCAAACATAATAGCAATTGTGAGGTTGGCCCAGGGCCAGGCAGTGGTTTTTCTGTTGTGCATAGTTTCAGTGGCACTCAAGAGCACCCACTCTTCTTTATTTCTGAGGAGAATACTGTTTTCTGCAAAGTAGAATCCATTTTAGTATTATGTATTAAAAGCATATTTATATATGAGAAAATTGTGAAAAACAGTCTTCAATCTCTCATATTGTTCAGGAACTACCTACTGCCCTTTTAATCTCCACCCTAGAATTGTGCATTTGTCACATAAGCTCAACAAGGCCTATGTGACGATGGAATGAGGTGGTGATCTCTTAGAATAAAATCAAGGTTTCTGAGGAGCAGCTGGTGAGTTTGAACCACTAAACTTGCAGTTCAAACTGACGTTGTGGTCCAGCGCTTTATCCTGTTCTAACTCATAGCAACCCTGTGTACAACAGAATATGCACCATTCTCAAAATTATTGCTATGTTTGAGCCCACTGTTGCAAGCACTTAGTCCTAAATAAGGGCATTGCTCTTTATCTCTGACCCTTTACTTTACCAAGCATGATGTCTTTTTTTTTCTATGACTGATCATCCTGATAACATGTCCAAAATACATGAGAGGAAGTCTCACCAGCTTCAGTTCTAAGAAGCATTCCTGTATACTTCTTCCAAGACAAATTTGTTCCTTAAGGCAGTCTTCAATATCCTTCATGAACACCACGATTAAAATGCATTAATTCTTCTCTAGTCTCCTTATATATTATCACATTCATATGAGGCCACTGAAAAAACAATGGCTAAAGTCAGGTCCAGCTTAGTCATCAGAGAGATATCTTTGTTCTTTAACATGTTAAAGAAGTTCTTTGCAGCTGATTTTCCCAAAGTAATACATCCTTGGATTCCTTGACTGCTATAATTCAAGACTCGACTTTCGTTATTGAAAGATTCTCTGGGCAAATTAGTGAATGAATCAGAAAACAACAATAGAAGATGGAAGGAATACACAAAGTCACTGTACCAAAAGGAAATGGTTATTGTTCAACCATTTCAAGAGGTAGCATATGATCAAGAGCCAATGATACTGAAGGAAGAAGTACAAGGTACTCTGAGGTATTAGCAAATAACAAGACACCAGGAATTGATGGAATAAAAATGGAAATTTTTCAAGAAGGTCAGACGGCACAGGAGGCACTCATTCATCTATGCCAAGAAATTTGGAAGACAACTATCTGTCCGACTGTTTGGAAGAGATCCGTATTTGTGCCCATTCCAAAGAGAGGTGACTCAACAGAATGTGGAAATCATCAGACAATCTCTTTGATATCCCATACGAGTAAAGTTTACTAAAAGTAATACAGAAATTGCTGCAAGCATACGTTGACAGAGAACTTCCAGAAGTTCAAGCCAAATTCAGAAGAGGCCATGGAACAAAGGATTTCATTGCTGATGTGTGGTGGATCTTGGCTGAAAGCAGAGAAAATCAGAAAGATGTTTACCTGTGCTTTATTAACTATGCAAAGGCTTTCGATTGTGTGGAGCATGACAAGCTATGGACAACATTGAGAAATATGAGTATTCCAGAACACTTAATTGTGCTCATGAGGAATCTGTACCTGGACCAAGAGGCAGTTGTTCAAACAGAACATGGGAACACTGAATAGTTTAAAATTAAAAAAGGTTGTGACAAGGTTGTATTCTTTCACAATAGTTATTTAACCTGTATGCTGAGCAAATAATCCAAGAAGCTGGATTCTATGAAGAAAAACATGGCATCAGGATCAGAGGAAGACTCATTAACTACCTGCGATATGCAGATGATACAACCTTGCTTGCTGAAAGTGAAGAGGACTTAAAACATTTACTGATGAAGATCAAAGAGCACAGCCTTTGGTATGGATTACATCTCAATGTCAAGAAAACAAAAATCCTCACCACTGGTCCAATAAACAACATTCTTATCAATGGAGAAAAGATTGAAGTTGTCAAGAACTTCATTCTTCTTAGATCAACTATAAACACTCATGGAAGCAGTAGTCAAGAAATCAAGTGACGTATTGCATTAGGCAAATCCACTGCACAAGACCTTTTTAAAGTATTGAAGAGCAAAGATGTCAGCTTGAGGACTAAACTGTGCCTGACCCAAACCATGGTATTTTCAATAGCCTTAAATACATGTGAAAGTTGGACAGTGAATACGGAAGACCATAGAAGAATTGATGCTTTTGAGTTATGGTGTTGGAGGAGAATATTGAAAGTGCCATGAGCTGCCCAAAGAACCAAAAGATCCGTTTTGGAAGAAGTGCAGCCAGAGTGCTCCTTGAAGGCCAAGATGGCCAAACTTCATCTCTCATACTCCGAACATATTGTCAGGAGGGACCAGTCGCTGGAGAAGGATATCATGTTTGGTAAGGTGGAGGGTAAGATAAAAAGAGGAAGATCCTCAACGAGATGAGTTGGCCAAGTGGCAGCATTGATGGACTCAAATGTGGCAATAGTAGTGAGGTTGGCCCAGGATCAGGCAGTGTTTCGTTCTGCTGTGAATAAGGTTGCTATGAGTTGGTACCATATGCTCGATGGCACCTAACAACAACAACAACAACCTCCATAAACACTGCTTGTAAGTCTCAGATGAAACCTTTGGCAACTTCAGTCTTCTCTCCATTTATCATAATGTTGTTTATTGGTCCAATGGCAAGGGATTTTACTGTATTTACATTAAACTATAGTTCATAGTGATTACGAATCGGACTGCTAACCTCAAGGTCGGCAGTTTGAAACTACCAGCTGTTCTGTGGGAGACAGATGAGGCTTTCTGCTCCAGTAAAGATTTGCAACCTCAGAAACCCTATGTAGGGTCACTGTGAGTCACAATTGACTCCATGGTACTTAACAACAACAACATAATTCATATTGAGCAGTGTAGTCTTTGATCTTCAACTCCTGACTGAATTCAGCAAGCAAAGTAATGTCACCTAAATGTCCCAGGTTTGTAGTGAAACTTCCTCCTATTATGATGCTGCACTTTTCTTCATATAATCTAATGTCTCAGATTATTTATGCAGCATACAGATTGTTTTGGTTGAAGGACTACCTCTTGGTCTATGTATAGGTTCCGCATGTGCACAATGAAGTATTCTGAAGTTCCTATTCTTTACAATGTTATCCATAATTTGTTACAATCTATAATAGTGTATGATTATAGATTCTTTTGCATAGTCAGTGAAACACAAGTACAAATTTTTCTGGTATTCTCTGCTTATAGCCATGATCTATCTGACATTAACAACAATACCATTCATTCCATGTCCTTTTCTAAATCTGGACTGAATATCTGGAAGCTCCCTATTGATGTACTGCTACAATCATTTTCAAATTATCTTCAGCAAAATTTTATTTACAGGTTACATTCATGATATTGTTTGATAAATTTGGCATTCAATTAGGTCACTCTTCTTTGGAATGGGTACAAATATGGATATCTTCCAGTCTGTTGGCCAGGAAGCTGTCTTAAAATCTTCTTGACATAGATGAGGGAGCGCCTTCAGGATGAGTCAGTTTACTGAAACATTTCAGTTGGTATTCTGTCAGTGCCTGGGGACTTGTTTTTTGTTTTGTTTTTTTAACACCTCTAAAGCATTCTGAACTTTTCCTTCAATTTCATTGATTCTTGATCATATTTTCCTCTTGAAATGGTTGAACATCTGCCCTTGCTTGTTATTATAGTGACACTTGCACATGCTTTTTATGTTTCTTGCATTGTTGACTATTTTGTCCATAAGATTTTTAAATGACACGACTTGAAGCTTGAAGTTTTTTCTTCAGTTCTTGCAGCTTTAGACATGCATGTCCTTCCCTTTTGGTTTTCTAACTTCCGGTCTTTGTACATTTCACTACAATACTTAACTTTGCCTTCTAGACAAAGTGCTTTTGAACTTTTCTGTTTCAGTTCTTTTACTTCACAGTTTTTTCTAGTCACTTTAGCTTCTCTATATTTAAGAGAAAGTCACAGAATCTTTTCTGACATCCACTTTGAACTTTTCTTACTTTCCTATCTTTTTATTGACCTTTTGCTTTCTTCATATATGGTGTTCCTGATAACATCCTACAACTCCTTTGCTCTTCCATCATTAGTATCCATTATGTCAGATCTGTTCTTGAGGTAGTCTCTAAATTCTGGTGGGATATATTCAAGATCATATTTTGGTTCTCATGGACTTGTTCAATTTTCAACCTGAACTTGTGTATGAGAATTTGATGATCTGTCCCACAGTCTACCCCTAGCCTTGCTTTGGCTGGTAGAGTGACCTTGTAGAGAACACTTATAGTGTCCCATAGTATTTCCAAGGCTATGAATTTTATGGAGGAAGATTGCTACATCTTTTATCCATGTAGAGGCTTATGTGTAAGCAGTCATTCACTTTAACCACTAATCAACCAGGGCTACATGTTATACATATATACATTAGAATTATAATTCCAATACTACTACTGATACTGTTGCCATGCTTTGTTAAGGCTCTACTGTGTTACAAGTAATGGATGTATGCTTCAGTACATTTTTTATTGAGCCTCAAACCACCCTTCTGCCTTAGATAGTCCTATATCCATTTTTTTCAAATGAGGAAAAAGATACTACAAAAACAACAACCACAATAACAAATAAGCTAACTATTTGCCATTGAGTTCATTCTAGTGATGACCCATGTGTGTCAGAGTACAATTGTGGTCATAGGACTTTCAGTGGATGATTTCTCAAAAGTACATCTACGGTCCTTTCTTCTGAGGTGCCTGTCTCTACATGGACTCAAGCCACCAACCTTTCAGTTAGCCGCCAAACACTTAGCAATGTTTGCCAATAAAGCTTAAATTGTTTGACCAAGTCACATAGCTAATACGTTTTATTACCTTTAAAATGTTCTGATTCTTAAGGCTGCTGTCTTAGTATTTCACTATATCTCTCATTTTGAACACAAGATATTTAGGACAGATATTAATTTCTCTTACAGTCAATTTAATACCGTCCTTACTTAGGAAGAGACACCTCTGTGTATACTAAAACCAAAGTGTTTTAGAGCTAGAAGGGCTTTAATAATCGTTGACTGTTATGAGTCAAATGAACGTGAGCTCTCCATCACCTTATATTATACATCATGCCTTTAAAAATATATATCTTGTACATTTTCAAAAATAAAGGGCTCTGCTGAGTATCACAGAACATAAAATGAAATGTCATCTTTACCCTTGTTTCAGTTAGTTCTTTTTAGTCATCCTTGGTGTCAAGAAAATTTTATGCTTTTGACCTCACACTTCCTTTTAGAATTCTACTGTGTTGGCTCATATGAGGTCACTTATCTTAATTTCTTTTGTTTCATTATTGACATATCAAGAACCAAGATCATTTTGAGGGCTGTATGTTGAATGCTGGTGGTGGTGGTGGCATGCCGTGGTGTTGATTCCGACTCATACCAACCCTGTATAGGGTTCCAAGGCTGTAAATCTTTACAGGAGCAGGAATCCTTATCTCTTTCCCACAAAACGGCTGATAATTTTCAAACTGCTGACCTTAAAGTTAACAGCCAGACTCATAATCACTACATTACCAGAGCTCCTTAGCATGCTGAATGTTTCTGTTTTAATAGCAAACTCTTTAAGTTTTAACATATATGTTATCTCAAAATCACTACTGTCTTCCTGATCTTAGCCCACCTTGTTTTAGGAAAAATTACTGAACCTGGATGCCACAGTTATGAACTCAACTACTAACTGAAAAGCTGGTGGTTTGACCCCATCCAGAGGCACTTTGGAAGAAAGACATCGTAATCTGTTCTCAAAAGTACTCAAAGTACTAAAAACACTGTGGAGGAATTATACTCCACATAGAGAGAGTCCACATGGGGTGAAGAAGTCTCAGTGGTAACAGGTTTGATTTGGGTTTAAATGAGCCTCATGAGGGATGAGAATCAGGGCACAACAGCTCATTTTAGCCTCGGATATATGCATGTTAATCACTATTTTATTGTAATCAGACTATGCAATTGTCTGCTCTGTCACTATGAGTCAGAACCAATTCAAAGACACTTAACAACAATAACTGTCCATGCCTTATATTATGTTTATTTAAAAGTGTTTACTTTTTTTGTGTTTGATTTTTTTGCCAGGGATATTTTGACATTAGTTATTGTTGTGTTGTTGTTAAGAGCCGTTGAATCAGCTCTGACCCATAGCAACTCTGTATAGGGTTTCTGAGAAACAGCTGGCAAGCTTGAACTGCCAACCTTGCAGTTCAAACAACTCTGCAGTCGGGCGCCTTAACACAGAGCCATATACTCTATCTTAATTCTTTGATTTTATTTCTTGGAATTAGAGGATTAAACAAAGATAACTTAGATAAATATATGCAAATGATCATCAGAATTTTATCTATGAAGTGGCAGTTATGGCACATGTCCTGGGCATCACTTGAAGGTAGCACCACTAAGCAGTTTCTATTTATCATCACAACTCCTACCATCATGTGTAAGATTTAGCAAGTTCAAATTAATGCTTCCATATTTACAGGCTTCCATAGGAGTTCAGGCATGGCACTGTAAGATTGCACTGGACCCCAAGATCATTTAGACAACAAGGTCTGTGGTTCAGACTCACTAATCACTCTTAGAAAACCCTGCCTGTATAAAGTTGCTATGAGTAAGACCAACTGGATGGCCCTTACCAACAATAACAGCTACATAAGTCAAGGCAGACTGTGATCTTGTTCATCTGGGTGTAGAAAAAGAAGAAACAGGAAAAATAAATAAATAAATGAGCACATCACAGACCAATTTTCATCAGTGAAAGCAAAGAAGACACAGTTGTAATTTTCCTGTATTGCTATAATGTGGTAAATAAAATATTAATGAGCTTGACTTATATTTTTAAGGTGATATTGTTGTAAAATTATCTAAAAAGTGAGTTATCAGCTGTTTGGACAAAGGTGCAGTTTCAGTGCTTGCCACAGATGCTATTTTCCCTAGATGTACCTCTGCTTATAATATTAGAGTATCCTTGTCATCATATTAAATAAATGGTAATGTTAGCAATAAATGCAGTGGATTCAGAAGAAATTTGCACTGCCATCTTTAATGTTAGGAGGTTAAAGTGTTCATAGATGATTTACAGAGCAGAAAAGCTTATACTGAAGCTGAGTAGATTAGAGGATAATTGTGTGTGGGAAGTACTCAAATGGATGCAATATGCTCTGAGTTTCTGCTATGATAATAGTAAGTCAGATTTTCTGCCTTCTGAGTGGTTCTGTCTACTTTAAGTGGGTTAGGCCTTACATTTGGCTTCTTTAACTATGAGTAATAGAAAAGAAGGATTCTATCCCATGATCCAGAAATTTGTGTTTTATTCAACTAAAGTAACGATCATTTCATTTCCAAAGATGGCATGAGCTATGAAGTCAAATTACTTGCATTTAAATACTGGCTCTGCCAGTTGATTGTCAAATGTAGATCTGGGTACTTAATCCCTCTATGCTGCTTGCACTTTGGGGAACTGAAATAATAATAGTTATTTCATAAGATTGTCAAGAGGATGAAATAATTAAAAATGTAAATTACTTAGAATAGTGTCTGACACAATGTTAAATCCTTAAATATCTGATAATCTTTAGTTTATTGGTGCTACTGCTGCTGCGCTAATTGCTGTCATTAAGTGTTAGTTGTCCACATATCATGAACACTTTTCTCCTCATAAGCCCTATAACATTCCAGGTAGCATATGTGTTAAAAGAAGCACAAACCACTCAATGAATGTCAAAGTCTTCATGAGTAGTTTATTATATTTTTCCTGAAAAAAGGGTAATTATAATAATTTTATGTTCAACATACTTCAAACATAGTGTTAATCACATTACATACTTTATCCCAATTTCATCATCATGACTCAATGATGTTGGCCCCTAAATTATACTTAGTTTTACATGGAAAACATATTACATGGTTGCCTTTAGGGAGTGCAATGATTCTACTATCAGTGGGCAACAAGCAATTGGGAAATGGAGACTCTGCTATTCAAATGGCAAGCTCACACATTTATACTGAATTACACTGGATTTTCTCAAGCATACATTCATATGTCAAATATTTTTGCACACATGCTATATCATTGTTGTGGGTACTGGCCATAGTAAACCAAGCACAACAAATATGTGCTCCCATGAAGCTTATAGTATAGTAGGAAAAACAGGTAGAAGACAATAAGAAATACATACATGATAATCAAACAAGAATAAGCTAATGTGTACTCTTAATATGCTTTGAGAGTTTGTTTTATTTCTTCTCTGTATTCAATGGGAGCCATTAAGAGAACATTGAACATCCTGGCTTCATAGTATGATAAGCATTGAGCTGTTCAAACTCACCAGTCACTCAAAGGGGGAATGATGAGTCTGTCTGCTCCCATAAAGATGCAAGATTGCCAGTCTTAGAAACACTAAGGAGCGATTCTACTCTATCCTATAAGGTTGCCATTAGTCAGGTCTGTTGCTGTTGTTACTTGTGGTTGAGTCAATGCTAACCCATAGTGACCTTGTAAAGGGTTTCCAAGGTGGGTTTGAGCTGCTGACCTTGTGTTTAGCAGTCCAATGTTTATCCTACAGCAGCACACCAGGACTCCTTAAGTTGGGTGGGAGACATCCTATTCTGGCTTTGGCATGCCCTAGATGGAACCCTAACAGAGAAGGATACTAAGTTGCTCTTTTAGTCACCACAAAGCACAATTCATCTTTCTTTTCTAAACTTGCTGAAATGTTGTTTGTCTCAAGTGAACACTTTATTTGTGCTATCAATTTTCTTGTAATAATGACTTTTTAACAAACAACTTCATAAGGGAGATGCTGTCTGAATTTAAATTGACTTTGTTAATATTTCATATTAAATACTTAGAAATTATATTTCATAATAGGGAAATTAGCAAGAAAATAATCTATGGCTTATACTAAAACATAATTTCTGTACTACAGAGAATTTTAAATTGTAGTACAAGAACAACAATTTGAAAACATTTCAGATTCTGGAAAATACTCTCATTTTTGTCATGTAAATTCTCATATCTCTCAATCATGAGCTAAAATAGGCACAAAATATTCTTCAGCTTCCAATGCATTTAGGCTTAAAGGTAAACAAGGAGAGTAGAGATATTAGAGATTAGTAGTGGTAAATTATCAAGCATTGAAAATACTATGAAGCGTAGTTCACATGGGGTCATCATGAGTCAAATTGACTCCATGGCACCTGGCCAGTTTGTTTTGTTTGGGAATTGGTTTGTGTATTTGGTGAGTTGGTGTGTTTGGTTTTGGGTTTGCAATAACATGGCATGGTAACATCTGCAAAGGACTATGCCTGTAGAGACAAAAGGAGGGAAATATTACTGGAACCAGCTATGGGAATGGTCTTTCAGCAGTAGCCTGACCATATGTAGAGAACAGTACCTTGCTACATTGTCTGAATCCAGTTCAAAAAGCAGTTGGGGTACCAAGCACAAAGGGTAATGAGAGAGGATGAATCTAAAGGAGTACAAAAAGACTAAAGCCTATACAGTTTATTTTTCTTTCAAATGAAATGCAGAAATAAAGATTTATTTTTCACTTCCTTAATGTTCTATAAAGTTATGTGTATTTTGAATTTAATTGGGAAAATAATTATTCCCTTTAGTCAAAAATTGTGAATCCATTTACTTTCTAATAGTATGAAATTATGTTCTCATTTTGTCATTGTCAAAAATCCCCTAAGGCCTTGAGAAAGTCATGGAAAAGATGTAAGCTTTTCATAACTATCGACAGTCAATTCTTGATTTTTCCATTAGTAGCAAATATCCAGGATTTTGTTTGTTTTCTCTGGGGAATTCACAGGCACTCAACACACTGCCTTTAACTTAGTATAACTATTATTGTTGATTTTTTAAAAACTCTAACATGATTTTCCAAGAGCATGCTGGGATTTGAACAATGGATATTCTGTAATTTTTTGCTTTGATTACAACCTTGACTATTTAAATAAGAACCTGAAAAGCCTGAGCAAATGCTATGACTATATAGAATCTTTGTGGCTAGCAGTCCAGTGCTTATCTTAAAGTGCCACACCAGGCCTCCAGTACCCTCATAATTAATCAGAAAGATATTAATGGTAATCTAGCAGTTAGATATACATGAAAATAGTTTGTCTCATTGACTCTGATTAGTATCATTTTTATAATAATAAAGCAAATTTTAAATTTTCTTTCTATATAAATATGTTGGTTGGATAATTCCCTCATTAATATCAATAACTTTTTCCATTTCTGTTCATATAATGGAGCCCTAGTGGTACTGTAAGATAAATGCTGGATTGCTAACTGAAAGATCAGCAATTCTAATCTACCGGCTGGATTGGTGGTTTGAACCCAACATCTCTTCCGCTGAGGAGAGATGAGGCTTTCTGGTTCTACAGTGATTTATCACTCAGGAAACACTATATAGGGTGACTATCAGTTAGAATCAACTTAAATGTACTTCGTAACAACAATAAATTGTTTGGCTTAAGGAGCCCTGATGGTGCTGTAGGATAATAACTGAGCGTGAAAACACACTATCCATTCCATGGAACAAAGATGGGGTTGTCTTCTCCTGTAAAGATTTGTAGTCCAGGAAACAATAGATAGGGCTGCTATGAGTCTTACAAAATCAGTTTTCTCAAGACTCAAGGTACAAATAGCATCTCAGAGTAATACCTTGGTTAAGTCATCTCAAACTTCACAGGATCCAGAAATATGGGTTCCATGAGAACTAAAAGCGCCGTTCCTCACTTTTGGTGGGAATAGATTTGAGATATCATGCTTGGTAAGGTGGAGGGTCAGAGAAAAAGAAGAAGACCCCCAGTGAGATGAATTGGCAAAGTCCATCAATGGACTCAAGCATAGCAACGATTGTGAACTTGGCCCAGGATTGGGCAGTGTTTCCTTCTGTTGTATAGGGTCACTATGAGTCAGTGCCAACTTGATGGCACCTAACAACAACAACAACATCAACAGAGGTGAGATGGAGGGTTGGGAGAACATGAGGGGACGTTTGTGATTACATTAAAGTTCAGTTTCTAGATACGATGCTAGTTGGTTGCATGTATTTGTGAGTGCTTACTGAACTGTGCATTATATTTTGTGTACTTTTCTGTATACTGTACTTCAATATAAATGTATTTTCAAAGAATCATGAATTCAGTTTCTTAAACCATGAGACTGTTGTGTTGCCAGTAATAGCCTAATTGATTTAGTTCTATATTTTTAATTTCTTATTTAAGTTTTATTTTTTAACATAAGATCCAGTTCAATGTTGCTTTGTATAATGCTGACATAGATTAACATTAACAAAGTTGAGAAATTATGAGACTTATCAAGTTTTTAATGAACGCTTATCTTAAGGAGAGATTGTGGAATCTTTGACAAAATAGATGGATAAATAGGTAGAAAGATAGATAGGCAGATAAATGTCTCTCAATATTTATTGAATACCTAATTTGTGTGGAATGTCCCATCATGTTGCAAATAAAAAAGAAAACACACACACACACACACACTGAGCACAGCAATAAAGGGATTTAAAATGATATCCCCTGGCTATTCAGCAAGCATTCTTCTGAGGGCAATGAATCATGGCTACATGATTAGGCCAGATCTTGGCAAATTTCTTTCTTTCTTTTTTTTTTAATGTTTTATTGTGAATTGTATGATAGTTTACATGAGAGAACTTTAGTTTTACATTCATTCCATCGTATATCGTTTCATTGCCATGGTTCCAATCCCCTCCATGCAGCATTAACCGACCAATGGGTATACCCTACAAACCTGCCCCCTACACTCCCCGCCCCCCACGAGTCTTCAGAACACAGTCCCTTTCCCTCTCTGGATCCAAAGTCCCCAGCCACTTCATCACTCCCCATCATTGTCTCAGCCTCTATCTTAGGCATGGCTGCTTCTCTGCGTAGGGTCCAGCTCTGGGCTCTTCTCTGTTGATGGTCCTAGAGACCTCCGCTCCTAGACTGGAGAAATAATCACTCCCTTCCTTGCTACAAAACGTCTACGTTTACATTTCCAACCCTCACAATCAGTCCTGATAACAATATTCACTATTGTATCACCAGTGACCCATCTGCATTTCATTTCATCAGCTCCACCTAGACAGATTGGATAGTACTCACTAGAGACTCTGCCTTCCTCCATGCCCCCTAGCTCTAGGTTCCCTCTTGAAAACTTGTAAGCCAGTCACTTCTTGCCTTTGTAGTCTCCCCCACCCCCCCACCCCAAGTTGGGTATCCAATGTCCAAGTTGCCCATCTCTGTCTACTCTGTGTGTGGAGGGGGTGGGAATGTTTCTTGCTGTAAGGATTTATTCCCTCATTTGAGTTACTGCATCCATAGGTGTAGGTCAAGTTCATCAAATTTTATCAGGTCACTCTTTTTTTCTGCTTCTTTCTTCTCCTTGTTGAGCTCTGATCATCCAGTCATCGGGGCCAGGGCAAGTGGGTACCATCTACAGTGTGGGTGTTCTTGTGCATATGCCCTCTCTTCCTATCAGCTGGTAGCTTCACTCTCCACTCTAGTCCTCTGTGGCCATGCCACTGACTCTGGGCCCAAGAGTCCCCAGGTCTCCCCACACTACTGGCCAACCAGGTCCCCATCTGGGTCCAGAGAAGCCCATCAAACATTGTAGGGTTTAGCTTGCTGCTTCATTGCTGCTTTTACCCCACTTACCCCTATCTGCGATGCGTGTGGTCACCAATCAGAGTGTGTATTTCCGTTGAGTTTTAGTCTTAGAAGGGGGTTTGCATTGAGGGGACCCGACCACTTGCCTTGATGTTTCCTGGGCAAGCAATTTGTTTGTTTTGTAGTAACAGTCCATCTGCCGCTATTGTTTTGTATTTTTCCTGTAGGTCTTTCTTTCAAGAAGTATTTTCTGTTCTTCTAGCCGCTCCAGGCTGGTTTGCTCGTCCTTTCAAGTGGAAATTTCCCATCTCAGGAGATCTGGATGTGGTTCAGGCTTCTACCTATAGTCTTATGTATTGCAAAGGCTCCACAGGAAGCCTCCTTCACTGTGCACGTTGTAGCCCCATTTTAGGTATTCCTGGTAGCGTAGTGGTTAGGAATCGGGCTGCGAACTGCAAGGTCAGTAGTTCGAAACTACCAGCTGCTCCGCGGGAGAAAGATGAGGCTTTCTACTCCTGTAAAGATTTACAGCCTCGGAAACCCTGTACAAGGTAGCTATGAGTCGGAACTGACTCCACGGCACATAACAACAATCAGTTATAGGCAAAAGACAGACTTACAAGCTTTTTATGGTGATGTTTCTGGCTATTCCTTTCTCTCCCCCTCCAGTGTCGATTTTATATTATAATGCAAGGAAAACCAAGATTCAAAAGACTGCCGAGCATCTTAACATTATTCCCCCCTTTTCCCCATTCCAAACATGACTCAGTCTCTGTATCCCAGAGCCCTGTAGTTCCATTGTTGTGCATACATCATTCTTTATCTCTGTCCCACTTAGCCCATTCAAACATGCCTAATTGTTCTCCCATCTGCTTTCTTCTTCCGTTTTCCTCTCCCTCCTTGTATATTGCCCCCCTTCCCAGCACCCAAACTTTCCTATGTCTAATCCCTGCCCTGTGCTCCACCTTCCCCTCCCTCCCCTCACCCACCACCACTTCCCAACAAACAACAAAGAATTCCCCCTACCCCCCTTTAGTATGGTTCCTTTTTCTTAGTCTTTTACAGTTGTGGCCCTATGCAGTATTTCTCTTTTTGTGACTGACTAATTTCACTCAGCATAATGTCCTCAAGGTTCATCTGTGTTATGCAGTGGCTTGCCGCTTCCTTGTTATTCTTCAAGGTAGCATACTATTCTATTGTATGTATGTACTATAGTTTGTTTATCCATTCTTCAGTTGATGGGCACTTTGGCTGTCTCCATCTTTTTGCTATTGTAAATAGTGCTGCTATGAACATTGGTGTGCATCTATCTTCTTGTGTTGTGGCTCGTTTTTCTTGTGGGTAAATACCAAGTAGAGGAATTGCTGGATCATAAGGTATTTCTATTTTCAACCTTCTGAGGAAACTTGGCAGATTTCTTGGGAGGAGATTTTTTCTGCCATATAGATGTGTTCAAAGACAATTGAACAAGAGAGCCAGACTTACTAGAACTTCTTAGTGTATTACTACTGAACTATTAAGTCTGAATTTGCATTGATCTTTTTTTTTTTTTCCTAGCTAGTTAGTTCTACTAAATTACTCATGTTGTTAGCTGTGATTCAACTCAGTTCAACTCCCTGTGTCCTGAATAAAATCAGTCTTCACATCTTGCTGCCTGCGCATAGCAAAACACTCACCATTGGACAGCTCAGCTGCTATGTTGAGTTTATTTCCACCAAGTATCACATCTTGAAATAGGCTATTCATTTGTCTCCCTGGTTTTTCTGTTGTTCCCTCTAGCCTATTTTTAACACTTCTGTCAGAAAATTTCTGATAAAATATTTTAGATAATCCTTTCCCTGCTCAAAGTTCTTCAGTGGCTTCCCAGTACACTTATAATAAAACCCATTGTTCTTTTCATGACCTAAATAAAAGCTCAAGCATAATTTTTATATGGCATAGTAAAACACAGAGGAAAGATTAATTCATTATAAAAGAGATGCAGAAGCATCTAAGAAGGTATCACAGATAAATAATGAATTTTGTAGGTCAAGATTTTAGAGATGAATAGGTGTTCACCAGGCAGACAAGGTGGAAAGAAGTAATTAGAACTTTGTGTGCTAAGGCAAAGAAAAGAAAAATCTTTCCCTTTTCCTTATGAAGAGATATCTTCTTTCTGCCACCTCTGATTTTGCAAAATCTCTTCAGCTTTTCTCTCCCTTGAAGTTATATGTACTCAAAAGGTATCTCATTTATCAGTCTTTATATCCCACCAAGAAGAAAAATAAACTAGAGTTAAATCTTATCTGTCCGTTCAAACCATGCAAATTAAAGTCAGAATAACTCCCAAATGAAAACATTGCTCTCAAATCAGTTCCATCTCATAGTAGCCCCACAGGATAGAGTAGAACTGTCTCTTAGGGACCCCAAAGCTGAAATCTTTAAAGAAGCAAACTGGCTCATCTTTTGCCTGTAGACAAACTAGTAGGTACACTGCCCACTTTTGGATTAACAGCCCAGTTCTTACCCACTACACCACCTGGGCTGTTTTTGAAAAGGCATTTTTATTATTATTATTATTATTATTGAAAAAACTCTCATATGATAGATTAGATTTAAGCTTAAGAATATGCAGAATTGTTTTATAATGTCTCCATAGCCTACTCCTTCTCTTAATTTCATTTAACTGTAAAAAAAGAGTGGATTAAACTCACTTGTGAAAGATCATTGAAATGTAATTTTGCCTTGACTTTGTTTTTAAACTTTTGTCTTATGTTTTTTATCTTTCAATTGTCTTTTTAAGCATATGTAAATATAAGAGCTATGGTAGCATAGTGATTACAAGTCAGGTTGATAACCTCAAGATCAGCAGTTCAAAACTACCAGCATTTCTGTGGGAGAAAGTTGAGGCTTTCTGCTCCCATAAAGATTTACCACCTTGGAAACCCTATGCAAGGTCACTATGAGTGGGACCCAACTCCACGGCATACCACCACCACCACTAAATATAGGATACATGGATTAATATTAATTTTCTTTGAAAATTAACATAAATTTAAATTGAATTCTTTGTAAGTTGGATGTAAATTATATTTTAAAAGTAACTTTGCATGATATGGAACTACTGGTTTAGATACAGTTATTTTGCTTTTATGAATACTTTTCCATGATTGGGTTTGTGGCCAATTGATACAGGTAAAAAAAGGAGAACTAACTTCTACAAAAACTTTGTTGTAAATAAAAAATATATGTGTGGTCAGAAAATATTGTAAATGCTGAATAATGATGTTGGTTTATCTGCACCATTATCATTGTGCCAAGAGCTTTAAATACCACAACAAATGATCTTGGGGGAAAAAATTGATAAGATTTCTACAAGAAAGTAACTCCAAAATTTCTAGAGAAAGAGTTATTTCCTATATAAATAGCCTTTAATATTTTCATAAAATTAAAATTAGCTTTTGGTCATAGAAGTTTCAAAGTTGAATTTCATTTAGTAAGCCTATTGTATTTTCTAAAGCATGTTAGGTATATAACTACAATTTGCTGCTGTGTTTTTTATAGTAAATAAAGGATCACTACTAAGAATACTATAGAGCCCTAGTAAGATAAGCACTGGACTAACCATATGGTTGGCAGGTCAAACCCACCAGTCACTCCTTGGAATCTTATACAGGGTTGTTAATGAGTTGAAACCAACTTAGTGGCACTTAACAACAAGAAGCATACTTTCTGATAAAAAACATTGTCCACTGCACTCCTCAGTATTTGCAAAGAAATAGGGTTGACGTCACCCAAGAATGTTCCTGAACTTTGCCATACCTCATTGGACAATGTCAGTTTTTCCTCCTCCCTGCAGGTCAAATGCATTTGAAGTGCTAGCTCTGGATGGAGTCAGCACTGGAATTCTGCAATTCTACTCAGCCCAGGACAGTGCTGAGTGGCTGAAAGCAGTATCAGCAAATATTAGTGATCTGACACTTCAAAATGTAAGCATGTAAATTTTCCACTTTTGCTTTTTCAGATGAGAAAAATCATTTGCATTTTTATTATTTATTATTAACCAAAGCAACTGGTTATAATAATATAATCAAAGAGCCATGTACTTGTTTTAATGTATCAAACCTTCTAGTAAAAAAGTTAAAATTAAATCATCGAAGTGTTTACAAATACAAATGTATATATACTTAGGCTAACTTAAACATTTGCATACTTAAGAGAGAGTGTTTATTTTATCTTGCTCTCTCTCCATACACATAAAAAATATTTAGGTGTATATTATTTTATGTATATTTAAGCCAGCTATGTTAATGTCATGCTACATGTTTTATTTAGAAATATCTAATTGGGTGCAAGAATATAATTCCCTTAAAATTATGAAAATCTATGAAAAAAAGGTCTATAAGCAAAAAATATTACTTGTAAGATTTTCAGTGCAGGAATCCAGGAAAGAAAAAATACTGTGCTATCTTGAGTGAATTGTTTGATGTTCAAAGTCAAAAAGAAATTTACAACAAATAATGAGAAAGAATAAAAAGAGATGAGAGTGTGGAGTAAAATCTCAATAGCATATAAAATCTGCTAAAGCAACATCTTTAAGGTCAGTTGAACCACAAGGTTGGCAGTTCAAGTTCACCAGTCACTCCTCAGAAACCCTATACAGGGTTGCTATGAAACAGAGCTGACTGACTTGATAGCTCTTAACAAGAATAACAGCAAAGCAACATCTGAATCGGCCTAGATAAAAAACAGTGGCAATGAATTGATGATCACAGCTCTCGGAGGCTCATGTAAAGTCTACCCCTTAGCTATCATAGCCTTTTAACTAATTTTGTTGTTCTCATTCCTTCACAGTATGGCCCAACATTTGCATTCCTATTCCTGCTTCTATTTCAGTGACCAATCTATAACTGGAAGAGTGTGTGACAAAGGAGCCCTTGAAATTACACTATGTGGCTAGCCATGCACAACCTCAGCAGAACCCTACCATTCATTCTTCATCCTTCTGCTCATCTTCTTTCTCATACCTACATTGTTCCTGACAATCAACATAGTTTGTTGATTGAATAAAATAAAATATTTGGGGAAGTAGCAATTTATTAGATTTTCCTTCTGTAGACCTCAGAAATTTTAAACTTTATTCTTCAATAATGTGAGGAAGCAACAGTTCCTCTCTAAAATGTTAGTTCTCAAATTTGACATTTTGAATTTCAAGGTGTCTGGATAGAGAGAAGGAAGAAATTGACATTTGCAAAAATAAAAAAAAAAAAAAAAGTATGCAACAAGAAACCTTGAGTTCTAGGTGATATTCACACATCACCTCTACTAGGCAGAGCACAAAGTTAGAAAATTGCAGATACTTTAAAAATGTCCACTTTCCAAATGTGTAGTCTTGGGCATGTTGTTTTTCTGGCTCACCATTTCCTCACAGGTAAAATTTAAAAAAAAAAAATTATATCTACCTCATAGATTATTAGGAGGAACAAATGTGAAATATGATCATTATAATTTCCCAACATTATGTAAAGCAGAAATCAGTCTCCCCATTTTTTATATTGAAATTTAAGCATCTGCTATTCCATAGCTTCACTTATATAAAATGCTAATTATCTAAAAAGAATAATATAAATAGGTTAATATCACTACTTCCTGTCATGCAAATTGTTGCCATGTTGGTATTTATTATGCTTTGATTTTCATATAAGAACTGTGTCATTAAAAAACAAAAAAACTGATTTCAAGGACACATGTGCAACTAATTAATTTTAGCTGCCAATTAGACAGGTTGAAAAATTATGGTATTAATATACTTGTCATGCTGACTCCTTCTTATCCTTTCTCTACAGATGAAAATGGCAAATAAATGCTGTTCTCCTTGTGACCAGGTAGGATTTGTGTTTTTAACATAGATCAAATAACAAATTGTCCAAAAATAGCCTCTTTGTGAAATTTAAGTTGGAAATTTTCAATAATCATACATTTTCCTAAATCACACTGAAATTGGTCATTGTTAACTCTGTAAGACTATTCATTTATAGTGGAAGTAGTATGAGGCAAGTCGTTCTGATCTCAGATATTTAACATGTTATGAGTTGCTTATTCATTGTTGTTGTTATGTGTCGTAGAGTCGGTTCCAACTCATAGCGACCCTGTACAGGGTTTCTGAGGCTGTAAGTCTTTACGGGAGCAGAACGCCCCATCGTTCTTCTGAGGAGTGGCTGGTAGTTTCAAACTGCTGGCCTTAAGGTTTGCAGCCCGATTCGTAACTATGCTACCAGAACTCCTTTAGGCAGTTAATTTTATAAGGAAACATGGTGAAGACAGGAATGCCTACATGATTATTTAAATTTGAGGAGGGTTTATTATTGACACATATCTATATAATTTGGTTATAATATTTAGCATCTTATAATTTTCATATATAGCTTCCTTTTTTTGGGAAGCTTCACTCATTGTGGGTCTTTGATCTAATAGATCAATTTTTTTTTTAAGGTAGGTAGGACTCTGTGATTCCTAAAGGCAGATGGTTTATTCACTGAGAAGCCCCTGTACCTACATTGGACTTAATTACTGCATTTACCTTTCTAGCAACTATCAGCTTATTCCTAATGAGAGCAATTGTTAACTTTTAATATACCTGATTTTCAAAATCAAAGACTTTCTAAATTGATAAGTAATTTTTAATATATTATAATCAAGATGCTTGACACTATATTATTCTATTTCTTTTTAATAAAGTCACAGTTTGAGCTATAATATAATTGCAAGTCATGTGTGTGCATATGTGTATACATATATATGTGCATATATATTTGTATATACTTCATTAGTTTTTTAATTTGGGTATTTGCTGTATAGGTTTAAGGAACCTGTCCACTAAATCCCCAAGTTAAGAAAACTGAGAAAAATGCGTTAGATTCTCATTAAATAGTGCTTATAAAAACTCTTTAAATCATGTTTGAATTAAAATTTAAATAAATCTGTGACAATGCAATCTTTACTGAAAAACTAAGGTTGTGTTGGTGTGGCACTGCATGATAATGTGATGGACTGCAAGGTCAGTTTGAACCACAAGGTCAGCAGTTCAAACTTACCAACCACTCCTCGGAAACCCTATGCAGGGACACTATGAGTCTGAACCAACTTAATGGCACTTAACAGCAAAGAGTCCTGGTGTGGAGTCCTGATGTGATGCTGTAGGATCAGAACTGGACAGTGAACCACAAGGTCAGCAGTTCAAACCGACTATCTGCTCCTCAGAATTCCTGTACAAGGTCGCTAAGAGTTGGAACCGTCTTGAGGGCACTGGACCACAAGGCCAGTTTGAACTGCAAGGTCAGTGGTGCAAACTCACCAGCCCTTCCTTCAAAATCCTATACAGGGTGTATATGAGTCAGAACTGACTAAATGGGACTTAACAATAAATCAACATGGAGTTCCTGTAGTGGCACTGTAGGGTAAACACTGGGCTGCAAGGTCTAGTTGAACCACAATGTAAGTAGTTCAAACACACCAACCACTCCTCAGAAATCCTATACAGGGTGGCTGAGTCGAACTGACATGATTGGCAGTTACAACAACAACAGTCAACATTTTAAAATTACAAAACAACAACAACAAAAAAACCTTACCTTACCTCTGGTAGCGTAGTGGTTACGAATCGGGCTGCGAACCTTAAGGTCAGCGGTTCAAAACTACCAGCTGCTCCGCGGGAGAAAGATCAGGCTTTCTACTCCCGTAAAGATTTACACCCTCAGAAACCCTGTACAGGGTCGCTATGGGTTGAAACCGACTTGACGGCACTTAACAACAACAACAACAAATGTAGCTATTTTATGAGTTGTACAGTCCTCGTGTGGTTGTGTAGGACAAACAGTGGACTACTTATCAAAAAGTCTATGGTTCAAATCAGCCACTCCTTGGAAATACTAAACAAGGTCACTATTTGTCTGAACTGACTTGATGACACTTAACAAAACAACACCATTAACATAAATATGCTCAATACAGGATTTATTTCATATTCTATCACTTAATACAAAAGGTAGGGATGCTTCCCTGATTTACCAACTGATTTTAAAACAAAAGTTCTCACAGACTTTCCCCTAAATTCACAACTTACTTATAGTCCATGGACAAGGCTCTTGACTTCTTTAGCAAGTAAGGTGCATAGGAGAGTAGGCATTGTCTTCTCCAAGAATAATTTATATATATAATAATAAGCACTGTACAAATGAATAAAGTATTTTTTATAAATCAGACTCTTCTGAGATGATAAGGGAATGCCATTTGTAGGTAAGACTGTTAGTATTAGCTTCCTCATATTTCATACAGTGCTGCCTACCTTACAAAATTATTTTGAATTTAAAAACAGATGATTAAAATGAATGCTTTGGGAACAGTTAAATATGATACAAATATAAGAGTCCATTATGTTGGGAAGATGTCATTGGAATGTGCAGCTTTAGTAGGACTTGAAAGTAGTGTATTTTCCACAATACTTTAGATTTTTATATGTATCATTGTAATTATTTGGCACGTTAAAAAAACACTAATCTGGAAATCAAAACGTGCTTGGTTCCACTTTCAAAATTTGACACTTCTTTATCATTGAATTACAAAAAGGAGTAGTAAAGTTCAAAGAAAGTTGAAATATTTGAAAAGTAAAACCTCCAATATTGAGAATTTTAGTTCAAAACATCAGAGGCAGTAGAACAACCTTGCACTGTTTTGGTGAAATTTTGTTTTGTATTGAAAAATGTTTATGCATTTTGTGTCTTAGTAGTCATAAATGAAAACTCTTGCCAACCTGCTTCTAATCACCAATTAACCATCTACTGATGGTTGAACAACTACCATAAAGACTCCACCACTGTCTCTCAGTTTGTTATACAGTAGTAGTTGGGATTTTGTTGTGATGCTGGAAGCTATTTTACATAACAGCAGGATATTTAAAATAACTTCCAGCATTTTAAATACCTGAAAGGCTACCCATGATGAGCAGTTTTCAGAGAAGTTTCAGATTACGACAGGCTAAAAAGTTAGAGGTGCACCACTTCTGAATAGTTGGCCATTGGAAAGCCTTATGAATATCATTGGAACATTGTCAGATATAGTGCCAGAAGATGAGCATCTCAGATTGGAAGACATTCAAAATACGACTGAGGAAGAGTTGCCTCCTCAAAATAGAGTTGACCATGTGAGGTTAATGGAGCAAATCTTTTGAGACACACATTTGTTGCTAGGGCGCAACTCAAAATGAGAAGAAAAATCTGCAAAAATTCATTAATAGTGAGAATGTGAAATGTACAAAATATGAATATAGGAAATTTGGAAATCACCAAAAATGAAATGGAACATATAAACATCACTACAGTAAACATTAGTCAGCTGAAATGGGCTGGTATTGACCATTTTGAATAAAACATATGAATCATATGGTTTACTATGCCAGGAATGACAAATTAAAGAGGCGTGGTGGCATATTCATGGTCAGACTGAGCATCTCAAGATCTACCTTGAAATACCATGCTGTCTGTAATAGGATAATGCCCATTTGCCTAATGCCACTATTATTCAAATTTGCACACCAACCAATAAAATCAACAATGATGAAATTGAAGAATTTTGTCAACAGAAGGTTTGAACTGCCAACTCTTTGGTTAACAGCTGAACAATTAATCTCTCTTCCACCAGAGCTTCTTTTAATGTAAGCTAGGTACTACATTTCCAAACATACACCGCATTTGTAAATATTTGCATTGTCTGAGGTATGTACATGTGTGGGTAATGATTATATATTCTTCAGACACTTTCAATATCTTATGAGTTTATTGGAAGCTAAACTAGAATCATTTCATTCTTACAAAAATAAGTGTCTCAGTTATAAAATGGGCATTGCTTATATGAGACATGTATGCTTTGGTTAGTAAACAAGAAGGCAGAGAGTTTCAGTTCTGTTAAAAAAAAAGAAGAGCTAGACAGTTTTGAGGGGGGAAAAGTCCTGGCTCTTTCTTGGGTGTAGAATTTTTTTTTAAATTGGCTACTAACCCAAAGACTGCTTTGAACCCACCCAGTGATGCCATAGGGCAAAATAAAAAATAAAAAAGAGCTGTCAAATCTGCTTCTGAAAAAATTACATTCAACTAAACCCTATGTCTCAATTCTACTCAATTAGTCTTGCATCCGAATCAACTTGATGGCAGCAGATTAGCTTTGTGGGTTTCCTCTACTAGACCGATTCTAACAAGACTTTAACTTAAACCTGGTTCACTATGGTTTCCTGTATCAAGTGTAGTCAAGGCAGTCAGGACTCACACTATAGGCTTGCATTATCTGGAAAGTTGGATAAGTTAGTCTACATGGAAATTGATATAGTCACCTAGCTAAGGCACACAAAAACACCTTTTGAATGTCATGAAAGTGATCTCACTTATAAATATAATAAAGTACAGATATCCCGATTCAGTTTGCAGCTCAGTCCTGTTAACTGTTAAAGTGGAAACTGTGTCTTTTGTTACTTCATAGCATTATTAACAGAAATCTAAGGAAAGTACTATGAGTTCAAGGACCATCTTAAATATTCTGCATCCCCTAAGCCATCTAACATTATGTCATAATAAATGGGCAATAAATGGAGGAATGTTGAATTGATTTAGGGCAACCAATCTTAGAGAAGTAAATACTGGATCCTTTAAAAACAGGCATGTGTTTTTTTGTTGTGGTTTTATTATTATTATTATTCTGAACAATTAATTTTGTGTTTTGGTGTGTATCAAAGAGGAAATTATATTTGGAGAAATATGGTGAAAAAAATAGACCCAACTGCTGAAATCGACAAAACAAAAAGGAAAGAGAATTAGAAGGATAATACAAAAGACATAGATCCTTAGATTCTTATTTCTTGTGACTAAAATGTCCATATAATTTATTATCTAAACTGGGGCACTTTTGTCTGGGACAAAGACTAACCTAAAAAGGATACGAAAACAACAAGCGTAAATTAGAATTGTCCCGGGCAAACTGGAACATATGTTCACCATACAAAAATAGCGAGCAGTTCTGTATATTTCCAAAATAAATTTCTTCTTGAACAATCTGAATTAAAGAGAATGCAGTAGAAACCAGAGAGATACAGATTATAGTCTCCTCAAATATTAAATAGTATAGCTAAATCTGAGCTTCATAAAGGAACAGACCAGCTGTAAATGTATCATCTTATGTGTGCTCAACTTATAATCTTGACGGTTGTTGTTTTAAGTGCTGTCAAGTCAGCTCCAACTTTTAGCCATCCTGTGTAGGGTTTCCAAAGAGTGGCTGGTAGATTTGAATTGACAACCTGTGGTTAGCAAAGAAAAGTCCAGTGCTTTTCTTACACTTAGCCATACCACAGCAGGGCTCCTTATTATCTTGACAAGGTTGGGCCAAATAGATGAACTTTCCCATGGAAATGTCATCAGAAATGACAAATTAAAATAGATTACCTTTATAATGTGTATGTCTTCTTA
This sequence comes from Chrysochloris asiatica, assembly GCF_000296735.1. NCBI lineage: Eukaryota > Metazoa > Chordata > Mammalia > Afrosoricida > Chrysochloridae > Chrysochloris > Chrysochloris asiatica. Next base: position 2,599,196 of record NW_006408576.1, read on the forward strand.
ATTTAACTATGGTGATACAATCAGGTAGGTTTTCATAAAATTATAATAAATATTTCTTGGAACATGTAATAAGCCTTCAAAATCCATAATGTAAAAGATAAAAATAGCTTCCCTTATTATAATTTATGAACTCCATATACCAAAAAAGATTCATAAAGCAGCCAATGTTTCTAATAATAGCAGAGCTATTACTTATTTATTTTCTCATTTAAATTAGCAGAATTAAATTACATGAGATTTAATTAAGTTCACATATTAAAATATAAATTTCAGATAATTGTTGTTATCCTGACCATAAAAATGCTTCTTCATTTATTCCTCAACATAAAATTCAAGTTAAATTATGTACCAAGTACTGTGTTCACTACATTTTGAAAAAGAAAAAAATACATCCCCAAGACCCACTGCTGTCAAGTTGATTCCATAGAACCCTATAGAACAGAGCAGAACTCTCCCATACGGTTTCCAAAGCTGTTAATATTTACAAAGACTGAATATCTTTCCCCAGCAGAAGGGTTGGTAGGTTTGAAGCACTAACCTATTGGTTAGTAAGTCAAGTGCATAACCCACTCCATCACCTTTGCTCCTTAAAAGATGATAATATAGCATACAGATGATAATATATCATATAGATGATAATATAGCATATTGATGATTATATAGCATTTTATTATATTCATAGTATTGTCATATACTTTAATTTCTCCTGGATACAGACATGCAGTGGATTGTGGCACTCCCATTTTACAGACAAGGACATTGAAAGGCAGACATACTAACTAAATGTCAGGATCACCCTCTGAATAACACGGAGACCAGAAAATAATGAAGAACCTTTAGACTAGAAGTCCAGAGCTCTTGATTGTGAAGTAGAAGTGTCAGCTGCTATCTTAAAATGTTATTCAGCTGTCATAAACCCATAACCTAAGGGAGCTCTGACAAAAAGTGGGTAATCAGGTGAATATTGTTTCAGAACAACTGTGAAGATGGTTAGCTTTTATAACTTTGTATTAGCGGTGATCTACAATCGACACTCATGGAATCAGCAGTCAAGAAATCAAACGATGTATATTGCAATGCGTGACTCTGCTGCAAAAGACATCTTCAAAGTGTTGAGGTGCAAAGTTATTAATTTGAGGACTAAGGTGTGTCTGACCCAAACCATGATATTTTCAAGAGCCTATAATGCATGTGCACGTTGAACATTAAATCAGGACGACTGTAGAAAGATTGATGTGTTTGAATGATGATGTTGGAAAGAATATTAAAAGTGCCATAGACTGCCAGAGAATAAACAAATCTTTGTTGGAAGAAATGCAAACAGAATACTCCTTAGAACGAGGATAGTGAGGATAGTGAGGCTTCATCTCTCATACTTAGGAAATGTTCTCAGGAGGCACCACTACCTGGAGAAAGATGTCATGCTTGGATAAGTGAAGGGTCCCTGAAAAAGAGGAAGATGCCCAAAGAGATGGGTTGATGTAATGGCAGCAGCAATTGGCTCAAACATAATAATTGTGAGGATGGCACAGAACTGGGCAGTGTTTTGTTGCATTATACATTAAGCTCTTGAATCATATTTTTTTAATAATTTTCATTTTGTATAAAAATATTATAAATACTCCATTACCAGATACTTTAGTGTTAGTTTCACTGTTGAGAATTTATATCATGAAGAAAAGCATAATTAACATTTTCACATATGTCAACTATTTTTGTTAAGTACCCTAAAGCAGATTCTGACTCATAGAGAGGATTTGAACTGCTGACCTTGTGGTTTGCAGTCTAGCGCTTATCCTACAGTGCCACACTAGGAATCCATGTCAACTGTATATGTATTATAATCAACTGTTTTTATAGCATCATAGAAAAATCTGAAATATTATTCTCCATTAGAAAGTAATCCAAAACTGTTTTTATAAAAAATACATAGGACATTTTGAGAAGAGAAGTTGATCAGTATTCTAAAAACAGAGAAGTTCATATATTGACCTGGACCAATGCAAAATTTGAATGTTTAACTAGAGATGTTATACATTCATATTGTGTATACATGCTTTGGAGTCTGGATATGGTGCTGTAGGATAAGCACTGGACTAACTCCAAGGTCAGTGGTTCAAACCCACCAGTTGCTTCTAGGAAACCCAATATAAGGTCACTGTGAGTCAGAAGAAACTCCATGGCACTTAACAGCAACAGCGTACTTGATCTGAAAATTGAGGTTGACTTTCAGGTTTCTACATTCAACTAGTTTTAAATGTGCTGAAATATTGAGAAGATAACTTGTTTAATGTATGTACTTTCTACTCCTGTGACAGTATGCTCTTATTAAGGCTTGATTTTTAATTTTCAAAGGTTTCCCTCTGCAGGTTGTACATATGGGGTGGGTAAATGAGAAACTCCAAGGAACTGACTCCTCTCAAACCTTCAGACACAAGTTCTTGGCACTGAAAGGTTCATCCTTCTACATTTTCAACACTCCTCCGGTAAGGACACCTTTGAAATACAATTGGGGGCTTGTTGATGAAGTTATTTATATTAGAGAAGCAGTAATTAAACCTGATGTTTAGAGAACAAAGATAGAGTTTTACTTCATGTCATTCTCCTATTTACCTAAATGGTTGGGAAGTATGTTGCATGTTTATTAACTGGCTATTTCTTACTCCAAATTTGTAAATTAATTAATCTATTTCTTTTTTCAATTCAACCACCTATTATGATATAATCAAGTTTTTTTTGGATGTTTTTGCTTAAAATTCAGTTTGATATAGAGGTAGTTATGCAAAAGGCACTATGCGTTCGATAAAGATCAAATATGAAGGTAAGTATAGAAGTATTGCTACTAAATCATAGAAACCTTTACTAAACAAAAATAGCAAAATGAAAGTTACTGTTTCTTGACATATCCTCCATCTGGATCTATATATCTCTCTAACACTTCCCAAAGAATTATGCGGTCTTCCATTTACTTCACATCAAAACGTTAGTTTTGGCATACTCAAAAGACTCAAATTGTGTTCCTTTTAAATGTTCTTTGAGTTTGGGAAACAAAAAGAAGTTTTAAGGGGAAAAATTAGGGTTAGACAGTGGATGAGGCAATGTTTCCCAAACAAAATTCTCATAGGACCACCCTTGCTACCCTGAACAAAGAGCAGATGCAGTGTCATGGAAAACAAAAAATCTTAGTGCAAGTTTTCTGGCCTTTTCCTCATCATTGCAGTTTTCAGTTTTCTTCCTAATAAGCCCCCATTATCATTCTGTGTTTTTGAGAAAATCAGGCACCACAGATCTCCTTGGAAACTTCTTTTTTGATTGGAACTTTTGTCTGAAAACACTTTAATGGAATGAAGACAAGTTTATTACTGAGAGAACCTTGTCTGTAGACATTCACTGGTAGCAGAGACATGTTTAAATATGTTTTGTTTGAAACAGACACATGCAGGTATGACCTGGAACCCTAATAGTGATACTTTTTTACTTGCCTTCATATATGGCTACTGCTGCTGTTGCTTCTGAGTGCCATTGAGTTGGTTCTTACTCCTAATGACCCTGTAGAGTGTTTCCAAATCTGTAAATACTTACAGGAACAAAAGCTTCATCAGTCTCCCATGGAGCAGCTGGTGGATTAGAACTGCTGACGTTGTGGTTAGCAGCCCAACATGTAACCCATTATGCTACCAAAGCTCCTTTCACAAATGGCTAGAATCAAACAAAGCAAAGAAGTCTCTTTAGATATTGTTAATTTAATGAGCAAACAGTGAAATTTTAAAAGCTCTTCTTATCCCCGTACCTTTCAAAAGTTTTATTAAAATATGAGCAAACAGCTATTTAGGTTGTTGTTAATAGCAGTCGACTTGGTTCTAACGATAGTGACCCTGTATAGAATATCCAAGGAGATGCTGGTCAGCTTGACTTCTCACTTTGTAGTTGAAACTGACATTACAGTCTACTGCATTAACCCAAGTTGCCTCAATTTAGTTCTGAATGCTATAGTTCTGCAATTTTATTTTCCAAATTCCATTCATAGCATTCTTACTTACTTACCAAATTTAATATGGTAACTCTGTTTAAAAGTTCATACCTGTATCTCAAAATGAGCACTGAGTGGCTACCAATTTGCTACCCCTGCTAGAGAGTAAGATCTCCTAAAAACTTGATTGAACCTCAGCATAGTGATCCTGCTTGGTCACCTTAGAGCAGGTGGTGGGCTGGCAACGTCTTGCGGATGGGGTCCCCAGCCGATCTCCTCCCTCCCTGCCTTCCTCGGATGGCGGCTGTTTATGCTGGACGTGTGGCCAGAGACGGGTAAGGATCACGTGGAACCTCGGCAACCTAAGACAGAGCCATTGCCATGCTATGAGTTTCGATGACGGGTTGTTGTTGTTGTTAAGTGCCGTCGAGTTGGTTCCGACCCATAGCGACCCTGTACAGGGTTTCCGAGGGTGTAAATCCTTACGGGAGTAGAAAGCCTCATCTTTCTCCCGTGGAGCGGCTGGTAGTTTCGAACCGCTAACCTTAAGGTTCACAGCCCGATTTGTAACCACTACGCTACCAGAGCTCCTTTGATGACGGGTAAGACTGAGGAATTCGCACTGACCGCCTAAGACAGGCAGCGTCCCTTAAACAAACAATAAATAAGGGGGAATCTAATGCAGACCGTGCAGACCCGGTCAGGAGGTCAAGACCCTGTGGGCCCAAGTGTTGTTGACCGTCCAAACCATAGGCTCTGAGGATCAGACTTTAGCCACTTAGTAGACATAGCAAACTGTCCCTCATCTGATTATTCAGTAATGCTTGTTAGTAATCTCATACATGAGCCCTGGATATCCACAGACAAATGTAAAAACCTTCCCTAAAAGCCGAGACTGTAAATTCCAAAAAGGCAAGTTCCCCCCAACCCCCCCCAAAAAAGCTAAAGAGGATAGAGAGAAACACTGTTAACTGATGATATATGGAGGGGGATAATAACCAATGTAATGAAATAAGCTATATGAATGGTTGAATGTGAAGCTGATGATGTGCCCTGTAAACTTTCACTCAATCCAAAATAAAAACATTAAAAAAAAAAAAAAAAAGACTATCACAAAAATAAAAAGTTCATACCTGTAAATAAATAACAAAACCTAGTAGTATCTAAATTAAAAAAACAACAACAACACTGAAGGATCTATGCAAAAAGTGTTAAATGAATGTTCTGAATATTGTGAATAGGACACAATCAAGTTTGCCTATCAAACATAAAGACATTAGTATTCTTTTTGCTCCTTTCATCAATAAGTTTTAGATTGTCAAATAATTTTTTTTCATTTACATATGCTTTTTTATTTTGACATAAATGATTAGACTTTTTTTAAGCTTTTATTGTGATTTGAGTTAAAGTTTACAGGGCAGATTATCAGTTTTGACTTCAACAAATCATATTCTGTTTCATTAAAATGATTATAATCTCCTCCATATGCCATCGATTAACAGTATTTACCTCTATAGCCCCACCCCTTTATTTTGACGTACACATACCACACAGAAAATATATATTCTTTTAAAAGTCTATGAGGCACATTTTGCAAGCCAGGCTTCTACCCGAAGACACACAGATTTTCTCATTCCATGGACCTAGAGTTCTCATCTGCTCTGTCTCTCTGTGCCATTGTCTCTGCCATTGTCTCTGTTGTAGCCACTTTTCTTGTTAGTATCCTAAGCTCCACACTTCACTCAGGCTCTTCCCTCTTCATGGTTCTAGGGTCCTCTGCTCCTGAAATAAAAGTTTGCCTGCTCCCCATGTTTATTACACATCTACAGCTACACTTGTAATTATTGTACCTAGTCCTGATAACAATTAATTACAATTGAGTCATCATTCCCCATCCTATTCCCATCATTCCCCATCTCTTTTCACCAGACCCATCTGAAAAAGAGGAAAACTATTTAGTGGGGGTTCTACCTTAACCCCTTTGTTCTGAAACTAACCACACTCATGAAAACTTATAAGCCCATTACTTCGTGACTTTATATCCCCCACTTTTAGACAGCCACTGTCTAAGTTACCTATCCCTATCAACCCAGTGTACGGAAGAAGCAAGCTGGATATTTAATATGAAGAATCCTTCCCTTTCATTTGGAATTCTGAACAACTAAATCCATAAGTAAAGGTCCAGTTCATTAAATTGCAGCAACTTATACTTGTTTCCTCTATCAAACTAATTTATCTTCATCTGGTCAAGTTCTGGTCAGCAAACCATCCAAGCTAGATAAAATAAGTACTATTTGAAAGTTTGGGAATTCTAGTATGTGTCACCCAGGTTAGACCAGCTGGCCTCTTCAGTCTCAACCCCTGCCCCCCATGTCTAGGTCAGTGTCCATGGGCTCAGGGGTTCACATGTCTACCTAAACTTCAGAATAACCAGCCCTTCCTCTTCTCTCTCTCTAACTCTCTCATCTCATCACAAGGTCAATGATAGTATATATAACATCGCCAAACTCAGCTCATGTCTTCATTGGTGCATTTCTCCACTACTACACACAAGTAGCATATAATACAGAAGGTTTTTATATCCCTCACCCAGTTGCCTCTCGTGTTAATATCTTACACAACCATAATGCTTTTTTAAGAAGTGGGAAGATAACGTTGGTACAATACTATTAAGTAAACCACAGAATCTATTCTAATTTCACCAGTAAAATTACTTTTACTGTTCTAGGATCCAATCCAGGATAATACATTGCATTGTTAATTTTAATACATGCATTTTAAATAAATCAGTGCTGTGTATTTACACTAAAGAGTTTTCTAAGTATTAGCATATATAATTGAATCTCCTTAAGGCATGTTAAATAAAGCTCTTTGACATATCTTGCTAAATAAAATTTTATATAGTTTTGTCTCACCAAGTAGCACTAGGAAAGAACTTGAAATAAAAAGAAACATAAAAATAATTAAATAACCTGAATATCCACAATTCAGGCTTGGTGATGAAATACAAGCAGAGTTGGAGTATGATATATGATTCTGAGAGTAGCCATCAATAATCTGTATTTGTTGTTACTGTTTCAAGCAGAAATGCCTCATGCATTACCATTGTTGCTGTTGTTGTTAAGTGCCATCAAGTTGGTTCCAACTCATACTCACCCTGTAGAGGATTTCTGAGGAGCAGCTGGTGGGTTTGAACTGCCAACTTTGTGGTTCACAGCCCAGTGTGGATGCAATAGCACCATACCAGGAGTCATTACCATTGTTGTTGTTTTTGTTGTTAAGTGCTGTCAACGCCGTTCCGACTCATAGTGACCATGCATAGTGGGTTTCTGAGGAAAGACTGGTGAACTGTCAGCCTTGTGGTTCAAACCAACCTTGCAGTCCAGTGCATTAACCCACAGCTCAACACCAGGACTCCACCATTAGATACTAAAATTCACTGCAGGTCAGTTTAACTCATAATCTGAAGTTACGAAGAGAGGAAGATATCTCAGATTTATGTCCATCAGATATAAGACTCTTCAGCTCATCTATTAAAACAAAAAGGTATCCACCCTCTCATGATTTGGCAGAGGACAAGAGGCAAGGAAAACGTGACTAAATGTCTTTAGATAGCACAACTGAGAGTTCTTTAAGGAATCTAAATTATTCTACTGTGATGTGTCAGTAAGATTCTCATGGTATGATCGCTCTCTACATACAACATTTTAAATTATAACAAATGCCTGAAATATATAATCAAAGTCATTGAGAGTAAAAAACATAATCTATATTCATTGTCATTCTTAATTGACAAAAATTCTAAATTTTTCAAGCTCCTTGATGACAAGATGAGCAATGTAATGTGTTTTTTTATTATTATTTATTAATATCATGTTTTGTTTATTTATTTAAAACTCAGTGGCCAATTTTCTTTGCATTGATCCATGTCACAAACACCACATCATGCAAATAAATTGCTTGACCTCCTTTGCTCAAATTTGCCAGAAGCAAGTAGTTTCACCTTTTACTACCATAAATATCTTGTTTGGAAATTTGAAACCTGTTCATTCTCTGCTCTAAGGAAAAGGAATAGCTGATAAATTAAAATCGATATAACACCCAGGCTCACTAAATCCTGCATTATGTTCCATGTGTACGCACAGCAGGTCCTTAGGGCCTTTACAGATATATGCCTCCCTTAATTGTTTCCCTGCAGTTCTTCATCCAGTATTGCTTTATCCAACCTTTATATTCTTTTTGTTTATTTGTTTAAAAAGTTGTAATTATAGTTAAAAAAAAAAAAAAAACTATATAGATGTGAGTTCTGGTTTTGGCGGCAGCAGAGACAGCCAAGTATGAAAGGCTCCATGGGGGAGGGATTGAAAACTCAGAGAAGCTGCATTCACGGAACAACACCGGAGCTCTAGATCTAGCATAAGGTGCAGGGCATCAGTCTCCCACATGCACAAGTGGAAAGATCACAATATAAAGTAAAATACAGCAGTTTAGGAATTGCTGAATACAAGACTCACTCTGTGGCCACCCCGCCCGGGCAGAGTTCAGAGGGCAGGGCTATGGCCAAACCAGACCAGCACAGGGAAACATTGCTAAAAGTGGTGCAGTGATATTTTCAAACTGAGGTGTGGTGGATTCTACACATTTTTTCCTCCTCTTTCCTGTCGCTCCTTCTTTGCCCAGTCTGGATGCCTTCAAGCAGGTGGGTATGCATCCCCCACAAAAAATCCAGGGCTGAGCCCACAGTTTTCCCATGGCATAGAGAAAGAGCTTGGCAGCTACTTATGACATCAGCCTCGGTGTCTCAGCAATAAAATTAACTTATGTAGGACCCTTTACTTTGGCCTATCCAGCAAAAAACAAAACAAAACAAAAGAACAAGCCTGTCAGGCCTGACAAACAAACCGTATGAACAATCTGTAAAACCCCAACATAAAAGGATGCAAGTATCTCAAGAATTACACTGTGCACGCACAGATACCTAATTGACCTTCAGAAACAAAAATAGTAGACAATCTTTGTCTGATTAACTTCTCAATATCTATCTACACACCTCTACAGTGCTGACTAGAGGAGGGGCCAGAGCAAGTGGACTCCCCCACCCACTGCTGGAGGCTTCTAGGGTGCACACACACTGCCTGAGTAACAAGACAACTATACAGTCTGCCACAGTCTTATTTTTGCTTCAAAGTGGTGTTTTTTGTCTCTGATTTTATATTGCTTCTGCTTTAGGTACTTTTGATCACACATTTTTCCTGGATGTGGGAGCTTTTTCTCCCTATGTTACCCAAGAAGACACAGCAATCATGGCCATATAGTGAAGCTACAAGCATACCCCATAATATTCCACCATTCAGACAAGAGCCAATAACAGCTGTTAAGCATTATATGTGAAAAGGGACACCTATTTCCTGGTTATATCCACCAGTAAGCTTAATAATACAACAACAAACATCCATTTAAGCATTAAAAAACCCACATAAACACTGGAAATGACAAAGAAAACCCAACAAAAGATCACCAAACATGTCCAAATACAGAAGAGAGTAACTGAGACAAATGAGCTGAAGACAGACAAAGGCTCCCAAGAAGAGGAAGAGCAGGTTTTGGATTTTCGTGAGAAGAAATTCAGAAGAATGATATAGAAACAAATTCAAATGCTCTGAAAAGGGGTGGAGAAAAACAATGAAGAAGTCAGGAAAGTACTACAGGAGCAATAAAACAAGATTGATACAGCATTGGAAACAATTCAAAACCTGCAAAAAGAGGTCCAGATTATTAATAATAAGATATCAGAAATGGACAATACATTGAAAGGTGAAAGGAGCAGAATAGAAGAGGTGGAAACCAGAACTAGTGAGCTAGAAGACAAATTTCTCAATACTGCTCACATAGAAGAGCAAGCACAAAAAAGGATTAAAAAAAGTTGAAGAGAGTCTACAATTCATACTGGATAACATGAAAATGAACAACTTAAGAATTATTGGCGTTCGGGAACAGGAAGACTCAGAGAAGTCCACAGAGGAGATCATCGAAGAGCTTCTGGAAGAAAATTTCTTCTCATCTGAAAGATGAGAAGATAAAAACTCAAGAAGCTGAACATACCCCAGGAAGGATAGACCCCAAAAGAAAGTCACCAAGACATATAATAATCAAGCTCTCCAAAATCAAAGGCAAGGAGAGAATCTGAAAAGCAGCCACTGAAAAGAGAAGTGTTACTTACAAAGGGAAGCAACTCAGATTAAGTTCTGACTTCTCAGCAGAAACCATGCAGGCAAGAAGGTAATGGGGAGACATATACAAAACCCTAAAAGAAAAAAATCTGCCAACCAAGACTCGCTTATCCAGCAAAACTATCAATCAAATAAGATGGTGTAATCAAAACATTCTAGGATAAACAGAATCTAAGAGATTTTGTCAAAACCAATCCAGCACTTCAAAACATACTAAAGGGAGTTCTTTGGACTGAAAACCAATAAGAACAGATACAACCAGTGATTGACAGGCCTGGCAACACCACCTGAAACCCAGATGACAGATAGCAGAGTCCAGAACAGAACAAAACTACAACAGCGAATTCAAAGGAGCTGAAAGGTCAATCGAAGATCAAAATAATATCAAAGTCAAAGAAGGGATAAATATGGAACAGAGATCCAGATAGTGAGGATGTCAGGTAGATTACAAGATACAGTAGAGTCTCTTAAATGGAGAGAAAAGTTAATAGACTATAAAGTAACCCCAAAGAAAGTTAATACTTTACAACCTACCATGAAAATTAACTTCCAAGCAGAACAAGCAAACTTGAAAACTAAGAAGAAACTGACAAGAAATAGCACAAAAAACACACAAACTCAGCACAAGAAGGCATGCAGAACAAAGGAACGAACAGCACTACCAAAAAGTTAATATAATGGCAGCAATTAATTCACACCTATCGATAATTACATTGTCAATGGATTGAATGCACCAGTGAAGAGACAGGGAGTGGCAGATTGGATAAGAAAACAAGGCCCTTCAATATGTTGCCTGCAAGAGACACATGTTACACACAGAGACAAAAACAGACTAAAAGTTAAAGGATGGAAAAATCATACCTAGCTAACTGCAACAATAAACAGGCAGGAGTGGCAATTCTAATCTCTGATAAAGTAAACTTTAAGACAAAAACCAGCATAAGAGATAAAGATGGATCTTATGATCAAAGGGTCAATTGAGCAAGATGACATAACCACAATAAATATCTATGCTCCCAATGAAAAAGCACCAAGATATATGATGCAAACCTTACTAGATTTGAAGAAAGAAATAGAGAAATCTACAATTATAGTGGGAGTTTTTAATATACCACTTTCTAAAAGGAACAGAACAAGCAGAAAGAAACTAGGCAAAGTTACGGAGGAACTAAACAGCACAATCAATCAACTTGACCTAGTAGATGTGTACAGAGCATTCAACCCAACAACAGCACAATATACTGTCTTCTCCAGTGCACATAGAACATACTCCAGAATTGACCTTGTGTTAGGTCACAAAGCAAGCCTCCATACATTTACAAACATCAAAATATTACAGAGTATCTTTTCAGATCACAATGCTAAAAAACTTGAAATCAACAATAAGAAGACTAAGGAAATAAAGTTGAATACATGGAAACTGAACAACACCCTGCTGAAAATTGTCTGGGTAAAAGAAGATATTAAACGTAAACTCATAAAGTTCCTAGAAATGAATGAGAATGAAAACACAACATACCAAAATCTTTGGGATACGGCGAAAGCTGTGCTAAGCGGACAGTTTATTGCGATAAATGCACACATCCAAAAAGAATAAAGAACCAAAATTAGCACATTAACACAACATCTCCAACAATTAGAAATTGAACAACAGAGGGAACCTACAGTCACCAAAAGAGAAGAAATAATATAGATAAGAGCAGAAATAAATGTGATGGAAAATAGAAAAACTACAGAAAGAATCGACAGGACAAGAAGCTGGCTCTCTGACAGGATTAATAAGATTGACAAACTATTGGCAAACCTAAAAAAATAAAAGAGGGAGAAGTTACAAATAATCCGCATTAGAAACCACAGGGACAATTTCACAACGGAACCAAACGAAATCAAAAGGATAATAACAGAATACTATGAAGAGTTGTTTGTACTCCAACAAATTAGAAAACTTAGAAGAGATGGATACATTTTTAGAAAAAACACGACCTACCAAAATGTACACAGAGTGAAGTACAAAACTTTTACAGACCCAGAATAGAAGAAGAAATTGATCAGGTCATTAAAAAATTCCCAACCAAAAGAAGTCCAGGCCCAGATGTCTTCATTGGTGAGTTCTACCAAACATTCATTTGGAATCAGAAAACCAAAAAAGAAGAACACGGTCAGCATTTCTCAAGCTGGGGGAACTAAAGAAAAAATTCAAGCCTCAATTTTCGTTATTGAAAGATTCTTTGGGCAAATTATTGAATGATGCAGAATGCATCAAGAGAAGATGGAAGGAATACGCAGAGTCACTCTACCAAAAGGAAATGGCTAATGTTCAACCATTTGAAGAGGTACCATATGATCAAGAGCCAATGATACTCAGGGAGGAAGTCCAAAGTGCATTGAAGGAATTGGCAAAGAACAAGGCACTAGGAATTGATGGAATACAACTTGAAATATTTCAAGAAAGTGGGGTGGCATAGGAGGCACTCACTCATCTCTGCCAAGAAATTTGGAAGACAACAATCTGGCCGACTGATTGGAAGAGATCCATATTTGTGCCCATTCCAAAGAGAAGTGACCCAATGGAATGCGGAAATCATCGGACAATCTCTTTGATATATCAAGCAAGTAAAGTTTTGCTAAAGGTAATACAGAAATGGCTACAATCATACATTGACAGAGAACTGGATTCAGAAGAGGCTGTGGAACGAGAGATATCATTGAGGATGCCCGATGGATCTTGGCTGAAAGCAGAGAATATCAGAAAGATGTTTACCTATGCTTTATTGACTACACAAAGGCTTTTGATTGTGTCGATCATGACAAGCTATGGACAACATTGAGAAGTATGAGTATTCCAGAACACTTAATTGTACTTCTGAGGAATCTGTACCTGGACCAAGAAGCAGTTGTTCGAACAGAGCATGGGAACACTGAATGATTTAAATTTGGGAAAGGTGTGTGACAAGGTTGTGTCTTTCACCATACTTATTCAACCTATATGCTGAGCTACCCAAAATGGAGGGGCCTATAAAGGCAAGAAGTGACTGTGTTATAAGCTTTCAAGAGGGAGCCTAGTTCCAGATGTGGTGGAGGAAGGTAGAATCACCACTGAAATGATTTCCAATCTGTTGGGACCAGACTGGCGAAAGGAAATGGGGATAAGTCTCTTATGGTACAATAGTGAATAATTGCCATCAAGACTGACTGTGAGGATAATTGCCATCAAGACTGACTGTGGTAGATGTTTTTTGATTAAAGGAGGAGAGTGATTGATTTTGCAGCCCAGGAGAGAATGTCCCTGGGACCACCAAGTGAGAAGAATGGAGAGCGTGACCCTACCCAAAAGGCTAGCAATGGAGACAGAGATAATGACATGGACAGATGGAGTGCCTGGGGACACTGGTCTCAGTGAGGGAGAAGGGCTGTGTGCTGGTGGCTGGGGAGGGGGGGGTGTCTGTATGATGTACTATTTGGTTATTTGATGATGCATAGAGGGGATTGTAATCATTGCAATGAAATGAAATATGATAGAATGAGTGTAAAGCTGATGTTCTCCCATGTAAATGTCAAAATAAAAACCCATGTAAATGTCCAAATAAAAACTTAAAAAACAAAATTATATAGATGTACTCTATCTTTTCATAGACACCTTAGGTTGGCCTGACACTTTGGAAGTTAAACTATTGGATATTTGTGTTATGAATTGCCAAACTCAGTTTACCTTCTAGAATGAAAGAAGTAATGAATGAGAAGTTTGATGATTAAGGGTCTAGTCCAAGTCCTACCATTTTTTTAGTATCTCTAAATTTTGGTTTCCTTTTGAAATGAATTGGAATTGTATAGACTGATTCTGGTGTGGTGCTATAGAATTAGTACTGTACTGTGAACCACCAGATGGGAGTCTTCCTGTTTTCAGCCAACCCTCCACTTTACAAAGCATAATATCCTTCACCAGAGACTAGTTCCTCCTGATAACTTGCCCTAAGTATGTGAGACAAAGCACCACCATTCTTGCTTCTAAGGAGCATGTTGGCTGTACCTCTTACACTACATGGGAACCACAAAACAAGCACTTCAAACCCAACAACTGCTCCTCGGAAACCCTGCACAGAACCCACTTAAAGGCACTTAACAGCAACAACAACAAAGAAGTTCAGTCTCAGTGACTCAAATGCTGTTCTAGTGACCTGGGAGAGATCAAGTACTACAGAGAATCTCTGGCCAATTTTGCACTTTAAAAGATATGACTGAATTTGAACATAATTCTAATAAAGTTATTTAGTTTTTTCATTGCAACTGCCGATTAAAGTCCCATATGTGTTGATAATTACATCTGATCATTAAAGCCTTATTTGACTAATGCATAAGAAAATTTGGAAATTGCATCTTCTAAATCAGTTGGGATCAGGCAGTACATTCTGTCTTCTATTTTGGCCTTAATTTAGGAGTTTGCAGAAAGCCAGGTACTTTGCAGGAAATGTTTATGTTCTCAGAAGTAACTTTTGCTGTAGAAATAATGAGATTTAGAACATGACCTCCAGATAAAAGTTGCATCTGCTTAATGAGGTTTTTAAATATGTAGTTTTTGAAGTTTATGTTTTGAGGATTTTGTTTTTTCAAATAAATGTAATGGTGATTTAAATTTACCAGAGCAATGGTTTCATGATATTGCATGATTTTAATTTCATTTTCATTTTCAATAAAATGTCTTCCTTAGTGAAGTGTCTGTTCATGTCCTGTGCCCATTTTTAAATTGGGTTATTTGTCTTGTAATCTTGTAGAAGTGTTGTAGTTTCCTACGATTTTAGAAATTAGTCCCTTGTCTGATATGTCATTGTAAAAAAAAATTTCCCATTCTGTGGGCTCCGTTTTCTCTTTTGGTGAAATCTTTTGATGTACATTAGTTTCTACTTTTTAATTTACCCCAACCATCTATTTTTTCTTCTTTTGTTTGTACAATTTTTACAATATTTGATAATATATGTGTGCCCTGTATTAAAGCCCTTAAATTAGTCCCTCTTTTTTCATTGATGGCCTTCGTAGTTCTGGGATTTACGTTTAGGTCTTCAATGTATGTTGAGTTAATTTTGGTATATGGTATGGGATAAAGGTCTTATTTCATTCTTTTGCATTTCAGTTTCCAGTTTTGCCAGCACCATCTGTTGAACAGACTCTCACCTCCACAATCAATATACTTTGGCCCTTTGTTAAACAAACGTCAGTTGGCTGTATGTGGATGGGTTAATATCTGGGTTCTCAATTCTGTTCCATTGATCTATGTATCTTTCATTGTACCAGCACCAGCCTGTTTTGACCACTGTAGCCATGTAGTAAATTTTGAAATCAGGGGATGAGAGGTCTCCAAGTTTGTCAATCTTCTTAGCAGTGCTTTGCTTATCTAAGAGCTCTTTCCTTTCCATATAGAGTTTGTAATAGTTATTTCCATCACTTTAAAGAATGTTGTTAGAATCTGCATTGGGATTGTGATATATCTGTAGATTGCTTTGGGTAGTGTTGACATTTTCATAATGTTAAATCTTCCTATCTAGGAACGTGGTATATTCTTTCATTTTTTGTAAATCTCTATTGGTTTCTTGTAGTAGTGTTCTGTGGTTTTCCTTGTCTTTTGTTTCTCTGGTTAGATTTATTCCTAAATATTCATACTTTGAGTGGCTACTGTAAATGGTATTGTTTTCCTAATTTCATTTTCAGAGCTGTCATTATTTGTATAAAGAAATTCAACTGAATTTTGTGTGTTGATCTTGTACCCTAAAACTTTGCTGAATATTCCTCTTTTGGATTACTTTTCATTGAGTTTGAATACCTGTCCATTGGTCAAGTAGCTGTCTTCTAAATTTCTTGGCATTGACTGGTGAGTACATCTAGTACTACATCCATTTGTTGAAACATTTCAATTGGTATTCTGT
>NW_006408576.1:2616925-2617445 GCF_000296735.1 Chrysochloris asiatica
CAAGGGAAACCAATATTCAAAAGACAGCCAAGCATCTTAACCTTATTTCCTCCCCTTTACCCATTCAAACCATGCCACAATCCCTGTGTCTCAGAGTACTGTTGTTCCAAGGTTGTGCATTCATCATTATTTACCTCTGTCCCATTTAGCCCATGCAAACCTGCTTAACTGTTCTCCAATCCACCTGTTCTTCTGTTCTCCTTACCCTTCTTATGTATTGGCCCCCTTCCCAGCACCTAAACTATCCTATGTCTATTTCCTTCCCTGTGTTCCACCTTGCCCTCCACCCACCACCCACCTCCCAGTAACCAGCAAATAATTTTGGTTTCCCTTTTTAATATAGGTTCTTTTTCTTAGTATTTTACAATAGTGGCCCTATGCAGTATTTCTCCTTTTGTGACTGACTAATAATGTCCTCAGGGTTCATCCATGTTATGTGGTGGCTTGCAGCTTCCATGTTATTCTTCCAACTGATTTTTGTATGTTTATCTTATATCCTGCCACTTTGTTGAATGTTCCA
>NW_006408576.1:2617545-2618568 GCF_000296735.1 Chrysochloris asiatica
TTAAGAAATATGTACACAAGGATTGTATTCTGTCACCATACTTTCCCAGTTTGTATGCTGACTACATAATCCAAGAAACTGAATTATCTGAAGAAAAACATAGCATCAGTATTGGAGGAAGACTCATTACCAATCTGTGATGTGCAGATGATATAACCTTGCTTGCTGAAAGCAAATGGGACTTAAAATACTTACTGATTAAGATCAAAGGCCACAGGCTTTGGATGCATTACATCTCAATGTAATGTATCTTTATTATTTATTTTCTTATGGTGATTGTAGGTTTACTTTGCTGGTCATTTTCTAACTGTTGGAGATGTTGTGTTAATATCAATGTTACTGTTTTGATTTTGGTTCCTTTTTTCTTTTTGGATGTGTGCATTGATCGCTATAAATTTGTCTCTAAGCACTGCTTTTGCTGTGTCCGAAAGGCTTTGGCATATTGAATTTTCTTTCTTATTTGAGACAAGATTTTTTTTTTTAATTTCATTTTTATTTGTGCCTTTATTGTTGTTAGGTGCCATCGAGTCAACACTAATTCGTAGCAACCCTATGCAAAACACTGCCCAGTCCTGGGCCAACCTCACAACTGTTGCTATGCCTGAGTACATCGCTATCTCCATTGTGCCAATCCATCCCATTGGGGGTCTTCCTCTTTTTGTCTGACCCTACATTTACCAAACATATGCTTCTACAATCACTGGTCCCTCCTGATAATATATCCAAAGTATGACAGATGAAGTTTGGCCATCCTGGCTTCCAAGGAGCACTCTGGTTGTACTTCTTGCAACACAGATCTGGTTGTTTTTTTTTGGCAATGCATGGTACCTTTAATATTCTCCTCCAACACCATAATTCAAATGCATAAGTTCTTCTATGATCTTCCATATTCACTCTTCAGCTTTAATTTGCATATGAGACTATTGAAAATACCATGACTTGGCTCAGGTGCAACATAGTCCTCAAACTGACATCTTTATTCTTCTTCACCACTTTAAAGAGGTTTTATGCAGCAGATTTGCC
>NW_006408576.1:2620243-2628122 GCF_000296735.1 Chrysochloris asiatica
TGTATAGTCATATTTTATGTTATTTAAAAGTAATTGGTTTTGCAAAATTCTATCATGTGATCTCTAGCATCACTTCTATCATCTAGGCCATATTTTCTGACTACTAATCCTTCCTCTTTGTTTCCAGCCTTTTATTTGCAATCACCAGTAATTATCAATACATCTTGAATGTATGTTTGATCAATTTCAGAATGAAGACATTTGTAGAATGGATTTGACTGATGTTGGTTGTTGACATTGATCCAGTATATAGCAGCTGCCATTGGCTTTGCCCAATGTGTGGGGCTACAGAGGGTTCAGTTGTGGGCTGCATGGCAATTGCTGTTTCATATTAGATGAGGCATGAAGAGAAAACACACACAAGAGAAAGAAGGAAAACAAATGCAAACCAGCAAGCAATGGTGAAAAAAATAAAATTCTAAATATAAAAGCAAGCAACAGCTAACAAATGAATGCAAAAAACAAAGAGAGAAAAGAGGGAGAATAAAATAAAATAATAAAAAGAGAGAAAATAAAACAAAAGAAAAAGACCTAGACATAGTTAAGGAAAGGGGTGAGTAAAAAGGAAAGAGACCAGAGAATAGTAATAACAACAACAACAACAACAACAACAAAAATGAATGATTGTAAAAAGAAAAAGAAGAAATACAGAAGCAGCAGCAGTTGGGCTCATGAAGAAGAAAAAAATGTAAGGGAAAATAAGGAAAGAAGGCAAGAGAGACAAAGGCAAAGGAGAAAGAATAAAGAAACGAAGATAATAAAATGAGAGAAAAAGAAAGAAGACAACAAAAACAGCACCAGTACCAGACCTAGAGAATTCTAGGGCCAGCTATGGGCCTCACATCTTTTTGGTAAGGGATGAAATGGTAACACTCAACCCTAGCTGGAATTCCTGTGGGGATAGGTATTGTTTGTTTTTGACACCCAATATGGAAATAGTTTACACAGACCACAGAGCAGCTGATATATCCTAGTATTTCAGTCCCAGAGGGGAGCCAAGGGTGACAGGTCCAGGATTGACCAGAGCTAGCTCTGCAGGTCTGGAATATGCCACATCTGTTTCCAGGTGCTGGGGTTGTTACCCACACATTTTGATGTGACTTTGATAGCTCAGAGAGTAGGAGCTTCCCAGGGAGTGTATGCAAATGGGGGCCAGCCACACCTGTAGTCACCATGGTAATATGGGACACAAGAAGAAAAGAAAAGAAAAATGGATACCTACTGCCCTCTAGGAGTCTTGGTGTGGTGCTGTGGGTTAATGCGGTGTACTGCAAAGTCGGTTCAAGCTCAGCAGCCGCTCCTTGGAAACCCTTTACAAGGTAGCTATGTGTTGGAACCAACTTGATGGCATATGACAACAACAACAACTGCCCTCTTGCCTTCAAAATTGCTGGTGAAAGTTCAAGATGACAACACCAAGGCTGACCTGGCTTCTGGTACAGATCAGCAGTGTGTTTTATCCTTTTTTTCTTCTTACCCATGCAGTTCAATTGGCTTCTCCTAGTGACAAACTGGCCTGGGTCTGCTCTGCAGAGGAGGAGACCCTACCAAACAGAGTCAGTGTGGACAGCTCCACCCTGCTTTAACAGAGTTCAGCACTACTCACTTCCATGCAGCTCCGACCACCAGGAAAGGGGAAATTTCCTGGGGAGTGTATACAGGTGGAGACTGGTTTTGCTTGTGGTCATCATGGGAGTGAGAGGAAAAAAAAAAAAATTACAACTTTTTTTCAGTGAGCTACAGGTACATTTCTGAAATGTCAATAATTTTTCTCAAATCTGAAGCCGCTCACAAAAACTCTAGATGACTGCCCCAGTCTGGTATGTCTCTCCTTATTTTGCTGTATCTCTTCAGCTATCTCCCTTAGTAAGCATTCAATCCACTTATCTAGATCTTCATATGAAACTCAGAGTTCCAGGACTATCATGCTTTCTATTTCATTTGGTAATCCCTTGTTTTTGTTGTAGAGCCAGATAGGGAAACTTCCAGCTAAGGCCCACAAAACCAGACCAAGCAACCGCAGTTCCAGCCATCACATTGTTGTTAAGTGCTGCCAAGTTTGTTCCCTCCCTTAGCGACCCTGTATCAGGTTTCTAAGGAGTGACTGATAAGCTTGAACTGCTGACCTTGCAGCTCAAAACGACTTTGCAGTCCAGCGTATTAACCCACAGTGCCACACTAGCACTCCAGCTGGTGAATTTGAACTGCCAACCTTGCAGTTCAAATGGCTTTGCAGTCTGGCGCATTAATGAGTTAATGAACTGTTTGACCAAATATTGTTGTTGTTAAATGCCCCTCGAGTCAGTTCTGACTCATAGCGACCCTGTACAGGGTTTCTGAGGAGCAACTGGTGAGATTAACCAAATGTAGCAGGTTAATATTTAAGTTGATAATTTTGTATGGCCCACAAATGCTGTTATAAATATTATCAGAAAAAGGTTCCCTACCCTTGTTGTAAAGGGTCCATACAGACTTTCTGCCTAATGCACCATCTTGCCACCTCTCCCTTTTTGCTTCCTTAATGTCTTTTATGCTATCATAGAACTTGTCTAGTCTTCAGTCATCAGGGTTCAATATATCATTTCAGTTGTTAAAAGATTCTAAATTCATGTGGGATATACTCATGGCGGTTCTTTAGCTCTCTTGGACTTATAATTTTCTTTTGCTTTAATGTGAACTTGTGTATGAGCAATTGATGATTTCTTCCACAGCAGTCCCTGATCTTGTTCTGACAAATGATATTAAGTTTTTCCATCGTCACTTTCCACAGCTGTAGTCAAATTGATTCATATGTATTTTAGCCATAAAGGTTCAAGTGTATAATCAGTGTTTATGTTGTTGAAAAAGGTATTTTTATTGAATAAGTCATTTGTTTTGCAAAATTGTTTCCTCTTATCTCCCACATGGATTCCATCACCAGGATCATATTTTCCAACTGCTGATCTGTCTTCATTTTAAATTTCAAATTCTTATGACCAATTTATCTTGATTGCATGCTTGATTAGCTTCAGACAATAGAAGTTGGCAAAAATCTTCAATTTTATCCTCTTTGGCTTACGTGGTTAGCCCATAAATTTGAATCATAATCCTATTACCTGGTCTACCTTGTAGGTGTAATGATATTACCCTACCACTGAAAGCATTGCACTTCAGGATAGATCTTGAACTATTATTTTAATAATGAATGTGACACTATTCCTCTTTACTTTGTTATTGCGTAGTAGACCAAATAACTATCCGATCCAAAATGGCAAATACCAGTCCATTTCAGCTCATTAATGTCTAAACTACTGATTTTTATGCATTTGCTTTCATTTTTGATGACTTGCAATTTTCCTAGATTGTACTTTAAACATTCCACATTCTGATTTTCAGTGAATATTTTCATCTGTTTCTTCATTTTGAGTCCTGCCACATCAACAGATCAAGGTCTTAAAAGCTTTGCTTCATCCAAATGATTGAGGTTAACACTACTTTGAGAAGGCAGCTCTTTCCCAGTCATATTTTGAGTGCCTTCTATCCTTAGGGGCCCATCTTCTGGCACTAAAGTAAACAGTTGTCTGCTGCTATTCATAAGGTGTTCGGTGACTACTTTTTCAGAAGTGGGCCACCTCTTCGTGCTTCTTAGTCTTATTCTGTAAACTCTACTAAGTCTTGTCTAGTATGATTGACATTGCTGGCATAGTTTTCAGCAGTATAGCAACACACAGGAAAATAAATAAATAAATAAATAAATAAAACGAAGAGCTCATTGTTTTCAAGGGCAAGCTAATATAAGTTTGTGAACTGTAAACATTAAGAACTATTATTTGATTTGGTGTGGCACTGCAGGATAATGCACTGGATTGCAAGGTTGGTTTGAACTACAAAGTCACAAGTTCAAACTTACAAGCTGCTTCTTGGAAACCCTATACAGGGTCACTATGAGTCAGAACTGACTCAACAGCACTTAACAATTGTTTGATTTCTGAAAACTAATTAGAAGTTGCCAAAAAGTGGTTGTTTATTTACCTGGGCCTCACCATCCAGCTAAAACATGGTAATTATATATTCCAACTCACACAGATCAATTCCCAGTTTTCAATCTATTCTAGGCATAATTATTAATAACAATAATTTTCAATCTAATGTGTGCCCTTGTTTAGGCATTAAATTGTATCTTGCTCCTACTATTTTATACTACATATTTATTTTTGTGCTTAGTTGTCAACCAGTGATTGGCATGTGCAGACATGCCTGACAAAACTTAATAAGTATGTAAACATTTATGCGACCAAACACCAAACAAATAACCCTTTTTGAGATTTTGAAGACTTTAAAAGGTACATATTATGGAAAGAAAAAAACAATACAGTGATTTTGTAAGCTTGGCTTTAATTGGCTATTGGATCTGATCTTCCCCTATGTCTCCCCAAAATAATTGAGAATAAGGTTATAAAATTCACTCACAAAAAGACTTTAAAATATTTGTTTTCATTATATAACACATAACATAATTTTTAGGAATTTTACATATTTGAAATTTTAATCATAACTTGACTTAAAGCAAGCTTCCAGAGAAAAGGGACTAAGGTGTTGACTCTTTGGAACATTATAGTTAAATTGAGCTACAGAAAATACCTGATGCAATACGGAAAAGCATCTGGTTTTGCTTCCCCATTTATTTTCATTAAAAGTAATTTAAGCAAGGTATAATTTTTAGCCACATTCAATTACTTTTCTGCCTTCTAAAAATAATCTAGAAGACCACATATATTCAGATGTATCAACCTTTGGCTCCTCAGTTTCTAAAGTTCCTCATCCACTCAAAGCTGTGACATGCTGTTAGAAATGTGAGAAACTGAGGTCTTTGTCTATATTTCAGCTCACTGGTTAATACTGCATGCTTCTTCCCACTTTGTATTTCAGTGCTTTTGTTTGCTTGCCCTCACTCTATAAACACCCCTCATTCCTAAGTCTTTGTGTTGCATTACCATTAACTGTCATTTCCCACATGCACAGCTAAAGGTACTAGACATTTTCTGGAATTTCTTTGACACACCACAGATTCTATACCAGTGAACTTATCTTTTCATTTCAATTTAAAGGAACTGAAAAGCAATACAGTTAAGGTTATTCAAGGAGTCAGAGGTATGCATCTTAAAAGCCCATCACCTTGAACCAGGTCTATGATTCATGTAGCACCTAGTATGATTTGGAATCAGTTGTTCACCTCTCTAAGCCTCATATTTCCTACTTGTGAAGTTGTATTTATGATAATAGTATCTGCCTGATAGCTGTGTGTTGAAGATTAAGTAAGACAATCCTCCAAGAATGCTTAGTCATGTCAAGCACACAGCAAGCTTCAGTATTATTACGTCAGAGGCCTTCACAAACAAGAGTGCAAGGAATTTCATTCATTTGTTCTGCCATCAGTATAAAGCTGAACATTTACTTCCTTCTGTATGTACCCCTTTTGTCCCCCCAAAGGCACTTCATTTGATCTCATTTTATATTTTGTTAATCTGCTTGCTTACTGATGACTTTATCTAATCTATGGCAATATTTTAAGGATTGTATGGTGGTTATGTGCCATGGAGTCGGTTCAAGGATTGTATAGCATTTAGAAATACAGACTTTGTTTAAGACAGACCTAGGATCTAGTCTGAGACTTGCCATTTACAAATTGTATAATTTGGACAAATTGTTTAAACATTCTAATCATCAGATATATCAAAATATTCTTCTGTTAGTTAAATAAGACAATGCATGTTGTGGTGCCTTTAAATTACTTGATAAGTCTTTTCTATTCAAAATCTCTAAGCAGAGAGTGCTTTGGGAGGAATGGTTGGTGTCAGAATAAGATAAAGAAGGTTGTAGAGTGGAAGCATGTCTGACCCCCACTTCATAGGACTCAGACTTGGGCTGATTTTTAGTTTGATTCTCTTTCCCCCTTGTGAAGCCAGTGGAAGTCAGACATGGCTCCCACATGGTTTTTGCACATGTCAGTTATTTAGTGCTATACCTGATAGTTCTGGTAGTATAGGGGTTACACACTGGGCTACTAGCTGAAAGGTCAGCAATTCAAAACTCCCATGGAGATTTAGAGCCTTGGAAACCTTATTCAGAGACACTGAGTCAGAACTGATTCGATGGCACACCACCATACTTGGTATGGTAGAAGTGTTCAGTAAATGATCATGGTTGTTTTGTGTTTTCATTGTCATCTCCACTTCAGCTCCAACTTGACACTGCATAATTGGTTATATATTGTCAAATTGGAATTCCAGTGGTGAGCAATTGATTGACTGAGATCATACTGTTTATGAGTAGAGGTAAGAAGTAGAGGGTCAGCAAAAAGAAGGAGAGACCCCAAAGAGATGGATTGGCACAGTGGCAACAATGGGCTCAAATGTAAGAGCAAATGTGAGGATGGTGCAGGACTAGGTGATGTTTCAGTCTGTTGTACATATAGTTGCTATGGGTCAGAACCAACTTAACAATACCTAAAACCAAAATATTTATGAGATCAGAGGCATTGGAAGACAAAAGACACTCAACGTTTGCTTAGTTATCATCTATGGCTAGGGAATCCCTTATAACATTGCAGGCACTGTAATCAGTGCATTTCTCTTTGATGGGTCTCAGGTGGCCTTGCATGTTTCAGTATAATTTCAAGGGTTCTCAGCATAACACAGAGCCAGGCTCACTAAATTATCTTTCATGGAATTTATGTATCTCATAAGATCCTAAACAGCACAAAACAAGAAATGCCATTGTCAGTAAACTATAAAAAGCAGTGGTTGAAAACAGTTAAGTAGATTCCATGTGGCACTTCCCACAGGTTTTGTGTGTTGGATCTCTCCAAAGTCATGCTGTTGTTGTTGTTGTTAAGTGTCGCTGAGTCAGTGCCGACCCATACCAACCCTTTATAGGGTTTCTGAGGAGTGGCTGGTGAGTTTGAACTGTCAACCTTGCAGTTCAAACCAACTTTGCAGTCCAGCTCATTAACCCACAGTGGACTCCAAAGTTATGACAGAATGCATCATGTATCATACGCAGTTTAGGAAGTGATGAGTTAAATTGACCCAAGTATCTTACAGAGATTTTTTTTTAAATGATATTATTGAGTAGTTCCAACTCATAGCAAACTTATCCACAACAGACTGAAACACTACCCAGCCTTGTGCCATCCTCATAGTTGTTCTTTTTGAGTCTATTGCTGCTACCACTGTGTCAGCCTGTCTCCTTGGGAGTCTTCCTGTTTTTCTCTGACCCTCCACTTTACCTACCATGATGTTCTTCTCCAGTGTCTCGTCACTCCTGATAAAATATCAAAAGCAGAAGAGACGAAGTCTTGCCATCTTGACTTCTAAGTAGTATTCTGGCTGTACTTCCTCCAACACAGAATTGTTTATTCTTCTGGTAGTCCATGGTAATTTTAATATTCTTCTCCAACACCATAAATCAAATACATAGATTCTTATACAGTCTGCCTTATTCAGTGTTCAACTTTTATATACATATGAGGCAATTGAAAATACCAGGACTTGGGTCAGGGCACCTTAGTCTTCAAACTATTATGTTTGCTGTTAACACTTTAAAGAGGTCTTGTTCAGCAGATCAGCTTAATGCAATAATGTCATTTCATTTTTTGACTGTTGTTTCCAAAAATACTTACTTCAATATACTGAAATTTATAAATTCCCTTAATAGCATACACTATACTTTTCTGTATACATCCTTCTCCAACGATTGTTTCCTCCGGACTACATGGAGCTGGATTCAGAAGAGGCCGTGGAACGAGAGATATCATTGCTGATGTCCGATGGATCTTGGCTGAAAGCAGAGAATACCGGAAGGATGTTTACCTGTGCTTTATTGACTACGCAAAGGCTTT
>NW_006408576.1:2629202-2651404 GCF_000296735.1 Chrysochloris asiatica
ACAACAACAACAACAACATACTTTTCTGTACATTATATATTTGACTCCAGAGATAATCTGGTAAAATTGTTCAAGAGGATTCCTAATTTTACTGAAAAATGTTAGATGAACAAAAGTTGGTTTATCAAAAATGTACAGCTTTAGTCTAGATAGCTTCGTGTTCAGCTAGGTCTTCTAATTCTAGTCTGAATAAGTCATTTATCTTTCCTATAGTTTATTTATAAACAGTTGGGTCCAGGAGGCCTGTTTTTGTTTTATTCTGGTCACAAACAAAGTATCTCTTCATTTCAGTGCAGCAAACATTTTAATAAGCAACTACTCCTATGTTACTGTGGTGGTTTGTGTATTGCTGTGATGCTGAAAGCTAAGCCACCAGAATTTTAAATAACAGCAGACTCACCCATGGTGGACAAATTTCAGAGGAACTGACAGAGTAAGACATATAAGGAAGAAAGCGAGAAAGACCACTTCAGATTGGTTAGACACTGAAAACCTCATGAATGCCAGCTGAATACTGTCGGATATAGTGCCAGACAATGATACCTTCTGGTTGGAAGACCCTGAAAATACATCTGGATAAGAGTTGCCTCCTCAAAATAGAGTTTGCCTTAATGATACGGATTCAGGACATACTTTTGTTAATGGTAAAAACTCAAAGTGGGAAGAAATAGCTGAGAGCATATATTAATAACCAGAACATGAAATGTATGAAGTATGAATCTAGGAAAGCTGAAAGTCATTAAAAATAAAATGAAATGCCTAAAGATTGACATCCTAGACACCAGTCAGCTGAAATATACTGGTATTGGCCATTTTCTATCAGATAATTATATGGTTTACTATGCTTGGAACAACAAATTGAAGAAAAATGGCCTCAGAAAGGACATTTCAAGACATTTCCTGAAGTACAATGCTGTCTGTGATAGGAAAATGTCCATAAATCTACAAGGAAAACCAAGTCCTAATGTGGCACTATATGATAAGTACTAGACTGCTAACTACTAGGTCAGTAGTTCAAACACACCAGCCACTCCAGGAAGCATTGTATAAGATTGGTTTGAGTTAGAATCAACTTTATCGCACAACAACAACAAAAGAAAGAAAGAAAGAACAGTTAATACCACTATTGTTCAAGTAATGTACCAACCATTAAAGACAGTGATGATGAAATTGAAAATTCTGCCAACTTCTTTGGTCTAAAATTGATCAAATATGCAATTAAGATACATTGATATTACTAGTGTTTAGAATGTGAAAGTTGGAAACAAAGAGGGAAGATCAATAGTTGGAAACTATAGCCTTATAAATAGAAACTATGCTGGAGATCACATAACAGAATGTTGAAAGTTCTGTGACTTTACAAATACCTTTTTTCAACAACATAAGTGGTAACTAGACACATGGAGCTTTCCCAGTGTCCCTTTCAACAAATGTAGTCAATTTGATTTCTGTGTGTTCCATCTGGTGAGGTCCATTTGTATAGTCATCTTTTATGTTGTTTAAAATAGATATTTATAATGAAAAATTCAGCTCTGTTGTAATTTTCTGCTATGTGATCTCCAGAATCGTTTCTATCACCAAAACCGTATGATACTTCCACTTTGTTTCCAACTTTTGTATTCCAATCACCAGTAATTATCAATACATCTTGATTGTATGTTTGATCAAATTTAGAATGTGTGGTCATGACAATTTATAAACAACATTGTGGACAATGAGTATTCCAAAACACTTAATTGAGCTCATGAGAAACCTGTACATAGACCAAGAGGCAGTCATTCAAACACAACTAGGAGACACTGAATGGTTTAAATTTAGGAAAGGAAAACATCAGTGTTGCATTCTTAAACCATACTTATTCAATCAGTATGCTGAATACATAATATTAGAAGCTGGATTGTATGAAGAAGGATCAGAGGAAGACTCATTAATGATCTGCAATGATCAAATGATACAACCTTGCTTACTGGAAGCAAAGAGTACTTAAAATACTTACTGATGAATATCAAAGATCACAGCCTTCAGTATGAGTTACACCTTAATGTCAAGGAAACAAGAAATCCTCACCACTGGATCAATAAATAACATCATCATAAATAAAGAAAAGATTGAAGTTGTCAAATACTTCATTTTTTTTTTTTCAGATCAACCATCAAGAAATGATGGACGCAGCAATCAAGAAATCAAATAGCAGATTGCATTAGGTAAATCTCCTTCACAAGACCTCTTTAAAGTATTGAAGATCAGAGATGTCAGTTTGAGAATTGAAGTGCACCTGACCCAAGCCATGGTATTTTCCATAGCCTTATATGCAAGTGAAAATTGGACAATGAGTAAGGAAGACCATAAAAGAATTGATTCATTTGAGTTGTGGTGTTGGAGGAGAATATTAAAAGTACCATGAACTGCCAAAACAACAAAAAGATTTGTGTTGGAAGAAGTACAGCCAAAATGCTCCTTAAGAGCCAGGATGAAAAGACTTAATATCTCATACTTCAGACATATCATCAGGAGAGACCAGTCCCTAGAGAAGTATATCATGCTTGATAAAGTGGATGATTAGAGAAAAAGAGGAAGACCCCCAACTAGATGGATTGGCATAGTGACAGCAGCAATAATCTCAAGTGTAGCAATGATTATAAAGTTGGTACAAGACCAGACAGTGTTTTGTTTTGTTGGGCATAGAGTGGCTATGAGTCAGTACTGGCTCCATGGCACTTAACAGCAACAATATATGTGGTACTCACCAGGTTGAATATACAGAAATCAAATTGACTACATCTGTGGGCAAAGAAAATGGACAATCTCAATATCATAAGCCAGAAGAAGACCAGCTGTAGACTGTGAAACAGACCATCAATTGTTCATATGCATGTTCATGCTGAAATTGAGGAAAATTAAAACAAGTTCAGAAGAGCCAAAACATCATATTGAATATATCCTGTCTGAATTTAGAACCATCTCAATAACAGATTTGATGCACTAGACACTAATGACCAAAAACCTGAAGAGTTGTAGGATGACATCAGAATGTCATACAGGAAGAAACCAAAAGGTCATTAAGAAGACAATAAAGAAAGAAAAGACCAAAATGGATGTCAGAAGATACTCTGAAACTTGGCCTTGAGTTTAGAGAAAGATAAAGCAAATGGATGAAATGAGGAAGCAAAATAATTGACCCGAAAATGTCAAAGTAAGATGCAAAGATCTGCAGTTAGGAAACTGAAAGGGAAGACCAAGTTCATCATTTCTCAAGTTCAAAGAACTGAAGAAAGAATTCAAACCTGTAGCTTTCATATTGGAAGATTCTAGGGGTGAAATGTTGAATGATGCAGGAAGCATCAAAAGAAGATTAAAGGAATATACAGAGTCACGGTACCAAAATGTTCAGCCATTTTAGGAGGTAGCATATATTCAAGAACCCATAGTATTGAAGGAAGAAGTCCAAGCTACACTAAAGGTATTGGTGAAAAACAAGCCTCCTGGAATTGATGGAAAATGGATTGAAATGTCTCAAGAAATTGATGCAGCGTTGGCGGTGCTCACATAGCTGTTGTTAAGTCCCATCAAGTTGGTTCCAACTCATAGCAACCCTGCATAGAATTTTCTAGGAGTAACTAGTAAGCTTGAACAGTTGACATTCTGGTTCAGACTGACTTTGCAGTCTAACGCATTTACTGCAGCCCCACACCAGCACTCACATAGCTATGTCAAGAAATTTGGAAGACAGCTACCTGGCCAACTGATTGGAAGATATGCATGTTTATACACATTCCAAAGAAAGGAGACTGAGTGGAAAGCAATAACTATCGAGAAGTATCATTAATATCACATGCTAGTAAGATTTTGTTGATGATAATTCAAAACTGGTTTCAATAGTACATCTAAATCCAAATCCAAATCCAGTACATTCAAAGTGGATTTGGAAGAGGACGTGGAACATGGAATACCATTCTTGACGTCAGTGGACCTTGATTACTGAAAGCAGATAGATGTTTACTTGCTTTATTGTGTTTTATTTGTATAAAGGCATTTGACTGTGTGGATCATAACAAACTATGGATAACAATGCAAAGAGTGGTTATTTCAGAACACTTAATTGTGCTCATGAGGAACATTTTCATAGACAAAGAGGTAGTTGTTCCAGCAGACCAAGGGGACACTGAATATTTTAAAGTCAGGAAAGAAGTGTGTCAGAGTTGTATTCTTTCACCATATTTATTCCACTGCATGCTGAGTAAATAATCTGAGAACCTTGAATATATTAAGAATATAACATCTGGATTAAAGGAAGACTCACTAATAACTTGCAATATTCAGATGACACATCTGGCTTACTCTAAGTGAAAAGGACTTGAAATACTGATAAAGATCAAAGACTTCAGTATGGCTGGCTTCTCAATGTGAGAGACCATCCTCACAAATAGACCAGTAAATAACATTATGATAACAGAATAAAGATTGAAGTTGTTAAAGACTTCATTTTGCTTGTGCAAAAACAGCACAGAGGCCATATCTCACTTCCTCTGGCTTCACAAGAGGAAAGAAGAATCTAACTCAAAATCAGCCAAGAGCCAATTCCTGTGATATGGAGGTCAGCCATGCTTCTAACCTTTACCGTCTTCTGACACCAACAATCCCTCCTACTATACTCTGCTTCACATCTGGGTTTGATAATCCATTGCAGTGGTCACACAGAACTCATAGAAAATACTCATTATGAAGTTTGTTGCAGAGGTGAGCAGGATACTATTCAGGATCAGAAACAACTTAGGATGCAGAAACCCTCCAGTCAGGATCACCTCTTCTCTGCCATACATCATGCATGCATCACTCTTGTCCTTGGCCTCTCAGCCCTGTGGCCCCTTGGCCTCTGCTCTTTATCCAGTCTGTTACACAATTCCTTTAGCCTGTCTTTAACTGTCCAAAGGGCACATTCTGAAAGCCAGCCTTCTGACGGTAGGCACTCAGCTTTTCTCAATCCATAAGACTAGAAGCACACAGCTTTGTCTTCCCATGTCACCACCTCTGCTGTTGTCACTTTTCTAACTAGGGATCTTACAGTCCATTCATGTTCTTCTTGTTCCTACTTCTAAGATTGCTTCTTTAAACCTAGTAAGATAGTGAAATTGTCCAGTCCTAGCATTAGGGTCCCCTACTGTCTATTTGGAGTCCTGGTGTGGCGCTGTGGGCTATTGTATCAGACTGCAAAGCCGTTTGAACTTCAAGGTCAGTGGTTCAAGCTCACCAGCTGCTCCTTGGAAATCCTATACAGGGTCACTATAGGTTGGAATCGACTCGATGGTGCTTCACAACAACAACTGTCTATTTACATAGTTGCTGGGAATTAAGATTTTGGATAGAAAAGCCATATCAAGTCCTGGTGTGGCACTGTAGGTTAAGCACTCAACCACTAGGTTGGTTTGAACCACAAGGTCGGTAGTTCAAATCTACCAGTTGCTTCTCAGAAACTCTATGCAGGTTTCTGTTCTGAACTGATTCGATGGCACTTACCGACTAAAACAGCAACACTTGGATCCACTATCAACACTCATGGAGGTAAAATTCAAAGAAATCAAATGACATATTGCATTAGGCAAATTTGCTGCACAAGATCTCCTTAAAAGCAAAGATGTCAGTTTGAGGACTAAAGTGTACCTGACCTAACCCATGGTATTTTTAATTTCCTCATATGCATGTGAAAGTTGGACCATAAATAGAGAAGAACACTGAAAACTCGATGCATTTGAACTATGGTGTTGGAAAAGAATATTGAATGTACCATGAACTGTAGCACCTAACTACAACAACAACTAATAGCCAGGTTCTAAAATATTAATTAGAGGTACAAGAATTCTAACATCAAGGATATCACAGTTTGATAAGAGAGCTAAAAATATAATTTCAACTACCATGGTAATGCTGCTTTTTCAAAGCCTCATGAAACATTGTTTCTGTAATTACAGTATTCAATGACAGAGAAATATATAACTGTGTTGGAAACAATTGAAAAGAAGCTGCACAGAAGGTGGGGGTGATATTCCAGAGAGAGAGAGAATAGAATGCTGTTTAGGAAGAGGACACAGGGGAATCCTGATCGTAACCAAGTGGAAGTCCCTTGTCTAATGCTTTTTCCCATCTAAATATGAACATAACCAAATTTAATATTATATAAAAGCCCTGGCACTTTAGTGAATCACTTGCTAAATTTTAATATTTATCTAACATAAATATAAGAAGAAGAAAAAATTCTGTATATGGAGAAAGGGGCTGTTTTTGCCACTTAGCTTCTAATATTTGACAGCAGCTAACAGATGGCTGTGTTCATGCAATGGCTTTTAAATAATAATTACCGCATTTTACAGAGAGTCTCAGAACTATGCTATATTGTCACTGAGGCAACGTTACCTAGACTTTTATTGTGATTGAAATCAGAGAATATAGAAACATTTGTTGTCATTTGTATTTCTATAAATGAAGATAATGGCTAAATAAAACAGCAAATACATCTACTTAACTGAGAGTTTTTTTGTGCTAATTTTGTTGACATAGTCTCCTAAGAGATTATGGGGTATAGTACCTTTATTACAAATGGAACTTTCTTAAAATAAATTCAAAATTTTAAGTGGAATGAGAATGTTCTTTTTAGATGCCCTCCTCAAGTCTGACTTACAAGCCCTGTGAATTCCAACTGGAAAATCAACTGGAAAGGCAAGGGGAAACCTCATGGTTAGATCAATTCATTGACAAAGCTGAACTATAAATTCAACTTTGTAGATAGATGTCTTATTGACCTGCATGCATTAATAAATGACTTGCATGGTACTCCTGAGTGTCATAATTTATTTCTTGAGAAGTACCAGAAGACCCAGGTCATTAATGTCTACTGCGAGGAATAAGTTATCTTTCAGACCAAGAGATCTTAAGCCATTCATAGCATCCAGATTAAATTGATGAAATCATTCCACATAGACCAGGCCTGTAATTATAGGTAATAAGGAATGCAATTTTAAAAAATATATTTTAAAGTGTATTCTCCCTGGTACTTACTTCTCTGATTCTTTTTTTTTTTTAAGTATTAACTACAACTAAATAACTTTCTTGTAGCACTCATTCCTATTTTGCTTAGCTGCAAACTATGAGTCCATGTCTACATTTGATTTTGAAATCATCAATTTAGAGAAATCCTACTTTATCTGAAATTTACATTAAAACTTGCATCTTTTTCTTCATACCTACATTTGTAAAGTTGTTATATGGCTATAGAATCTTTTTTCTCAATTTAAATGTACTTTCATTTTTGTTCAGTGATATTGCTTTTGCTCAAGTCTGTATAATTAGTACATCGTTAGCAAAAACCAAACATCCTGTTATTCAAAATCTGAAGATGTGATGTAGTTTCAGGGAAGAACTTAAGGGGAATGAGGCACCAGAGGGCTGGAGTGAGGGTTTGAGTAATGCTTTAAAATATATGAAATCAGCTACACAAATCATGAAATACTCACACTTGTTTTGTTTTGTTTTGTTTTGTTTCATAAAAAGATGTTTTATTTGTCACCATTAAAAGTCTGAATTTTAAACAGATACTTGGACTGGTGGCCATAGCCATCAGCTCGTTCACCTTTAGCACCTGTCTCATCTCCAGTAGCTTTTCCAGAACTACTGCCTTCACCATGAAGCTCCATGAGTTTTCCCAACTCAAACTTGGGCTTCTTCAGCATTTTTACTTTCTTAACAAACACATCATGGAGAGGGTAAAAAGACTGGCAAGCCTTCTCTATGTCCTTTCCAATGCTGTCTGGAATCAGTTTACTGACCACTTCTTTCAAGTCATTTGTCTGCTACTCTTGGGTCATGATTTCCATCATTTTCATTTGGATTTGACGGACCTGTTGGTGCTGAGCATAAGATGTCTTCCGAATCTGGTTGTTGCGTTTTTTAGTAAAACCAACACAGAGCAGGTGAAACAAATAACCTGTAGTCTTGACATCAACGTGAGCTTCAATCATGGTCTGCCATTTTTTTGACCATGGAGCACATTTTGTCATGGGTAAGATCCATGCCATGGAAGTTGGTCAAGCAGTTTTTGCCCTGACCATCCTCAGTAATTAGCTTGAATTTTCTAAATGCAA
Organism: Chrysochloris asiatica; assembly: GCF_000296735.1. Taxonomy (NCBI): domain Eukaryota; kingdom Metazoa; phylum Chordata; class Mammalia; order Afrosoricida; family Chrysochloridae; genus Chrysochloris; species Chrysochloris asiatica. The sequence continues at coordinate 2,637,335 of NW_006408576.1, forward strand.
CTTCATCATTCTGCAGATCAGCAAGACTCACTTCAAAAACACAACCCTTGAGTCTATCAGATGCAATTTTGGTTCCTTGTGTCCTTATGACTAGTGTTTTCCCAATATTTCTTATATTGAGCATAGCTGGTGCCTTCACATCATACCAATCTTTCTTAGAAAATGGATCAACCACTTTCTTCTTGGCTCCTTTTTTGCCACCTTTTGTAAGGTGCTTGTTCTTGCCAACCACCATGGTGCTGCTCAAAAAGCCAAAAGGGCGGAAGTACAACTTGTGCGAGAACTTAGGAGAACAGGGGCTTATACTTGTTTTTGACAACTAAAAACCACAAACTTTTAATCAAAATATATTGTTCTTCAGGTGAAGTGAAGTTGAATTGGTTCCAACTTGTTGTTGTTAGGGGCCATTGAGTTGGTACCAACTCATAGTGACATTGTGCACAACAGAACAAACAATGCCCATTGCTGCTGGCACTGTGCTAACCCATCCCGTTGGGTATTCTTCCTCTTTTTCTCTGACCCTCTATTTACAAAGCATAATGTTGTTTTCTAGAGATTGAGCCCTCCTAATAATGTATCTGAAGTATGAAACATGAAGCCTGGCCATCCTGGCTGCCAAGACACATTCTGGCTATACTTCTTCTAAGACTGATTTATTTGTTCTTTTGTCTGTCCATAGTATTTTTTTTTTGTAAGTTTTTATTGTGAACTGAGTGATAATTTACATGGGAGAACATTGACTTTACACCATTATTTCATTGCAATGATTACAATCTGCTCCATGCATCATCATTCAACAGTATTTGCTTCCATTCCCTGTTTTGTTTTGTTTTGTTTGTGGGGGGGATGCACACAGAAACACTCAGGAATATATAATAATTTAAACAACCAAAGGGCACATTCTGCAAGTCTGCCTCCTGACTGCCAGCATCCAGTCCCTCTCTTTCCATGAGTCCAGAGTCTTCAGCTACTCCCTCTCTCCATGTCCCCCTCTCAGTCTCCCTCCCTGGTGTTGCTGCTTCTCTGGATAGGGTCCTGCACTCTGCTTGTGTTCTTCTCTCTTGATGGCCCTAGGGTCCTCTGTTTCTGTACTATAACTACTCCCAATTTTTGTTACAAAACTTCGACCTTTACAGTTGTGACAGTCACAGTTGTTCATGATAACAGTTACTGACTGTTGAATCCTAAGAATCTTATCCCCATCTCTTTTCACCAGACCTGTCTAGACAATATGAAAACTATTCAGTAGGGACTTTACCTTTCCCTGCACATTTTTAAACTAAACTCCCTCTTGAAAACTTATAAGCCAGTCACTTCATGCCTTTATTGCCCCCTCATTTTAGGTAGCCAATGCTTAAGTTGCCCGTCCCTATCTACCCTTTATATAGAAGGGATAGGATTGATACTTAATATAAAGACTCCTTCCATTTCAGTTGGTATTTTGAGCTACTACATCCATAGGCATAAGTCAAGATCATCAAATTGTAGCAATTTTCCCTTGTTTCCTTTATCAAAACATTTTATTGTTGTTGTTGATCTTCCTCTAGTTGAGTTCTGATTCTCAAGCCATCAAGGCTAGGTCAAATGTCTACTATCTGCAAGCTTGGGCATTCTAGTGCACCTCCCCTTACTTGATATTAACTGGATGCTTCAATCTCACCTCTAGCCCTCCATGTCTATGTCCTTATCCATGGGCTCAGGAATCCCCAGGTCTTGTCACACTTCGGACCAATCAGCCCTTCCTCTTTCTTTCATCTCCAGGTCAACAAGAGCCTATGGAATGTAGTTGAACTCAGCCCATTTCTTCTTTGCTGCTTTCCCCCCTCTTCCACTCGCCAATAGTCCAACATGCCTACATGCCTGCTCATGTGTTCTGTTTGTGTTTTAGTCTTGGAGGAGGTTTGCCCTGAAGAGACTTGATTGCTTTCCTTGATGGCTCCCCAGTGAATAACTTGCTTGTTCTTGTAGTAGCCAATCATACTACCTTTTTTTTTGTTGTTGTTGTTTTTACTGATGATCTTTCTCTAAAGATGTATCTTGTATTACTCTAGCTGTTTCAGGTTGGTCTGCTTGTCTTTTCTAGTGGGATTGTACCCCCTTTGAAGGTTCTGGATGGGGCTCAGAATTCCACCTAAGGTCCTATACACCACAAAGGCTCTTCAAGAAGCCTGTTTCACTGGGCAAGTTCTAGAACCTTTTTTAGGTATTCCTGTCCATAGTACTTTTATCATTCTCCTCCAATATCATAATTCAAATGCACCAATTCTTTTATGGTCTTTTTATTCACTATAGTATAGCTTTCTCATGCATATGAGGTTATGGGGAAAAACATGGCTTGTGTCAGGCGCACCTTAGTCCTCTAAGTGACATCTTTGCTCTTGAACACTTTAAGAAGGTCTTGTGCAGCAGATTTGCTTAATGCAATACATGGTTTAATTTCTTGACTGCTGCTTCCATGAGCGATGATGGTTGGTCTGAGTAAAATGGAGTTTTGGACAACTTCAAACTTCTCCATTTATCTTCATGTTATTTATTGATACAGTCGTACAGATTTTTTTCTTTATATTGAGGTACAACTTATACCAAAGGCTCTGATCTTTGATCTTCATTAGTAAATATTTTAAGTCCTCTTTGCTTTTAGCAAGCTAAATTGTATCATCTGCATATTGCAGGCTGTTAGTGAATCTTCCTTCAATCCTGATGCCACATTCTTCTACATATAATCCATCTTCTCAAATTATTTCCTCAGCATACAGATTGAATAAGTATAGCAAAAGAATACAACCCTGGCCTAATTTAAAGACATTCAATGTTCCTTTGTTCTTTCTTTAGCATTGAAATTATTTGAAAGCAATATGGAAAGAAATATACAAACCTGTATATCCCATGTTCCCTCTGGCTCTGTTTCACTATCCAGTTCAAATAGCTACACTTGCTTGCTAGATTTCTCTCCCTCTCCTTCTGCTTCTCTATCTGCCTCTACCTTTATCAATCCTTTTATCTATTTCTCTCCCTTTCTCTCTATGTCTCTCTCTTCAACCATTCTTCTATCCTCCCCAGATTGCTTCCCTTACCTAGTTTCTCATTTCTCAAATAAAGAGTTTTATCGTTGGAATATGAAAATGAACTGTGCATTACCCTGTAATGTTGTTGTTGTTACATGCTGTGTTAAATGTTGTATTGTTACATGTTGGAGTTGGTTCCGACTCATAGCAACTCTGTACAGGGTTTCTGAGGCTGTAAACCTTTATGGGAGCAGAAAGCCTCATCTTTCTCCTGTGGAACAGCTGGTAGTTTTTAACTGCTGAGATTAGCAGCCCGACTCATAACCACTACACTACCAGAACTCCTTACCCGTAATGTAGTCTTTCCTATATACATACTTCTTTTCTTCTATAAACTATTCAGCATATCTTTCTCCTTTCAAATAAAAATAAACCTGAAACTTCACAACAGGTGTTCCATTCATTTCTTATTCTAAATAATTTATGCAGATAACTTACCAGCATGCCCTCTCTCTTTTCTCAGAGCCATCATCAGGAATTTCTTTGGATAATTATTATTTTGGTGACATGATGAGAAGGGTGAGACCATTTTGATTAAGTGTGGTACTATGCTATTGCTTGTACAGAATAAACGAGATCCCGGATTACTCTAAAAAGTAATTTTCAAGACACAGTAGACCTTTGAAAATTCAATTAGCCCCACATGCTTCAGATTTAAGGAATCCAGATGTTAATCTAAACTTTATGCATCTATCCAGAATTATCTGTTAACAATTTAACTTCTCAGATCACTGAAATGTGAATATTTCATTATCCTCAAGAAAGTATGTAGTTTCATAATTTGAATTTTTAATGTAAACATAAAAGTGTTCATTAAATTAAGATAACACTTTGGAAGTCTTTATAAAGACTTCGGATATAGTGCTATTGTTGTTGTTAAGTGCCATTGAGTTGGTTCCAACTCATACCTACCCTGAATATGGTTTCTAGAAGTGGCTCGTGGGTTAGCAGTCCAGTGCACCTCACCAAGGCTCCTTGAATATAGTTGTTGTTGCTGTTAATGAGCTTTGAAATACACTTAGACATCCTCAAGAGTGATTTTTCAATAGAGACATGGTGATGCTATTTATTGAAATAAGAGCACACAGGGAGAAGTGTAGTGATGGCAGGGAATAAATTAATCATTTATTTTAGAGGCTTATTGTAAGTTTTAAATGCCTAAAAATTTCCAAAATATTGTTTTTGATACTGTAAAATATATTATTTTTCCTAGCTACTTTCTCTTGGATTTTGTCTCATAGCAATCCTATACAATAGAGTAGAATTACCCCACAGATTTTCCAAGCTGACTGGCATACCTTTCTCCTCCATAGCTGTTGGTGGTTTGACCCACCAACCTTTTGGTGAGTAGCCAAAACTTTAATCACTTGTCAGTGAAGAATACCCCATACTCTGTTAAGATTGGAATAAAAGAAGCTCTATTTTGGAGTAGAATAGCTATATCTGGACATCACTAGGTAATAATGAAAAGCATTCCATAATTTAATTAGAGTTGCTGTTGTTATTAAGTACTGTTGTCTAGATCTTGACTCAAACAGAACCTGGATAGGGTTTCCAAGGTGTGATGGGTGGGATTGAACCACAGATTCTTGGTTAGAGGTCCAATGCTTGCTTATCCTACAGTGCCACACCAGGAATCAAAGCAGAGAGAGGGTCTTTATATAGAGCAGGGGTGGGGACCCTTTTGTCTGCCAAAAAATGTAACATCATTTGTGGGCCATACGAAATTAACAATTTAAAAATTAGTCTGCTATATTTGGTCAAACATCTAATTAACTCACCCTTTATGTGATGGTTGGAACTGCAGTTGCCTAGGCAGGACCAGACTAAATGATTTCATGAGCTTTCTAAGGCCTGCAGACTAGACCTTCCCCAGTCTGGTTTAGAAAGAACAAACAAAAGCAGAGGATTCATGATTGATTGTAAATAAGGTAAGCTTCAGCTTGAAGCCCTTTGAAATGTGAAGACTGATCAGTTGGTTAGGGAAGAATGAGCTTTCACAGAGGCCAGTTGGGTTGATTATACTTGATTACAGAATTGCAGTCAGCTGTTCATGATTATAGTTGGTTCCAGAACAAATTGTGTACAGATTCTTCCCAAATGGTTTACATCCTATCTTTTGTTTCCTGAAAATACATGGTGGCCCCATCATTCTTAATCTGACATGAGTGCCTCCAATTTGAAACTTTTCCATTGATATTTGCAAGTTTTTCATTTATATTTACACTTTTTGACCTAGCCTCCACTAGGGATATTGATCACCCACAGGAACTTATGAAAGTAGTAGCAGGTTAGACAACAAACTACTGGTTCATATCCTATTAGCTGGAGGTCAGAGGATGGGAAATTGGATGCAGGAACAAAAGAGGCAGAGCTTTGCCAGACTATCTATATATTTTGAGGCATTGTCCTCAAGGAAAATTCCTTGACGTGATTGGTTGCTTATATCAGATCACAAAGTGGTGGATTATTACAAAATATCCTGAGGATTATAACCTCACCAACACATAACTTTACCCATGACAGGTACATTTTTAATGTAGTTGCTGTTGTTAAGTGCCATCAAGTTGGTTCCAACTCACAGTGACCTTTACAGGGTTTCCAAGGAGCAAGCAGCAGGTTTGAATTGCTGGCCTTGTGGTTTCTACAGTGATCCTACAGTGCTACACCAGGAGGCCTTTTATGCAGTTGTTGTTGTTGTTGTTGCTAAGTGCCACTGAGTTGGTTCTGACCCATAGCTACTTTGTAAAAGGCTTCCAAGGAGTGGCTGGTGAGCTTGAACCACTAACCTTGCAGTTCAAACAGCTTTGCAGTCTGGGGCATGAACCCATAGTGCCACACCAAGATCGACATACTCACACATACAATTACAAAGCATACAGAAAATCTCTTGAACAAAACCTTTTTAAAATATTCAAGAACAAAGATAACTGTTTAAGGACTAAGGTCCATATGACCCAAGCCATAATATTTTCAACAGCTTTATTCAAATGTGCAAGTTGGACAATGAATGAGGAAGACCATAGAAGAATCGATGCATTTGAGTTACGCTGTTGCAGAAGAATATTAAAAGTACCATGGACTACCAGAAGAACAAACAAATCTGTTAGAAGAAGTACAGCCAGAATGTTCCTTAGAAGCCAGGATGGCAAGATTTCATCTTTCATACTTTGGATATATTATCAGAAGGGAACAGTTCCTGGAGAAAGATATCATACTTGATAAAGTGTAAGGTTGACTAAGTAGAGGATGACTCCCAATGAGATAGATTGGCACAGTGGCAGCCACGATGGTTTCAAGCATCATAATGATTGTGGGGATGGTGCAGTGTTTTGTTTTGTTGTACACAGGGTGACTATGAGTAGGAACCCACTTGATAGTACCCATCAAAATCAAAGGATGTCAAGGGCCACTTAGCTTTGAAGAACTACTTGTCTCATTGTAGTCTTTTCAAAATTCATTTCCTAGAGTTCATTGGCAGAATTATTTAAAACATTTTAAGTATATTCAGTAAGAGTTTAGACCTGGGTCATAACATCTTCTAATCTAATTTGAGATACAAAAATAGAAACAAATGGTTATACCATTTAAATTCATATCAGTATTTATGACCTCTTAAAAAGGGGATGGAAAAGGTATGTCAGTTAGTATTTGACCTTGCCTCCAGCTCAGTCATGTAGCATATCTACTAATCCATACAGGATTATGAAAAGAATAATTCATTTTCACAAAATACAAGGAAAAGGGCACACGAAAATTCATTTACCCAAAGTGGTCACTGAAATTCTATATTTTTAAAATATATATAGCTTATAATGTTTTTGAACATTAACCACAAAACAGGTTCACAGTAGGGAGAATAGCCAGGCTTATTTTTCAGGATGTTAACAAGAGGTTGAAATTATGATTTTTAAAAAATCAAATAAAATTTCTAGCATGGAGTCTGCCATGTTGTTTGGTCAGTGTTTTGTTTCACAGTGTTGCTTTGCACTTTCTTGCATTTGTTGGGCAGTTTAATACTCTGGCCTATCAATTATCCCAGCTTATTATTTCATGGATATCTTTCTGTCATTTATAAGTGCTCTGGAGGCTTTTAAGATAATTGAATCCCTACCATATTATTTTATAACTTAAAACCTCTGGGACTCCTTCATAAAAACTATATGAAATTTGGTTTCATTCCTTCTGATCCTAATTCATCCTGCCAGCTACAGACTAATCTTACTTTAAACATACTAGTCTCTCTAATTGGAAAGTACCAAAATGTGTCCACTGATTTTACAAACTGCCCCAGGTGAAGTTATGCCAAACAAAAAGAACATGCATGTTAAGGGATCAAAATTTGTGTTCATGTAATGAGTCAGAATCCCAGGAAGTGGATCCATAAGGCCTTTAGTTATGGGAGTCCACATTTATAGTGACAATCAAAATAATCTTTTATGTGGATGAACAAAATTAATTCACAGTAAAACATCAGAGAGCAGATCTCAGATTTGAGGGTTTTTTTGTTTTGTTTTGTTATAATATATCTTAAAAGATTCCTGAGAATCCATGAAGATAGAGAGCCCAAAGCAGTTTAGCAGTAAGTGTGGTATCCATAGCTCAGTGAGTAAAAAAGTTAATGCATTTTTGAAATCCCACTTCTGACACCAGAAATGTCCATAATGAAAACCTTGTACTTTGTTAGAAGTGGAAGAAAAGAAACTTTATTGAGGAACAGAATAGTTATAGTTGGGCAGTACTAGGTAAAAATACAAAATTTTATATTATTCAAGCTGAGAGGGTGGATCATTATATAGATAGAACAAAGAAAGGTAGGAGGGTCAATGATAAGGTTGACTTCTGCTTGAATTAATTTGAAATGTAAAGTTCGCAACTTGATCAGGGAAGAGTGACTTACCACATAAGTGTAAGAGACAAGTTGGTTTGATTATACTTTATTTTAGAATTATAGTCAGCTGTTCATGACTGTACAATGGACCCTTGAAAAGCAGAGGTTGGAATTGTTAGGGTCCAATTATACATGGATTACTTTTCTTTTTGGCATTGTGGTGACTTCCAGGATTGTGAGTATCTATTTAAAAAGCTATATGATGCTAATCATATTAATATTAGATAATAATATCTTATGGCTTTTAAGTGGATCCTCCCAACATTTGGGCTCACTTGAGTTACTAAAATAACAACAGAAAGTTCAAATTCATGTCACTTCAGGGTTAACTGGAATTTTTACACAGATCAGTACCCCAAACCCCATGTTGTTCAAGGATCATATGTAGCTGATTTTGGGGAAGATTGTGTACACTTTCTTCCCAAATAGTTTACATTCTGACCAGTTCAGTTAGTTATAAATACATTCTTCCTAAGAACAATTATTTGCATCTTAACACAAGCTTCCTAAAGAGTTTATATCCTGATCTATCACTTTCTATGAGTGTAAGTTGGTTCTATCCTTCTTAGTCTATCATGAGTCACATCAGTTTGAATTTTTTCCATTTACAAACTATGTCACCAGGGCTCCGTAAGAGACAAATATAGCATTGTATTATTCAAGAAAAAATTTGAGGATAATGATACACGTTTTGGAGTAATCCATGTAAAGATAGCTCCTTATACTTTGAGAATGAATGAGTTTTGAAGTTCAGCTAACTGGATTCTTCATTATCAACAAGATAAAGAAATGATCTGTTTCTCCTATGGTAGAATGAAATGAAAATGTGAAGGCATTAGAATGAAAAGGTGAAACCATTTGAATTTATCAATATTTAATAGAATTGCTAAGTTGAATTCATCTGTTTTATTTGTACAATTCATTTTGTCTTCATATAATTTTACATTTTTATAAAATTAGAATAAAACTTCACCTATAAAATTAGAATAGAACTAATGACTATTTGAAAGCATTATTGTAAGATTCAAATAAAATGGATTATATAAAGTTTTTATTCATTTTAATATTCTAGAAATGCAATCCATTTACTTTACACTGATCTGTGAGCTACTGAACATTTTATCCAATTTTGCTCCCACTATATCTAGTATCTAAAACCCAAAAAGCAAACCCATTGCTTTCAAGTCGATTTCAACTTATAGCGAGCTTATAGGACAAAGGAGAAAGGCCCATAAGATTTTCAAGACTGTGGACCTTTACCGGAAGCAGAGTGCCACAACTTTCTCCAAAAGAGACACTGATGAGCTGGAACTTCCCACATTTTAGTTAATACTCAATCACTTAACCACTGCATCACCAGGACTCCTTTTTTCATATAGCATCATGCTTAGTATAAAGGTGCTCCTTAATTATTGGTTAAATAATCTATAAAATAAATATTGGAAGGCTGTTAAAGCTTTGTTTTATGCATTTTAGAAATGTCATAAAAAATTTGGGGGTTTTGTTTTTGTTTCTGAGAGATCTGAAGAGTGAACCAACCAAACCTCAAAGCATTTTTGTGTCTTTAAACCTCATCAACATAGGGTAATCTACAATAAAGCCAAAGAAAGATTCCTTTACAGTTTAAAATGAAAGGTGGTGAAAGAGACATGAAGTAAGTAGGCTCACTGTTCTGGGGTATATAAATATATACCTTGTATCTGGTCTACTCCGTATCCAAGAATATAAATAAAGATTTTTAAGGATGAGGTGGTGTCACTGTAATGGGACAGTGTGATATTGATTCACCATATTCCGAAGTTTTGTAAAGATAGCCATGTGCTCACATTAGTAAAAGTACAAGTGACAACTGTTTCCTTCTTAATTCAATAAATAAAATTAATATATATTCCCCCATTAATTTAATAATTTGAGAATCTTTTAGTATAAATTGTGTTACACACTGCCATTGAGTTGATTCCAACTCATAGCTACCCTATGCAGGGTTTTTGAGGTTATAAATCTTTATGGGAGCAGAAAGCCTCCTCTTTTTCCCACTGAACAGCTGGTGAACTTGAATTGCTGACCATGTGGTTAGCAGGTCAACAGTAACCCACTATGTCACAAACATAATAAGTTAGTGAAGATCAGAAAAGTACAAATAAAAAAATTCAGATTGCAAAAAAAAATATATATTTTTTTTACTTTTCTTGGTTACCATAATACATAATTAGAGCCCTGGTGTGGCACTACAGGGTTATGCACTGGACCGTAAGGTCAGTTTGAACCACAATATCAGCAGTTCAAACCTACCTGCCATTGTTCAGAAACTATACAGGGTCGCTATCAGTTGGAATTGACTTGATGGCACTTAAAAGTAACAACAACATATAATTAGTATACTTTTGACAGGATTCAAAAAATAACACTGGATGAGCAAGACTTATAGTAAGCAAAGCACATAAAGAAATTTTACATCCTGGGTAACTTTTTACATAGAAAAAAATAAAACCTTACATACACATAAATGTGTTTTATGCTTATTTAAAATTAGATATTTAAAAATAAATGTTTTTCACATAATTTCCAAAAATAACAAGAGTATATATTATAGGGAGACTGGAAATAATTCTAAGACAATGAACAAGATTTGGAAGATAGTAGCTTTTGTAGAATAAATTAGAGATTTGTAATTAGAAGCTGTAGAGTCTAAGGAATCCCTGGATGGTGCACACAGTATACGCTCAAAAGGAGTCCTGGTGTAGTGCTGTGGGTTAATGCACTGGACTGCAAAGTTAATTTGAACTGCAAGGTTGGTGGTTCAAACTCACCAGCCACTACTCAGAAACCCTATACAGGGTCACTATGGGTCATAACTGATTCAACAGCCGACTTAACAACAATAACTAATATAAAGGTGGGCAGTTAGAACACACCCAACAGCACCATGGAATTTCCTCCTTTAAAGATTTCAGCCAAGGAAATGCTGTGGAGAAGTTCACTACTGTAAGTCATGGGAGCACCATGAGTAAGAATCAACTTGATGGCAATTCTGTTAGTTTGTTTATTATTTTGTTTGTTTTGGGTTTCTAGATACTAAATATAATGTTTTCTATTTACTTTTCGTAGGACTTTGGGTATGTTTTTATTCACATTTGTAAGACAATAAATTGTAGTCAGAATGTCCACTTGGTCATTGTGAACCCAGAATTACTTAATTTATACATTTATAAATGCGTCTGAAAAGTTGAAAGTATCTTATCTTAACATATGAAATTATTTTTGCTGTTCAGCAACTTCATGTTATAAAGGTACATATCATTGGCAAATAAATGTATAAGGACATATATGTAGTATATCTGGTCTGGGATGCTAATAAAAATCTGTCAGTGGCAATTTGTACTTTCTTCAAATCTAATACCATTTTTTTGGTTAAGTTTATATCTACATTTACTTATTTTATCCTAACATTAAATATGAGGCTTCTGTATCAGAGACAAACTTTTAGTTACTCATGGAACAATTTAACACAATTTTCTTATGCACCAATCCTCACAGAGGGAGGTAGTTAGAGCCAGATGTATCTCAGATATATAGACGTTTGTACCACAGGAGAGGAACTCTGAAGCTATTAACCTTAGTGTTTATATAGGATAGCTGGTACAATGGCCCAACTTGGCTTCACAGAGGGAAAGAGATCTTATCTTACAATGTAAACAAATTTTCTCTTTGGAGGAGTGGTGAAGATCTTTTTTTCCATTAAAATTTAAGATGCTAAGAATATCTCCATGAGACATAAATCTAGAAATGTTCATGGAATGATTTACTATCTCTAACTTCCAAGGCATCATTACCACTCAATCATTCTTTAACCTAGCCTGCAAGGCATTTTTACCCAGAAAGCCATAACCTTACAGAATAGTGAAAATATCCTGTAGCATTTTTTTTGCCCAGACTATTCAAATGAACTGTTAAAGAACTCAAAGACAGGCATAACAAATAATTTAAGAAAAGCAAAACAATAAATTCTTTTATTCAAAGCTAGTGTCTTAGCTCCTTCAAAATGGGAGGAAGGGAGAGGTATTATGAAAGAAGAAAAAGAAGCGGGAAAGGTTAGAAGAAAGAACAGTGGAACAGAAAAGTAAAAGGAAGAAGTCTGTATTTTACAATCCTGTTAACTCTACTAAAAAGCAACAGAGTCCAAAAGATGAAATTTGAAATAGTTGAGGCTAAAACCAAGGATCCTTCCAATATACTCTACTCTGAAAGTTTATATCTGATTTGCATATTGGAATCAGAAATATAATGTTTCAGCTATCAATGTTTTCAAACATGATTAAAGTGAATTAAAATAACAGTCATAAAATCAATTTTACATCACATAACATTAACATGTAAATTATGTAGCAGTTACCTATGCATAGGCAAAAATATAGAAGCAATTTTGAAACTATCAATTATGCATGTATGTTATATCATTAAAAAATTATCTGAAAATAATTTTAGTGAAGGTTGTAAGTTTAAGAAATTAGGCAATTGGATATCTAATATAAAATTTCTTTATAGTAGTCTTGGGAGAATCCTGGTAAATCAGTGATTAAAGTGTTCATCTGCTAACCAAAAGTTCAACTGTTGGAACCCACTAGTTATTTTGCGAGAAAAGAATGTGGCAATCTGATTACAGCTTGGAAAACCCAGTAGGACAGTTCTACTATGTCTATACTGTTGTTATGAGTCAAAATCTACACAAGGACAGTGGGTTTTTACACTATGTTTCTGGTAATCATTGTTCCACAATAATATTAGAACATTCTTGAAGTTTTCAAATCAAATTTGGTAGAGTATATTAGGAATATATAAGCTAACATAATTTGAAAACAAGAGTATCATTGTTATGAGGATGCAAAACTGTTAGTATTCATTGTCATAATTTTGTTTGCCCCTTTTTTGTTATATGGTAGTCTGCAGAAACCCAGGTATCAGCACTGACCATTTGTTTTCTTATCCTGCTTTCTGAGTCACGGCCCATGTATTAACAATAAGAAAGGTAATAGTAGAACTGATTCCATCCCATTCCCGTCACATAGAATCATTTCTCAGTGGAAATAAAGCTACTATAATGATTCAGAGTGCTTCATTCCACATTTATCCGATTGATTGTTAGAGGTTTTCACCTGCTTCTACAAAAAGGTGCAGTTCTAAAAAGAAGAGTATGGAATCAATTTTATTTGTTGCATTAAAATTTATTTGTTGCATTTTTTCAAAAGATCACATCTAAATCTATTGAGATTATTATAAAATATCAAGAATACTATATGTGTACAAACTACCTGGGCATATTTTTAAACACAGATTCTCATTCAGTAGGACTGGGTGGGGTCTGATACTGAGCATTTCTAACAAGCTGGCAGGGTTATTGAGGCTGTTTGTTAGGGTCCTTCCCATATATATGGGGGCTTCAAACAGTTCATGGAAAATTTTCATTACTTTTTCATACCTTCTTTACACTAGCTTTTTTAAATCCCTTCATGTAACAATAAGCTTTTTGTTGTTATTTTATGAGCAGTCAACATTCATGTTACCTGCTGAGCACAACTCATTTGTGCCACCCAGCTACCTTACAACGTTATAATAAATATACTTAATTTTTAAAAATTAACATGTCTAAGCCTAACCCTAAAATTTCTAAATCTGAATCTCCCTAATGGGTCTCAGTAAACTAAATGCTTCTCAGATAATATTTGACCATATTCAAGTTTTAATAAAAACAGACTAGTAGTTTCTTGCTGTAGAACAGAGAAGCTCCAGTCTTTTATATTGTTACACTATCTATGTACACCTACAGTTTTAAACTTGGCATTTACCTTTCACTGATAGCTTCATTTTATCATTTGGTATATACACACATAAATTTATTTTATATATATATATATACAGAAGGTGCTCTGGTAGCGTAGTGGCTACGAATCGGGCTGCGAACCGCAAGGTCAGCAGTTCGAAACTACCAGCTCCTCCGCTGGAGAAAGATGAGGCGTTCTGTTCCCGTAAAGGTTAACAGCCTTGGAAACCCTGTGCAGGGTCGCTATGAGTCGGAACCGACTCCACGGCACATAACAACAACAATATATATATATA
>NW_006408576.1:2651949-2656238 GCF_000296735.1 Chrysochloris asiatica
TTTTAATTTACTTTATTATAGCAATGTGTCTCCTATTTGAGCTAGTACTTAACTAATTCCTTGCATGCTTGTCTCCTTTATCTAGAAAATGATATTATCTTAAATGGTTCCTATATGTACAATCAGCATTACATTTAATCTTGCGTTATTACAGCCTAAATGATTTCTAGAACTGCAGGCAATAAAATAAAATGTGAAAAGAGCCCTAAAGGACAGATATTGAAGCAGAAATTTACACATACTTCTAATTTGTACTTTTGCAAAATTAGAGAAGTCATCACATCACTTCCACTTGGCAATTTAATATCTATGAAAGAGCAAAACTAGGTTTTACCAATCTGCTCTTGTAAACGCCACATCTTTGTTATCCAGCTGTATTAACTGAACATGATTTTATTCAAGCAAGCCAATGAGCACCTCTTTCCAAGTAGGGACTTTGCATAATGCATCCTCATCAATACTCTAAGGACTATACTACACTTGACTCAATTTTAGTGAATAAATGTTGACATATCTATGATAATTAATATGAAACTCAGCTTTCAGTAAATGTTAAATGAGAAGAGGGATGAAACAGCTGTATGGAGCTGTGAAGGAAAGCACTAGGATGGTGTTTGATCTGAATCTTGAATAAATGGAGTTCAGGTTAAAAAAAAAAAAGAAGAAGGAAATGAAAATAAATATTTGCTCTAATCCATAGTAGTTATTAAGTTAATTTGGGGCAAGGGAAATGCAAATTAAAACTAGGTGTTTTCAAGTCAGTTCTGACTCACACTATGCACAAACAAATGAAACGTTCAGTCCGCACTATCCACAAAATCATTGTTATGACTGAACCCATTGCTGCTGCCAGTTTGCTAATCCAGCTTGTTGGGGAGCCTCCTCTTTTTCACTTACTCTCCATTTTGTCAAGCATAATGTCCTTCACCAGGGACCAGTCCCTCCTGATAACATATCCAAAAAACAAGAGACACCACTCTAGCTGCAAAAATGCATCCTGGCTGTACTTCTTCCAAGACAGATTTGCTTGTTCTTTTGACAAACCCTGGTACTTTCAATATTCTTCTCCAATACCATAACTCAAATGCTTAAATTCTTCTATATTCTTCCTTAGTCATTGTCCAACTTTCACATGCATATGAGGCAATTGAAAATACTATGCCATGAGTGAGGCTCACCTTAGTCTTCAAACAGGTATCTTTACCCCTGCACACCTTAAAGAGGTCTTGTCCAGTAGATTTGCCTAATGCAAATACGTGGCTCAATTCCTTGACTGCTACTTTCATAAATGTTGATTATGGATCCAAGTAAAATGAAGTCTTTGACAAGTTTAATGTTTCTCTGTTTATCATGATGTTATTTTTTGGTCCAGTGGTGAGGATTTTAATTTTCTTTACATTGAGGTACAATACATACTGAAGGCTGTAGTCTTTGATCTTCTTCAGTAAGTATTTTAAGTCCACTTCACTTACAGCAAGCAAGATTTTGTAATGTGCATATATCACAGCTTGTTAATGAATCTTCCTCTAATTCTGATACCATGTTCTTCATATAATCCAACTTCTCAGATTATTTGCTAAAGATACAAATTGAATAAGTATGGTAAAAGAATACAACCCTGGTACACACCTTTCCTGATTTTAAATCATTCAATATCCCCTTGCTCTGTTGTAAAAACTGCCTCTTGATCTTTGTACAGATTCCTCATGAACACAATTAAGTGTTCTAGAATAACAGTTCTTTCCAATGTTATGCATAGCTTGTCTTAATTCATACAGTCGAAAGCCCTGGCATAGTCAATAAGCTACGAGTAAACGGCTCTCTGCTATTCTCTGCTTTCAGTCACAATCCATCTGAGATCAATAATGATATTCCTAGTTCTACGTCCTCTTCTGAATCTGGCTGTTGCAGCCATTTTTTAATTATCTTCAACAAAATGTTATTTGCATATGATATTAATGATATTGTTTGATAACTTCTGCATTCCTTTGAGTCACCTTTCTTTGTATGAATACAAATATGGATCTCTTCATGTTGGTTAGCCAGGAAGCTGTCTTCCAAATTTCCTGGCAGAGATGAGTGAGCATCTTCAGTGCTGCATCAGTTTGTTGAAACATTTCATTTTGTATTGCATCAAATACTGGAACCTTGTTTTTTCACTACTGCCCACGGCTTCCTTCAGTACTGTTGGTTCTTGATCATATTCTCCATCTTGAAATGGTTGAACACTGACCATTTATTTTTGATACTGTGGCTCTGTGTATACCTTTCACCTTCTTTAGATGCTTTCTGAATAATTCAACATTTTGCCCATGTTGTTAATGTTGTTAAGTGCCATCAAGTTGGGTCAACTCATAGCAACTTTGTATAGGGTTACCAGGTAGTGGCTGGTGAATTTGAACTGCCTACCTTATGGCTCATACCAACGTTATAATTGAGTGCTTATACAACAGTGCCACACCAAGAATCATTCAATATTGCATGTTGGGGCTAGAATTTTTTCTTCAGAGTTTTAGCTTGAAAAATGCTAAACATGTTCTTCCCTTTTGGTTTTCTAACTCCAGGTCTTTGAACATTTCATTATAATATTTGGCTTTGTCTTCTGGAGCTGCCTTCTGAAATTTTCTTTTCAGGTCTTTGACTTCTTCTTTTCTTCCATTCACCATAGCAATTCTATGCTAGAGAGCAAATTTCAGAGTCCCTTCTGATACCCATTTTTATTTTTTCCTTCTTTCCTGTCTTTCTAATTACATTTTGCTTTTTTCCTGTATGATGTTCTTGATGTCATCCACAGCTCTTCTGGCTTTCAGTCATTATTGTTGGGTGCATTAAATCCATCCTTAGAATAGATTCTAAATTCAAGTGGGATATACTCAAGATCATATATTGTCTCTCGTGGATTTTTAAAAATTTTCCTCAGTTTCAATGTGAATCTGTGTATGAGCAATTGCTGATCTGTTTCACAACTGGTATTTGGCCTTGATTTGCTGAGGATACTGAGTTTCTCCATTGTTTCTTCCCACAGATGTAATCAGTATGATTCCTGCATATTTTCTCTGGTGAGGTTCATGTGTTTAGTCACCTTTTATGTTTTTTAAAATGGTGTTTGCAATGAATAAATCAGTAGTTTTGTGAAATTATCCCTTGAAATCTCCAGCATCATTTCTACCACAAAGGTAAAATTTCCAACTATTGTTCCTTCCTATTCTTTTCCCTAATTTTTGCATTCCAATTACCAGTAAATGTCAATCAGTTTGGTTGCCTGTTTGATCAATTTTAGACGGAAACAGTTGGTAGAATTTCTCAGTTTCATCATCAATGGCTTTAGTGGTTGTTTAACAATTTCAATAATAGTGGTATTAACTGTTGTTCCTTGTTTTGTTTGGTTATGTGCCATGGAGTGGATTCCAACTCATATTGACCTTGTATAGAGTTTCAGAGGCTATACATTTTTTACAGGAGCAGAAAGCCTCATCTTTCTTCTGTGGAACAGCTAGTAGTTTTGAACTGCTGACCTTGAGATTAGCAGCCCAACTAGTAACTACTATACTACCAGAGCTCCTTCCTTGTTGTTGTTGCTGTTAGGTGTCATCAAGTTGGTACCAACTCATAGCGACCTTATGCACAGCAGAACGAAACACTGCCTGATCCTGAGCCAACCTCACTACTGTTGCCATGCTTGCGTCCATCGATGCAGCCACTTGGCCAATCCATCTCATTAGGGGTCTTCCTCTTTTTCTCTGACCTTCCACCTTACCAAAAATGATATGCTTCTCCAACAACTTGTACCTCCTGACAATATATCTGAAGTATGAAAGATGAAATTTGGCTATGTTGGCCTCCAAGGAGCACTCTGGCAACACTTCTTCCAAAACAGATCTATTGGTTCTTTTGGCAGCCCATGGCACTTTCATTATTCTCCTCCTACACCATAACTCAAGCATCAATTCTTCTACGGTCTTCCTTATTCACTGTCCAGCTTTCACATGCATATGAGGTTACTGAAAATACCATGGCTTGGGTCAGACACACCTCAATCCTCAAGCTGACATCTTTGCTCTTCAACACTTAAAAAAAGGTCTTGTGCAGCAGATTTGCCTAATGCAATAAGTCGTCTGATCTCTTGACTGCTGCTTCTGCAAGTGTTGATAGTTGATCCAAGAAGAATGAAGTCCTTGACAACTTCAATCTTTTCTCTGTTGATAAGAATGATGTTTATTGGTCCAGTGGTGAGGATTTTTGTTTTCTTGACATTGAGATGCAATCCATACTGAAGGCTGTGCTCTTTA
>NW_006408576.1:2657428-2668861 GCF_000296735.1 Chrysochloris asiatica
CATCCCACAACTCATCTGGTCTTCGGTCTTTAGTGTTTAATGTATCAAACCTGTTCTTCAGTTGATCTCTAAATTCAGGTGGGATATATTCAAGGTCTTTTTTTTTTTTGCCTCTTGTAGACTTGTTTTCATTTTCTTCATCTTCAGTTTGACTTTGCATATATGAGTAATTGATGGTCTGTTCCATAGTCTGCCCCTGGCCTTGTTTTGACTGATGATATGGAGCTTTTCCATTGCCTCTTTCTGCAGATGTAGTCAGTTGAATTTCTGTGTGTTCCATCTGGTGAGGTCCATTTGTATAGTCTTCTCTTATGCTGTCTAAAGAAGGTATTTGAAATGAACAAATCATTGATTTTGCAGAATTCTATAGATATTTATTTTCTAATAACACAGATTTCTGGTAGCGTAGTGGTTACGAGTTGGTCTAGCTACCCTTATGGTCAGCAGTTCGAAACTACCAGCCGTTCCACTGGAGAATGATGAACTTTCTGCTCCCATAAAGATTTACAGCCTCAGAAACTCTATACAGGGTCGCTGTGAGTCAGAACTAACTCCATGGCACATAAACACCACCGACAACCTTAATGGCAAAATGTGTCAAAAACCTCTGGTCATGATGGAAACTGAAGAATAAAAGAGACTGAACAAGTATGCTTGTTAAGAAATCACTGGCAATTTTTCACTTCAGGAGAGACATTTTTATTTTGTTTCATGTAGTATTGCTGTCTAGATGTTGCCCCAACTCTCAAAGAAGGGGTGCTATAGTCTTTGGCTTTATGACTCAATTTCTAGATAATTCTAGAATTTACTTCTCTAGCCTGAATACTAGACCTAAAAACAATCTTCAGCATATTATTCTAATTGATGCTTCCGTCTTGATTGTGTACTTTCTTAATCTTTTAAAAAATCAAAGTAGAAATGTGTTTGATCAGGAACATTTACTTATTCAAAGTTAACATATAAACATAATCTTTCATATTATTAGCTTGCTGCTTGTTGGAGAAGCACTCTAATTGAGATGGCTTAAAAGCTACTAATTGTGTCTTACACATTTTATTTAGTGAAATCATTGCTAAGAGGTCACCAACTTATTAACCACATGATAATTTTACTATTTCAAAAATATAATAACAGTGAATTAGATTTTTTTTTTTTGCATTGTGAAAAATTAACTGCATGGTGAAGAATAAATCAGCCAAATTTGGCACAATGTTAAATATTTTACATTTTCACATGAAATATTTTAATTTTGAAGTGATATATGCTGACATTAATATGTAATCATAAAGCATTATTCAAAATTTAATGATTTTTCATGAACATTATTATTTTATAGTTTTGCAAACTGAAAATTCAGAGCAAATACAGATCTTTAATTAATAGTTTTTAAGTTTTCATAGATTGACTGAAAATGAATTGACTAATATGTTAGTCCTAAATAGCAAAATATTGTATAAACTAACTTCTCTATATAGTGTCTTTCTTCATCAAATAAACTCCCTCACTTTACTGTGCTCCCTCATTAAACCTCAGTTGCCCTTAATTTTATCTAAATGAAATTGAAAAATGAGTTTTTTAAAGTATGACCAATTGTGTTTAATAGCTAGGTTCCTACATAGCCATGTTCTTGTATCAATAATTTATCAAAGTATATCAGCATCATACATACTCAAAGGTGAATATAAGATTATTCATCAAAATTCACTTCAGTATGTAAAGCTTAATGTTACTAACTGTACGAGGTTTTTACTTAATTAAGTGAAAACACATTTAATCACTCCACAGTTTTAAATGCTTACATTCTCTGATCACATTTCCATTTTGTATTTCTTTCAGGTGAGCACATTAGACTGGATACGAGCTGAAAAAGTCCATAACCTCTGTGAGGTACTATTTAAAGTTCATAAGGTAAGTATTTTTTTGTATTTTAGATCTTTACATACAAATATGTTCCTTGAGGTTTAAAGAGTGAGAAAAAAATTCTGGCACAAAAGTGCACTGAAATGGTAAAATAACATGAAAATGATCTAGAACTTTATCCTATTACCCTATTCAAATCGAATTGTGCTGCTTTGAGTGGAGTTTGATGCTGTGGGAGTGAGTGAGTGAGTGAATGTGTGTGTGTCCGTGTGTGTATTGAGAGGACAATGCATCTTGTTTTTGTTAGTGGCTGACGAGTCCGTTCCAACTCACAGTGACCCTATGAACAACAGAATGGAAAATGACCTGGCCCTGTGCCTTTCTCGCAATTGTTATGTGTGAGCTTATTGTTGTCACCACTCTATCAGTTCATCCAGTTCTTCCTCTTTTTGCTGATCCTCCACTATTCCAAGCATGATGTCTTTATCCAGGGACTGAATGCTCCTAAAATGTCCAATGTAAGAGAAACAAAGTCTCACCATTCTTGCTTCTAAGGAGCATTTTTGCTATGCTTCTTCTAAAACAGATTTGTTTGTTCTTCTGGAAGTCCATGGTACTTTCAATATTCTTCACTAACATCATAATGCCAATGCATAGATTCTTCTGCAGTCTTCCTTATTCATTGTCCAACTTTCACATGTATATGAGGTGATTAAAAATACCATGGCTTGGGCCAGGTGCACCTTAGTCCTCAAACTGATTTATTTGCTCACTTAAAATCTTTTGCAACAGATTTTCCAAATGCGAATATGTCTTCTATCTTTTGCCTCATGTTTTTATGAGTGTTGATTGTGGATCCAAACAAAATGAAGTTTTTGACTATTTCAATCTTTTCTCCATTTATCATGATGTTATTAATTGGTCCAGTGGTGAGGATTTTTACTTTCTTTACATTGAGGTGTGACCTATAAGGCAGGCTGAGGTCATTCATCTTCATCAGTAAGTATTTTAAGTTCTCTTCACTTTAAGCAAGCAAGGTTGTATTGCAGGTAGTTAATGAGTCGTCCTCCAATTCTGATTCCATATAATGCACCTCGTGGATTATTTATTTAGCATATAGCTTGAATACATATGGTGAAAGAATACAAGCCTGGCTCACACACTTATTTCAAAACATTCATTGTCCCCTTGTTCTGTTTGAATGAGTGCCTCTTGGTTTTTGTACAAGTTCTTCATGAGCACATTGAAGTGTTATGTAATACCCTTTCTTCACAATGTTATCCATAGTTGTCATGATCCACATAGTCAAAAGTATTTGCTTATTCAATAAAGCACAAGTAAACATTTTTCTGATATTCTCTGCTTTTAACCAAGATCATCTGACATCAGCAAGGATATCCCTATTTTTTCATCCTCTTATAAATACATCTTAAGTTTCTGGCAGTTTCCTTTTGATGCAATGTTGAAACCTTTTTAAAATTATCTTAAGCAAAATTTTACATGTATGTAATATTAACAATATTATTCAATGATATCTACATTTTGTTGGGTCTCATTCAATCATATGGTGAGGTAGCTGTCTCAAATTTCTTGGCATTGATGAATGGCACCTCCCATTGCTCATCAGTTTATTGAAAGATTTCAATTAGTATTCCATTAATTCCTGAAGCTTTTTTTTTTTTTTGTCACCAATGCCTTCAATACAGCTTGGACTGATTCCTTCAACACCATTGATTCTTTTTTTAAAAAAAATAAGTTTTTTATTGTGAATTGAGTGATAGTTTACATACATCATCATTCAACAGCATTTGCTTCCAATCCCTCTGGTTTATTTATTTATTTATTTTTTGTATGTACACTGAAGCACTCAGTAATATATAACCATTCAAGCAACTAAAGGATATACCCTGCATGCCAGCCCCCCGGCCGCCAGCTAACAGCCCCTCTCCCTCCTTGAGTCTAGAGCCCCAGCCACTCCGTCTCATTTCTACCTCCATCTCTGGCATTGCTGCTTCTCTGGATAGGGTCCTGCACTCTGATCTTCTCCCTTGATGGTCCCAGGGTCCTATACTCCTGGACTGTAAGATCAACTACTCCCTTCCTTTTGTTACAAAACATCTACCTTTATATTTGCAACATTCACAATCAGTCATGATAGCAATTATTCACTATTGAACCACAAGAGTCTTATCCCCATCTCCTTTCACCAGTCCCATCTAGATAGGTTGGAAGCCACTCAGTGGAGATTCTACCTTCCCCCGTACCCTCTGAAACTAAGCTTCCTCTTGAAAATCTGTAAGCCAGTCACTTTGTGCCTTTGTTGTCGCCCCTCCCCGCCCCCATTTTGGGTAGCTAATGTCTTAGTTGCCCATCCCTGTCAATTCTTTGTACAAAGAGTGTGGAAATGATCCTTGCTGTAAAGATCTGTTCCCTCTTTTAAGTTACAACATTCATAAGTATAGGTCAAGTTCATCAAATTGTAGCACTTTACACTTTTTCTTCTTATTTCTTCCTCTAGTCAAGTTCTTATCATCCAGCCATTGAAGCTAGGTCAAATGGGTACGATATGCAAGTATGGGTGTTCTTGTGCGCCACCCCTCACTTCACATCAACTGGATGCTTGACTCTCCACTCTAGTCCTCTGTGAGTATTTCCCTGTCCATGGGCTCAGGAGTCCCCAGGTCTTGCTATACTTGCTGGCCACCCAGGTCATGATCCAGGTTAACAAGAGTCTATTGAACATGGTTGGACTTAGCTCACAGCTTCATTGCTGTTTTCCCCCGACTTCCCTTTATCGGTAGACCAGCCTGTTTGTATAGTCCCTTTGAGTTTCAGTCTTAGAAGTGGATTTTCCCTGAGGGGACTTCATTGCTTGCCTTGATAGCTCCCTGGTGAACAACTTGCTTGTTCTAGTAGTAGTCAATCAGACTGCCATTTTTTTTCTAGCTGGTCTTTCTTTCAAGAACTATCTTCTCTTCCTCTAGGTGCTCCAGGCTGGTCTGCTTATCTTTTCAAGTGGAAATTTCCCACCTCAGAAGATTCTGGATGAGGATCAGGATTTCACCTATGGTCTTATGCAATGCAAAGGCTCCACAGGAAGCCTCTTTCACTGGGCAATTTCTAGTCCCATTTTAGGTATTATAATCACTTCTTATAGACTGAAGACAAGCTTACAAGCTTTCTATAGTTATGTTTCTAGCTATTCCTTTCTCTCCTCCACGTGTCTATTTTACAATAGTAGGCCAGGAAAACCAAGATTCATAAGACAGTCAGGCATCTTAACATTATTTCCCCTCTTTTTCCCCATTCAAACTATGCCTCAATCCCTATATCCCAGAGCCCTGTTTTTCCAAGGTTGAGCATACATCATTATTTACCTGTGTCCCACTTAACCCAGGCAAGCCTTAAATCTAAAGCTACCTCTTGAAATGGTTCAGCATTGACTATTTCTTTTTGGTAGAGTGACCTTTTGTATTGCTTCCATTTTCTTCACATGCTTTCTGCATCATTCAATATCTTGCCTATATATTGACTGTCAATCTTGCAAGTTGAGGCTTGAATTTTCTCTTCATTTCTTTCACCTTGAGAAATACAGAGCACATTCTCCCTTCTTGGTTGTCTAACTCCAGGTCTTTTCACATTTCTTTATAATACTTGGCGTTGTCTTCTCGAGCTGCCCTTTGGAATTTTCTGTTCAGCTGTTTTACTTCCTCATTTCTTCGAATTGTCATCACTTCTTTATGTTCAAGAGCAAGTTTTAGAGGCTCTTTTGACATCATGTTGGTCTTTTCTTTCTCTCTTGTCTTTTTTGCGACCTTTTGCTTTCTTCCTGTATGATGTACTTGATGTCATCCTACAACATTTCTTTACTTCTATCATTAGTGTCTAATGCATCAAATCTGCCCTTGAGATGGTCTTTAAATTCAACTGGCATGTATTCAAGACCTTAGGTTGGCTTACGTGGACTAGTTTTTATTTTATTCAACTGCAGTCTGAACTTGCATATTAGTAATTGATAGTCTGTTCCGCAATCTACCTTGTGTATCTTCCCACAGCTATAGGTCATTTGAATCCTGTGTGTTTCATCTGTGAGGTCTGTGTGCATAGTCACCTTTTATGTTGTTTAAAAAAGATTTTTGCACTGAATAAGTCACTGGTTTTGCAAAATTTTGTCACGCTATCTTCAGCAAGGTATTTATTACCAAGGTCATATTTTCCACCTAAGGATCTTTCTTCTTTGTTTCTTACAGTCTCACATTCCAGTCACAAATACTTATCAATGCATCTTGACGTTTGGTCAATTTCAGATGGAAGAAGTTGGCAGAATTCTTCAATTTCATCATCTCTAGTTTTAGTTGTTGATGCATAAATTTGAATAATAGTGGTATTAACTTCTTTGCCTTGTAGACGTTTGAGTATTATCCTATCACAAACAGAATGATGCTTAAAGATATATGTTGAAATGTTCTTTTTGATAATGAATGTGATATTGTTCCTCTTGAATGTGTTGCTTCCAGCTTAGCAAGCCATATGATTGATTCAGAATTGCAAATACTAGTCAATTTCAGATCACTAATGCCTAAGATATCAATCTTTATGTGTTCCATTTCATTTCTGACAATTTCCAATATTCCTGGAGTCCTACTATGTACATTCTATGTTCACTTATTAATGGATATCTGCAACTGTTTCTCCTTATTTTGAGTTGTGCCTCATCAGCAAATGAAAATCTGGAAAGCTTTACACTATTTATGTCATTATGGTTTGGGACTCTCAGATAAGCACTGGTCTGCTAACTGCAAGGTCAGCAGTTCTAACCCACCAAACACTCCTCAGAAACCCTATCTAGGGTGGCTATGAGCCAGAATCGACTCACTGGCATTTCACAATAACAACTGCTTTGAGAAGGCAGCTCTTCCCTAGTCATATATTGAGTGACTTTCAACCTGAAGGACTCATCTTCTGGCACATTTCTGACAATGTTCCATTGCTATTCATAGTTCTTTTAGTGGCTAAACATTCAGAGTAGTCTGTCTCTCCTTCTTCCTAGTCAGTCTTAGTCTGGAAGCTCCATTGAAACCTGACCACCATTGGTGACCCTGATGGTATTTAAAATAACATGGTAATTTTAAGCATCACAGCAAATAAGCAAGCCACCAGAGTACAACCGTCATATGAGGGATGGCCCTTGTTGCTAAATGTTGTGTGTTCATTGGCCATCTATGCTTCTTTAAATTGCCTGATCATATATTTTGCCAATTTTTTTTATTTTTTCTTTCACAAATTGTAATTGTAATGTATTTTACATATTGTATTGCAAATAACTTCCTTTCATAAACTGAAGTTAAACATTTTAATCATATATGCTGATCTTTAGTTGTGTTTGGGAGGTCTTTAACAAATCTTTCCCCTTTGGGATTAAGTCTAACTCAGCTAGAGTTGTTTTTCATGCATGGTGTGAGATTGGGATTTCTTCACATTTTCCTCCAGTATGGATACCCAATTGTTCTAGCACTGTTTGTAGAAAGTTCCATCTTTTCTACCATTTAATCTATAATGTTGTTGTCATTGTTGTTAAGTGCCATCGAGTCAATTCTGACCCATAGAGATCCTGTATAGGGTTACCAAGGAGCAGCTGGTAAGCTTGAACCACCAACCTTGCAGTTCAAATAGCTTTGCAGTCTGGTGCATTAACCCAGAGCGCCACACCAGGACTCCATTTATCTATTAAACCACCTCTTATTTCAAATTTCTGTACATATGTAGATCAATTTTTTGCAGCCTCTACTGTCATCCAATGGTCTGTGCATCTATCTTTGAGTCAATACCATGTTTTTTAGATGTAGCTTTTAATTTTTTTAGCTTTTTATTGTGAATTGAGTGTTGGTGTAAGGAGCAGATCATCACTTGTGCAGTCAAAAAAAAAAAAAAAATCATACATTTTGTTTCCTACTTGTTGCAATCCTCTCAGTGTAACATCATTTCTCCCTCTTCCTCCCTTTGTTTCTTATTTCCCTTCTTCCTTCTTTCCCTACCATCCTGAATGTTTTTCTTCGGGAAATGACTTTTGATGTCAAATGGTTGAATGTTCTATGGTATGTGTACCTTACTGATACAGTTGTTTCCCAATATAACTATCTACTGCTTGGCTGAAAATTGAGCCACAGAGTGAGTTCAGTTCCAGACCTGAAGGGTGACCATGGAATATATATATATATATATATATATATATATATATGTGTGTGTGTGTGTGTGTATATATATAGTCTCAGAGTTCCACCAGTTTCTGTCAGACCAGCAAGCCTGGTCTTTTATTTTCTAAATAATTTTGAGTTCTGTTCTATATTTTTCTACCACTCTATCCAGTTGTGGTAGCACGGTGGCTCCATATAATAAACACTGGATTGTGAACAACAAAGTTCTCAATTTGAACCCACCAGCCATGCCACAAGAGAAAGATGAGGCTTCCTGCTCACATGAAGATTTAAAGTCAGGAAACCCTACATAGAGTTGCTTTGATTCAGAACTGCCTTGATGGTACTAAGCAACAACTATCAAGTTGGTACTGGTAGCCAGGCATCATGTAGTGGTTTTAGGGTCGTGGAGTATAATGTTAGTCTTCAATTATATTTTCTTCATTTGTTTCTTGTTTAAACACTGACTTTTTATCTTCTTTCCATGGTGGTTTAAAACTCATTCAATCAATTACTAATGCATGTACTAACATTTAAAGTATAGAAAAGGAGACCTTTTGTGTTCTGTCAATGTGTGAGAAATTACTCCAAAACAGTGATTTTTAAAAAATACATGCTATCTGGCAATCCCTATATGTAACATATCCCTTGTTTCACAGTTATTCACAGGCTGCGATGTAAATATTTATCATTTCTTCCTTTTAGACATGTTGCTTGGGTTATGTTCAACACAAGACTGTACACTACTGATTTTAAATTTCTTAGCTTTTGTTAAATAATCCTCCTTTTTGTAATGTGCCAACTTTTAAAACAGTGTGCCTATATTTCTAAGTAAAATTTTTAAATGTCACATTTGTTTGTGTTGATTATAATTTTCATAGTATTGTGTATGAAACAAATATGATGCATTCTTAATACTATGATAAAAGCATTATCCTAATAAGTTTTTTTTTCCCAAGGATGCTTCAAAGCTCTTAAACAACATTTATTATAAAGAAGATAACACAACCAAGATTTAAATTTATCAAGAAAAAAAAAAGGATAATGAAAAGATTGAACATCATAATCTTGCAACATATACTATAGTATGGAAAAGTTTTCATAACTGAATATTTATTTCAATAGATTATAAAAATAAGACTTTAAATTATCATAAGGAAAACAATGAACTATATTGATATAGACATATATTTATGTATATATTGGTGTGGCTCACTGAACTGAGAACCACAAGGTCAGCAGTTCAAACCTACCAGCTTCTCCTAAGAAACCCTATACAGGGTGGTTATGAGTCAGAGTTGACTTGAAGACACTTAACAATATATACTTATCGATTGTTAAGCACTGTTGAGTTGATTCCGACCTCATAGTGACCCTGTATAGGGTTTTCAAAGAGCAGCTAGTGGGTTTAAATTGCCGATCTTGTGATACACAGTTCAGTGTTGATGCTACAATGCCATACCAGGATATATACAGGGTCATTATGAGGCACATAACTACCACCACAATATACACAATATATATATATATACCACTTGGAGTCCTGGTGTGGCACTGTGGGTTAGTTCGCTGGACTGTAAAGTCGGCTTGAACTGCAGGTTGGCAGTTCAAACTCACCAGCCACTCCTTGGAAACCCTATACAGGTTTGCTATGGGTTGGAACTGACTTGATGGCACTTACAACATATATATAGATAATGTCGTGGGTTGTGAGTTGGGCTGCTAACTGCAAGTTAGCAGTTCAAGCCAACCAGCTGCTTTAATGTAAATATGTTCAACTTCAGAAACCCTTTACAGCATTGCTATGAGTCATAATCAGCTCCACAGCACATAACCACCACCACCCCATATATATATACACACACACATTTGTTGTTGTTAAATGTCATTGAGTAGGTTCTGAGTCACAGTGACCCCTTGTAGGATTTCTGAGACTGTAAATCTTTCAGGAAGTAGAAAGTCTCTCTCTCTCTCTCTCTTTCTCTCGCTCTATCTTCAGTCAAGCCAACTTGAATATATATATTGTTGTGGTTTAGTGCTGTCGAGTTGGCTCCAACCCATAGTGACACTGTATAGGGTTTCCAAGGAGCAGTTTTACAGTCCAGTGCATTAACACACACTGCCACACTATATATTGGGAGTACAGTGGCTTTCAAAAATAAACATTAGATTGCAAACCATAAGGTTGAGAATTCAAATCCACTAGCCACTCTATGGAATAAAGATGTAGCTTTCTGCTTCTGCAAAAATTACAACTTTAGAAATCCTGTACAGATTCTCTGTGAGTCAGAACAGACTCGAAGGTTCTTAACAACAATATAGATATGTAGATTAATAGATACATAGGTAGATATATAGAACATAGACATATAGGTATAGATAGGTATAGATATAATTGGAATCCTGGTGTGGCACTGTAGGATAAGCACTGGACCACAAGGTTGGTTTGAACTGCAAGGTTACAAAGGATACAAGAATGAAGAACATTTTTCAGATTATGATTTTTTTTTACAGTAGTCAAAACATGCTCCTTTGAAACCCTATACAGGTTTGCTATGGGTCAGAACTGACTCGACAGCACTTAAGAACAACAGCATATATGTAACTAGAAATAAGAAAATAGCACAATTAAAAAATATATCCACAATACCATTCCTAGTTTGAAAGAAGGTAAAATGATAATAATATTGATAAAAGGACACAAAATAACATAACAAAAAATATAATGAGAATATAACTTATGAGAGCAGATTTTTTTTTAATCAAGAAAATATTTTTTAAATTCCATGCTAGTAAATAAACTCACCACTCGATTTGGAAGACAACTATCTGCCTGACAGATTGGAAGAGATCCGTATTTGTGCCCATTCCAAAGAGAGGTAACCCAATGGAATGAGGAAATCGTCGGACAATCTCTTTGATATCTCATGCGAGTTAAGTTTTATTAAAGGTAATAGATAAATGGCTGCAAACATACATTGACAGAGAACTTCCAGAGATTCAGGCAGGATTCAGAAGAGGACGTGGAACAAGGGATATCATTGATGTTGTCCAATGGATCTTGGCTGAAAGCAGAGAATATCAGAAAGAAGTTTACCTGTGCTTTATTGACTACACAAAGGATTTTGATTGTGTGGATCATGACAAGCTATGGGCAACATTGCAAAGTATGAGTATTCCAGAATACTTAATTGTGCTCATGAGGAATCTGTACATGGACCAAAAGACAGTTGTTCAAACAGAACATGGGAACACTGAATGGTTTAAAATTAAGAAAGATATGTGACAGGGTTGTATTCTTTCACCATACTTATTCAACCTGTATGCTGAGCAAATAATCTGAGAAGCTGGGTTATATGAAGAAAAACTTGGCATCAGG
>NW_006408576.1:2685173-2687815 GCF_000296735.1 Chrysochloris asiatica
GTTAACTCTACTTTGAGGAGGCTGATTTTCCACAGTTATATTTTCATTTTCTTCGAACTAAAGAAGGGTTCATTTTCCTGGCACCATATTTGAAAATATTGTGATGATACTCATCATGTTTCAATATTCAATATTCTGGTGTTATTTGACAGTGTTTCACCGCTATTCATAAATTTTTTAGTGGCTAAACATTCGGAAGTAGTCCACATCTTCTTCTCCTAATCTGATTTATTCAAGAAGCTCAGCTAAAGCCTGTCCACCATAGGTGACCCTGCCAGCATTCACAATATCAATAGCATAGCTTCCAGCATCAGAGCACATACAGCCAACACTGTGCAACAAACTGACAGATGAGTGTACTAAAAAGAACTAGCTTTAATAATAGGGGAAGTATCCAAGAATAATTGTGCATTGTACTGCTGTGGCACTCTAGATTAAGCACTGGACTACTAACTGCAAGGTCATCAGTTCAAACCCACATGCCACTCCTTGGAAATCCTTTCCGCTGAGTCAAAACAGATTTGACAGCATTAAACAATAAAAGCCACCATAATACTGTATAATGAGAAGCATAGAATACAATTTTTTGTTGAAATATGAAAGCATATTTCATATAAACCCATTTAATCAACTGATAAATTCATATGGATATTTTGAGTAAACTTTTAAATTACTATGAATGGAGTGTATCTTACTTGGTTGGAGGACACAGTTAAACAGAATATCTCAAAATGATAAGGTAACAACCCAACATGTGGACCGCTTACCATTTCTTTCTTCTACAATATACTGAACTGAAAATAAATATCACTGTTCATTAGACCATTTAGAAACCTTGGCAGTATATCTACTATCATTTCATTTCATTGTGTTAATGATTGTGTGCAAGCAAAATTGATGCTGAAGCAGTGTTCCAGTGTAAGTGCTTCAGTATACATTTGTGAAAATGTTTGAATGAGTTCGTGATCTGAAAACTGAAATGAGTAAATAAATGAGAGACAGAGACAGAAAAAGTGAGAATGAGGTCAACCGGATGTTGATTTTGCTTATAGCATGTTTCCATACCATTGACCTGACTCAACTAATAACATCAAGTCTTTAGATATACTAATTTCAAAATGCTCACATTAATATTTCCATAGAATTCTCTTCTTCCTGTTCAATGACCAGCCAATAAAACTCATATTTACCCACCACCCTTCAGTGGAGGCTTGTATGTTGCTACGATTCCGAGTGTATTTCTGCAAAGCTTCCCAACTGAGATGGATTAACAAGAAAGACCTCACAATATACTTCCAAAAAGTAGCCAATTAAAGCCCCGTGAATCACTACAGTCCCAGAATCCCCAACCAATCATGTGGATGGCCAAGGAGCAGAGTAACTTTTCTTTCATTGTTAATGCAATTGTCACAAATTGGGAGCTGATTCTTGGCATCTAATAATGACAACTTTGAGAAAAAAGAATCCTAAAATTGGGTTGCTAGTTACTGGAGTTTGTAAAAGACTAAGGCATAATATGTGAGAAATCACTGGAAGCTTTGTTACTGCAGCATTCACAGAGTATAAGTCTGTGATTACTTTATAATATTCTGGTTTAATTATTCAGCAGAAATTTAACAACTTTTGTTTATTTTAACTATTACATTTAAAAATATCTCTAAAATATTTATTCTAATTAGGTCAGTATGTTTGAATAACATATTTGGATCATGGGTGGCTACGTATCTTGTAATATTTCAGAGATAGTATGGGCATCTTGTCCTTTGAGCATCTTGGACTTAGTTTCAAAAAACAAACATAGGAGGCTAGGAAGAGCTTAATAATTCTGTAGTAAACCTCAGGTATAGGTAAAATATTTACTTGTGTATAGTGTTGTTTTCAGTATTTGTTGGTTTTATGCTGAACATGAGTTATCTTCTCAATAATATTTTCTTTGTTTAAAATTAAACATAGGTATAAAACATTATTTACCAGTACTTTAAGTGAAAGATGCAGATAATTAAAATTGTATTTACAAATAATTATTTATTGGCCCATTTCTAAACACGTATGTACACTATGACATTGTGCTCCTGAATTTGTCTTTAAGTATTTGACTAAAATGATTGCACACAATCCATTGTTCAGCAGTTTAACTAAAACCCCATCTTGCTCTGATTACCCTCTGTTACTGACCTCTGTGAAAATGAAAAGTTGGTTACCTCTATCTCTGTTCTTACTTTAATATATTTGAAATCCATGCTGTGTTTTTCAGTTTTGGCTTACTGATGACTACTGGTTACAAGCAAACATATATCTGGGTCTTCAAGACTTCGATTTTGAAGACCAGAGGCCATATTGCTTCAGTGTCATGGTTGGCCATGGAAAGAGTCATTTTTTTAATGTTGAACTTGGGAGTGAACTAGCTGTCTGGGAGAAGTCATTCCAAAGAGCAACTTTCATGGAAGTTCAAAGAACTGGGGTAAGTAATTTACAATTTGTTTGTTTGTTTTTCAATTACAAACTTACTGGTGATATCTAAAATATTATAATCAGAGTTGTATAAAAGTTTACTTCTGAAAAAAGGTAATTTTCACATATCAGTCACTATATTCAAAATTATCTTTTTACTCAGTAATTGTTGTTGTTGTTGTTAGGTGTCA
>NW_006408576.1:2689001-2756924 GCF_000296735.1 Chrysochloris asiatica
TAATTAATAGGGGACAGTAAACCCTCAGCAATTGTTATTGTTAAGTGGCGTCTAGTTAGTTCCAACCCATAATGATTCTGTAAAGGATTTCTGAGGAGTTAGCTAGTGAGCTTGAACCACCAATCTGGTGGATCAAATCAATTTTGCAGTCCAGAACAGAAAGCCTCATCTTTCTCCCGCAGAGTGATTGGTAGTTTTGAACTGCTGACCATTTGGTTAGCAGCTCAGCTTGTAATCTACTATGTTTCAGGGCTCCTTATAGGAGAAAACAAAACAGATTATTTTGTATCTACATTTATATCTGCACTTACATATAATATGATTAAAAGGACTAAAACATCCTGCTAGGAAATCAACTCATGGTACACTTATATATTCCTAATATTGCTGTTGTTAACTGCCTTTGAGTCAGTTCTGACACTTAGTGACCCTTTAGAGGGTTTCCAAGGAGCAGTTGGTAAATTTCAACTGCCAACCTTGCAATTCAAACCGACTTTCCAGTCCAGTGCATTATCCTGCAGTGCCACAACAGGACTCCAATATAGGTATAAAAGTGAAATAGACTGTGTTTACAAGAGACAAACATCTTGAATAAATAAAAACATAATTATTGTCTGGTTGTCTGAAGCCAGGTTTTCTAGAGAAGCAAAATCAGTGAAATATATATATAGTTGTTGTTAAGTGCTGTCAAGTCAGTTCTGACCCTGTATAGGGTTTCCAAGGAGCAGCTGGTGAACTTAAACTGCCAACCTTGCAGTTCAAATGGCTTTGCAGTCTGGCACAGTAACCCACAGCGCCAGAGTAACCACAGAGAAGTTTATTGTAAAGGAAATGGCTTACAATTTTAGAGTCCTAGGTCCCCAGTATAAGAGAGAAAATGAGTCCCTCCCATGTGTCCATTATTATAATGGGAACAGAGCACACCCCTAATAAAGCATCCCTTTAATTTATTGGCTGCTGATATTCACTCATCAGAGTTATCTATGATTGTATCAGGTCCTATCACCCCGGGAATAAACACATACCAACTGCCAAACTTCTGAAAATCCTGGCCTAACCATTACACTGGGATTTTGTATTATTTCAATGAACTTAATGTGTCTTCCTCTTAAATATAATGATCCAAAGAGAATGTAAAATAGTTCATGTATCTGGATTAATTTTCCTTTCTTGATAAGAGCAAATAATTCACTTACAAATCTGAATATATATCAACTGAATTTAAAAGGAAGACTTTATTATAATTCTTGTTATCTTAAATAGTAGAATATTCCTTAAGGGGCATACGTGTCCTAAGAATGAGAATAACAAAACATAAATTACATAAGTGAGTCAAAGAGGAAATTTAGTTCCACACAAAAGTTCTGAATTCATTCCTGGTCTGGTGTTGCTTGCTGTAAACATTAAGGGTATGATTTACTTACTAATGACATATACTTTATTTAAAAATATATGTTTTTAATATGCAAAGAGTCTGTGATTTCTCATTTACCTTGTTATACATAAGGACTCCTTTGTGTGAGGTGGAGAGAGCAGGAGGCATCCTTTAACTATAGAATATTCACTGAAGTCAATCTCTCTACACAAAGATGCGATACTCAGATTTTCATGGGAGCTAAATGTCCATCTCTTCCAAGGCCCCTGTCATCATCTCCATCAACTGAGTTTTAATGATTGAAATTATAATTGATTCCCAAAGTTTATCACAATCTTTATACTTGAGGTACCCAAATTATTTCACCATTGAATATCAGCTGTTGGAAAAGACTAGTACTAAATAAGAATCCCTCATCTCAGGGTTATTCGTGTGTATAATGATACTTACCACTTAGAAAGTACAAATGCTTAAATTTCAAGTCATTAGGAGACAGAATGGAAGGTTATTATTTTTTTTGGATAAGGTGAACTTTTTATGTAACTTTCTCTCTTTTTTTGCCAGATTGAAGTAATAATCATTATATTTTCATAGAGAAATTAAAAAAAAAATTCATATACTTTGGTTGATGTACAGGAGCTTTGTGAATACTCTGTATTTTTCCAGTTTGTGAGGCCTAAAAGAGCATAGTTGGGGTGATGTTTAACTCATGCTTAAAGGAAAATGATAGGCAACTAGAAGAACATATCCTGAATAAGATAAATCACAAAATCCTAGAGGTGGAAGGAAGCTGACAGGTAATTTCATCTAGTAACTGGACATAACAAAATGGGTGTCAGAATCATCCTAGATGGATAAAAGTTTACTTGTCACTCTTTAAGAATCAAACTTTTCCTTTAGAAGTACTTTGGCCAAGTAGTCTTTCCTTATGTTCAGCTCTTCAGTATTTTAAGGCAAGAGACATGAAGGAAGAAGGCATCAACAATACGGAGGATTGAAAAATGAAGCTAACGGTTAAATAGGCCATTGAATTAAAGATCTGAAATTTGAATCAGGATATGGGAGACAGAAATGTGCCCAGGTGATTTTTTTTGAGAAAGCATTTTCAATAGACCCAACCATTTGTACCACGCTGCTACTTTAAATTACCAGGGAATTTATTTCTAATTTCCTGGCTTCCTTAATTTAGAAAGTGAAGAAGAAAGAGGATGTACATTAGAATAAGCCAAATGGAATCAAGTCCAGGTGTTATTACTTTCTCTCTCTCTCCATCAACTTATACAAAGTATTTCTCACTCAATTATTAAATTTTCAAATTAAGGATTATAATATATATAATCATAGAATAGTTCTAAGATTTATACTCATTTTAATGCATACTCAACACTGGGCTCTATTCATCTTACTCATGGTATTTATTTATCTTTAACACATACGTTGTTTTTCCTCTCATTTCATTATATGAGAAAATTAAAGTTCAGAAGAGCTAAGTGCCTATTCCAAGGTTACTTTGATATTCAATTACAGCATATAAGTCTTCCCTAAGTATTTCTACCTTGAAAACCATTGTCCTTTTACTGAAACATACTACCTTCAGTGGAACAAACAAATTTTAAAAAATGAAATAGAATACATGAATGCATCTAGAACAGTTAGTGGCATACTTCAGGCCTTCAATAAATAATAAATTGTATTTTATTTAATTGGCTAATGCTGCTGTACTTCTGTTCTCCATCTTCTATCTCAATTTTTGCTTTTTACAGTAGTTTATTTCCTTTGCTTGATTCTCAACCCAAGATTTAAAATTGTAAGTCTCTAAAAAGATTTAAAAGTGCCATGTAGTGAAGTGGATTACTCGCATGGGATATCAAAGAGATTGTCCGATAATTTCCACATTCTTTTGGGTCACCTCTCCTTGTAGCTCTTCCAATCAGTCGGCCAGATAGTTGTCTTCCAAATTTCTTGGCAGAGATGAGTGAGTGCCTCCTATGCTGCCTCACCTTCTTGAAAGATTTCAATTTTTATTCTATCAATTTCTGGTGCCTTGTTCTTTGCCAATTCCTTCAATGCGCCTTGGACTTCCTCCTTCAGGATCATTGGCTCTTGATCATATGCTACCTCTTAAAATGGTTGAACATTAACCATTTCCTTTTGGTCCAGTGTCTCTGTGCATTCCTTCCATCTTCTCTTGATGCTTTCTGCATCATTCAATAATTTTCCCAGAGAATCTTTCAATAATGAAAGTCGAGGCTTGAATTTTTTCTTCAGTTCCCCCAGCTTGAGAAATGCTGAGCGTGTTCTTCCCTTTTGGTTTTAGGATTCCAGATCTTTGCACATTTTGTTGTAATATTTGGCTTTATCTTCTCAAGCTGATCTTTGAAATTTTCTGTTTAGCTATTGGACTGCTTCATTTCTTCCATTTGCTTTAGCATCTGTACACTGGAGAGCAAGTTTCAATGTTTCTTTTGACATACATTTTGACATTTTCCTTCTTGTCTTCTTAATGACTTTTTGCTTTATTCATTTATGATGACAACTCTTCTGGGTTTCAGTCTTTAGTGTTCAATGTATCAAACCTGTTCTTCAGATGATCTCTAAATTCAGTTTGGATATATTCAAGGTCATATTTTGGCTCTCATGTACTTGTTTTAATTTTCTTCAGCTTCAGTTTGAATTTGCATATGAGTAATTGATGGTCTTTTCCACATTCTGCCCCTGGCCTTGTTTTGACTGATGAAATGGAGCTTTTCCATTGTTTTTCCGCAGATGTAGTCAATTTGATTTCTATGTATTCCATCTGGTGAAGTCCATGTGTATAGTTGTCTCTTATGCTGTCTAAAGAAGGTATTTGAAATTAACAAATCACTGGTTTTGCAGAATTCTATCATGCATTCTCCAGCATCATTTCTGTCACCAAGGCCATATTTTCCAACTACTGATCCTCTTTGCTCCCAACTTTTGCATTACAATCACCAGTAATGATCAAGACATTTTGATTGCATGTTTGATCAATTTAAGATTGAAGAAGTTGGTAGAATTCTTCTATTTCATCCTCACTGGCTTTAGTGGTTAGTGTGTAAATTTGAATCTTAATGTTATTAGCTGGGCTTCTCTGTAGGTGCATGGATATTATCCTATCACAGACAGTGTTGTATCTCATGACTGATCTGGATATGTTCTTTTTTACAATGAATGCAAAACCATTCCTCCTCAATTTGTCATTTCAACCACAGTAAACCATGTGGTCATCAGATTCAAAATGGCCAATACCAGTCCATTTCAGCTCACTAATGCCTAAGATATCAATGTTTATGCATTCTTCTTCATTTTTGACAACTTCCAATTTTCCCAAATTCATACTTCATTCATTCCATGTTCTGATTTTCAGTGGATGTTTACAGCTGTTTCTCTTCATTTTGAGTTGTGTCCCATCAGCAAATGAACGTCCCGTGGGCTTTACTCCATTCGCGTCATCACAGTCAACTCTACTTTGAAGAGACAGCTCTTCCCCAGTTGCATTTTGAGTGCTTTCCAACCTGAAGGGCTCATTTTCCAGCACTATATCTGACAGTGTTTCTCTCTATTCATAAGATTTTTAGTGACTAAATATTACATATTAGGGTTGATTTATAAAGTCTTACCAGAAATACTAATTTGTCAGTTTAACTATAATTTTACTGTCATTTTATTTTAAATTGATTTAGTCACTCTTCCTGGCCCCCTATAAAACACAGATATGGGTATAACCATTATTTGTGAATATTCTATACAATCAAGACTCGCTTTGCTTCCCCAGATCTGATTATCATTGTATTAAGAATAAGAGTCTGTCTGATTTCAGCTTTATGAATTATTCATCCCAGACTATCACCTGAAGATGTGAAATTTATAAGAAACAAAACAAAAACTACTGTATCTGGGAGATCTGGTGAAGGTGTTTTTTTCTTTATATTTACTGGACTCTGCTTAACCAGAGAAGGTGCCATGTCAAGTGTTATCTGAGATCCAAATAAGAGAATTTACCCAGGACTCAGTTTCTCCCATAACACTCCTGATATACTTTGGGAATGGTAACAAAGCTTCTCTTCGCTTGGATAGTAATGGTACAATTAGGTGAAAATACACATTCACATAAGCTAAGATTAAGTTTTTCTTTAAGTCAAATG
This sequence comes from Chrysochloris asiatica, assembly GCF_000296735.1. Lineage (NCBI taxonomy): Eukaryota > Metazoa > Chordata > Mammalia > Afrosoricida > Chrysochloridae > Chrysochloris > Chrysochloris asiatica. The sequence goes on from NW_006408576.1 coordinate 2,694,543, forward strand.
AATTCCAAGTCTCAGGTTCTCTTAGTTTTAAAGCAGAGAAGAGTTTTCTCCTTAATTAGGGGGGTTGTTGTTCTTAAGTGCCTTCAAGTTGGTTCTGATTCACAAAGGCTCTGTACAGGTTTTCTAAGGCTGTAGATTTTTGTGCTGCATCTTTCATGTGTGGAGCAACTGGTGGGCTCAAACCCCTGACCTTGTGATCCACAGTCCAGTGATTATCCTACGGTATAACTATGTTCCCTGATTAGTTTCACTAAAGGTTGAGAATTCAGAATCCATACTCCCTATTGTTTAACCTCTTCCATCTCTGTGAAAGATATCCCTTTGTTACTCGAGAGTGCAAAACTAAGTCCAGAAACAAAAGGAGACAGAAAGAGAACTACTCATTACTGGAAAGACTGTATGGCCACTAAAGCTATTTAAAAATAAGATAGACTGATTTGGATAAAACTGAAGCCCCTGTTATCAGCTGCATTCTAACAGTAGCTTATTTATTAGGCATTTTAGAGAGGAAAATGCTGAACAGAAGACTGAACTATGATGTGGTACTATAGGATAAGCACTAGACTGTTAACTGCAAGGTTTGGAGTTCAAACTCACCAGCTACTCTTCAGAAATTATATATATGTGAGTTGAAACCAACTTGACGACACTTAACAACATCAATAAAATCAGAGTAAATTGATTAGAATATTAATAATAACATTTACCCATATAGCACATACAACTATTAGGAAATTTCTTCAGAAATATGATCCATTGAAATTATCTCAAAAAGAGGACTTTTAAAAGAGTGATTGAAGTATAGTCAATAAATATTCTTATTGAATATCACTATCCTTACTTAAAGGATTTAAAATTGGAGAAAGGAATGTGAATAATAGAACTGCAAGTTTGATAAAAAATATAAGTGTAGCATAAGTTACCTACTTACCAAATGTTTCTTCTGACACAGTCAGAGGAATAGAACATTGGATTAGTCTGGCTTTTGTAGACCTCACCAAATTTTTTTTTTTTTTTAATATTTTCCTACTTCAGGCATAATCCTCCAACTCACTAAATGTCACATAACTGGCCTTTCCTAAATCATCCCTCCACCATACATCTTTCATTTTGAAGTACTGAGGTGGCTTGCATATTGCTGTGATGCTGGAAGCTATGCCATCTGTACTTTGACACCAGCAGGGTCACCCATGGAAGACAGGTTTCAGTGGAGCTTCTAGACTAAAACACTAGGAAGAAGAGGTGGATTACTTCTCAGTGTATATTGTTGTTAAGTGCTGTAAAGTTGGTTCTGACTCACAGCAACCCTATATAGGGCTTCCCAGGAGTGGCTGATGAGTTTGAACCACAACCTTGTGGTTCAAACATCTTTTATAATCCAGTGTGTTATCCCACAGTGCCACATGTATAGCCACTGAAAATCTTATCAGAAACAGCAGAGTACTGTCAGATACAATGCTGTAAGATGACAACCTTATTAATAGCATCAGAATATTGTCAGGTAGAGATCTGCAGGGTGAGCCCCTGAGTTTGGAAGGCACTCAAAATATGACTGGGGAAGAGCTGTTGTGTCAAAGTAAAGCTGACCACAGTGATGCCAAACTCATGACCTATCATGAAGTACAATGCTGTCTGTGATAGGTTAATATGCATGTACTAACAAAGAATACCAGTTAATACCGCTATTATTCAAATTTAAGCACCAACTACTAAAGCTAGGGAAGATGAAATTGATGAATTGTACTAGCTTCTTCAAGGAGCTCTGGTAATGTAGTGGTTACAAATCTGGCTGTGAACCACAAGGTCAGCAGTTCAAAACTACCAGCTGCTCCATGGGAGAAAGATGAGGCTTTCTGCTCCCATAAAGATTTACAGCCTTGGAAACCTGTTCAGGGTCGCTATGGGTCAGAAACAACTCAACGGCACTTAACAACAACAACCAACTTCTTCACTCTGGAATTGATCAGACATATAATGAAATGTGCATTTCATTATAATATAATATAATCATTGGAGTTAGAAATCCAAAAGGGAAGAACATGTCAGCATTTCTCAAACTGAAAGACCTGAAGGAAAAAAACAAAGTCTTGACTTGTAATATTGAAATATTCTACGGGGAAAATATTGAATAATGCTGAAGGCATCAACAGAAGATTTGTGTGCGCAGAGTCATTGTATAAAAAAGCAATGGTTGTATATGATCAAGAATCAATGGTACTGAATGTAGAAGTCCACGTTGCCTTGAAGGCATTAGTGGAAAACAGGGCTCCATGAGTAAATGGAATACAAATTGAAATATTCCAACAAATTGATGCAGCACTGGAGTCACTCACTCATCAGTACTAGGAAATTTGGAACTGAATGGAAGAGATCTATATTTGTGCACATTCCAAAGAGAGGTGATCCAACAAAATGCAAAAAATCATTGGATATTATCATTAATATCATATGCAAACAAAATTTTGCTGAATATAATTTTAAAATGACAGCAACACTACACTGACAGAGATTTCCCAGGAATTCAAACCAGATTCAGAAGACAACATGGAACTAGTGATATCATTGCTGACTTAAGATGGATCTTGACTAAAAGCAGACAGCACCGAAAGATGTTTACCTGTGCTTTATTATTATATAAATGCTTCAACTGTGTGGTTCATGACGTACTGTGGATAACTTTGAATATAATAGGTATCACAGAATATTTGTTTGTGCTCATGAAGAATCTGTACATAGACCAAGAGACAGTTATTTGAACAAAATAAGGAGATAGTAAATGGTTTAAAATTAGAAAAGGTGTGCACCAGGATTGTGTTTATTCACCATACTTAAATTCAGTTTTTTATGCTGAATAGAAGTTGGGTTATATGAAAAGGTGCATGGCACCGGGATTGGAGGAATACTCATTAACAACTTGCAACATGCAGGTGACTACAACTTGCTTACTGGAAGCGAAGAGGGCTTAAAATATTTACTGATGAAAATCAAGGACTACATCCTTAAATATGGATTGCATCTCAATGTAAAGAGAGCAAAACAGTTTGAAGTTGTCAAATATTTCATTTTGCTTGGATCCACACCAACACTCATGGAAGCAGCAGTCAGGAAATCAGATGATAAGCCAATCTGTCTTTGAAGAAGTGCATAGGTCACTATGAGTTGGAACCACCTCAATGGCACCTAACAACAACATCAACAAAAATTTCATCTCAACTCTATTCTTGCTATTTCTCAGATCCTTCGCATAGTTTATTCCTGATCATCCATGATGATTCAGTTAACTTTCACCACCTCTGACAGTATTCCATGGTTATCCTCACTAAATTAGGTCACTCACCCCTGAGCTAATCTCTTTTTGCATCAAACTTTCAATTCAGTGTTAGTTTACTGAAGATGAATTTTGTGTTTAATTCGTTTTTATAATCTTAGCACATCATAGAGCTTGGAATGTGATTGGTTTTGGTTTTTAAGTGCCATTGAGTCAGTTTAGACTCATAGCAACCCTGTGTAAGATTTCTGAGGCTGTAAATCTTTGCTGAAACATAAAGCTTCATATTTCTCCTGTGGAGCAGCTGGTGGGTTTGAACCACGAACCTTGTGGTTCACAGTCCAGTGCTTATCCAACAGAGCCATGTAGTAGATGAATAGATAATCAGCATATATACATCAAATAATCTTTACCCCAGTGTGCACAGAGCGCTAGCATAAATGCCTCTCTGTACCAGTTTTATTCTCTCTACGGCTACAGACTTTCTCACTGTGTGCTTCACCACATACTCATGCCCAGTCATCCAGGATCCCAATTTGTTCCCTCTGAAACCTAGAGAGGTGATGTGTTTCCCGAAATTACACAGCTAGTTAGATGTGAAACTAAAATTAAAACTAACATTTTCTGATTCCTAGACGTGTAGTTTTTCCATTTACTATGCAAACTACCTTAAATGCCTACTTTCCTCACCAATCCTATAATGTAATAATAGTGATGATAATAAATGACTCCGTAAAGACAATTAATTCAAATCAATCTTATAATTTGGCCTGTCTTTTTGTCTCTTTATTATATGTGATAATTTTTTGTCAAGAAATTAGGAAATGTGTTATCTTGGCTCCTCATTGTATTAGTCATAATATTGTTTGCATATATATGCAAGAGATTAATTCAGACAGTGACTTAGCAATTTACCAATTCTGATTTTTTTTTTTTTTTTTTTTTTAATCTGGGGCATGCTTGCCATTTCCATGTCTCATATACTCACCTCTGTATTAGGGGTACACACAGGCTAGGAGATTTTCATCATCCTCTTCTTGAATCCAGAAGTTTTTTTTGTTTTGCTTTGTTTCTTTCATGTCCACATGTGAGAAGGGCTCAAGAATATTTGGACTGTGAGGTGTGTTTGTGAGTGTTCATCACTGGTTGCAAATATGAGTCCTTATTTTTAACTCCAAAATTTTCTGTCACTTGCTTATAATCCATTTTTGCTTCATTTGCATGTCTGAATAGATTTTAAAGATCATTTGATTAATAATAAGCATTTGTTTGAAGATACAAGTGGATTATTTTAGGTGCAAGAAAACTAAAAATTACAATGAAGAAATAAGAAAAAGGAAGGAACAGAACATATAAATCTAATTTTTAGAGGCAATTGTTTGCAACACAAAGAGGAAAATTATAAGATCCTGTTGTCTTATTATGTAATATGTTATATCCAAGTTCAGTAACTTAACCAAATTTATTGATGCGCATTCAAGTAATTCACATGACAGTTGTTTGCTGCTATCAATTTCGTTCCGACTCATGACAATCCTATGTGTGCAGAGTAGAACTATTCCATAGGATTTTCAAGGCTGTGATTTTTTTAGGAGCAGATCACCAGAACTAGCTCTGGTATAGTGGGTTTGAACTACTGACCTTCAGCTAGCAATCAAGCATTTGACCATTTGTACCACTCAGAGAATGGAGTTCTGGTATGGTGCTGTGAGTGAATGCACCAGACTGCAAAGCCATTAATTAGAACAGCAAGGTTGACGGTTCAAACTCACCAGCTGCTCCTTGGAAACTCTATACAGGGTCGTGATGGGTTGGAACAGACTTGATGATACTTAACAACAACACCAACACTCGGAGAATAGTCCTTTATAATTAATACAGCATTTGCATACATGTTATTGTTTCTCCTTTTCCTAACACCTCTCTTGGGTGGGTGCGTGATCAAGGAAATGCTTGAACCGAATGACGATACAATTCCTAAGTGTGGAACGGAAGCTTGGAAATAAATATTTTCATTCCAAATCTCAATTTTTCCCCATTTCCTCCTTAGTACATGTTACAGCACAATATAATCAGCACTGGTATTTTAACTGTAGTTTTCTTAACAAGATGAAGCTCAGGAAAATAAATAATAAACCTGATTTGATAGAACTAGCTTTGGGGCCAGTATTAAAAGCTTCGTTATGGAGTTCTGGTGTGCACTGTGCAATAAAAATTCAACCATAAACTCAGTTTGAAATTCAAATTCTGTGGTTCAAACTCACCAGCCACTCCTCAGAAACCCTATACAGGGTTGCTATAAGTCAGAACCAACTTGAGAGCATTTAATAAGAGTCTTCAATTTAGCTTCCAGACTAAGACAATTCTAGGAATCTGCTTCTGAAAATCACAACACTGTGCATCACTATAGTCTGATCCTTATGCCCATGGAGTTGCTATGAAATGAGAGCCAATTTGATATGGGCAAACAGCAACAATAGTGTTATATTCAATTGGTCTAGATAATTAGGTTATCTAGCAACAAGATTATCTAGTTTGTCTTCTACTGAGCACTCATCAAACAAATGAAACAACATGAACATGACTTAACCTTTCGATTTCCTTAGCTGGAACAACTGTCACTATAGTATAAGCATGATATATATATATATATATATTAAAGTTTTTATTGTGGATTGAGTGATAGTGTACATGGGAGAACATCAGCTTTACATTCATCCTATCATATTTCATTTCATTGCAATGATTACAATCCCCTCCATGCATCATCATTCAATAGCATTTGCTTCCATTCCCTCCTTTTTGTTGTTGGGTTTTTTATTTATTTATTTATTTTTGATGTACACTGGCGAAGCACTCAGTAATATATAATCATTCAAACAACCAAAGGGTACACCACACAAGCCTGCCCCCTCCCTTGGCTGTCAGCACACAACTCCTCTCCCTCCGTAAGTCCAGAGTCCCCAGCCACTCCATCTCTCCACATCATCATCTCTGCCTCCAACTCTGGCGTCACTGCCCCATACTCCACTTTTCTCACTTGATAGTCCCAGGGTCCTCCGCTCCTGGACTGCAAGATCAACCACTCCCCTCGTTTTTTTTATAAAACACCTATCTGTAATTTGCAACACTCACAATCAGTCTTGATAGCAGTTATTCACTATTGAACCACAAGAGTCTTATCCCCATCTCCTTTCACCAGCCTCATCCAGACAGGTTGGAAACCACTCAGTAGAAATTCTACCTTCCCCCACACCCTCTGAAACTAGGCTCCCTCTTAAGTCACTTTGTGCCTTTGTAGCCCCCCATTTTGGGTAGCCAATGTCTAAGTTGCCCATCCCTGTCAACCCTGTGTACGGAGAAGGTGGGAATGGTCCTCGCAGTCAAGATTTGTTCTCTCTTTTGAGCTACTACATCCATAAATATAGGCAAAGTTCATCACATTATAGTGGATTACTCTTTTTTTCCTCTTCTTTCTTCTGCTAGTCGAGTTCGATCATCCAGCCATTGAAGCCAGGTCAAATGGGTACTATCTGCAAGTATTGATGTTCTTGTACATCCCCCTCACTTCATATCAGCTGGATGCATCACTCTCTGCTCTAGTCCTCTGTGGCCATGTGGCCATCTAGTCCTTGAACCCAGGAGTTCCCAGTTTTTGCCATACTGCTGGCCAACCAGGTTTCAATCCAGGTTGACAGGAGTCTGTTGAACATGGTGGGGCTGCTCACAACTTCATTGCTGTTTTTCCCCCACTTCCCCTTATCGGTGACCAATGTGGTCACCAGCAAGACCACAAGCCTTCTCATGTATTCCCCTTGAGTCTCAGTCTTGAAAGGGGATTAGCCCTGAGGGGATTTGACCTCTTGCCTGAATGGTTCCCAGGGGAACAACTTGCTTGTTCTTGCAGTAGTCAACCAGACTACTGTTATTGTTTTTTTATTTTTCCTGATGGTCTTTCTTTCAAGAAGTATCTTCTGTTCTTCTAGCTGCTCCAGGCTGGTCTGCTTGTTCTTTAATGTGGAAATTTCCCACCTCATAAGATTCTGAATGGGGATCAGGATTCCACCTATGGTCTTGTGCAGTGCAAAGGCTCCACAGGAAGCCTCTTTCACTGGGCAATTTCTAGCCCCATTTTAGGTATTACAATTAGCTATAGGCTAAAGCCATACTTATAAGCTTTCTACGTTGATGTTTCTGGCTATTCCTTTCTCTCCCCCTCACGTGTCTGTTTTACAATAATAGGCAAGGAAAACCAAAATTCAAAAGACAGTCAAGCACCTTAACATTATTTCCCCTCTTTTACCTATTCAAACCATGCCTCAAACCCTGTATCCCAGAGCCCTCTTGTTCCAAGGTTGAGCATACATCACTATTTACCTCTATCCCACTTAGTCCATGCAAACCTGCCTAAATGTTCTCCCATCTGCTTTGTTCTTCCATTCCATTTCCCCTTCTTGTGTATCACCCTCCCCCAGCACCCAAACTATCCTGTGTCTATTCCCTACCTTGTGCTCCACCTTCCCATGCCTCCCACCCCCACATCCCCACCCCACACCCCACACACATACACCCCGGTAACCAACAAAGATTCCCCCCCCCCCTTTTAGTGTTGGTACTTTTTCATAAGCTTTTACAATACTGGTCCTATGCAGTATTTCTCCTTTTGTGACTGACTAATTTGACTCAGATTAGTTAATGTCTGTGATGTTCATCCATGTGATATGGTGGCTTGTAGCTTCCTTGTTATTCTTCAAGGTAGCATAATATTCCATTGTGTGTATGTACCACAGTCTGTTTATCCATTCTTCCCTTTTCACGTCTCTTATTACTCAGCTGCAATCTATCTTAGCAAGTGTTGGCTATCTGTGGAATGCCTAGAAGCTGGTATTGGCTCCTGTCTGGATGGTTGGATATTTGGATTATGCTTGTAGCTTGGCTATATATGGTTATGATTGCTGTCTCTTCTTGAGTTGCATAGAGAGAGGAAGCTCCCACCCCCAGGAAAAAAGTGAGACCAAAAGGACCCAAAACAGAAACAGTATAAAAGCAGGTAAAACAAAAAACCCACCCCACATAAACAAAAATAAAACCATAGCTGACTGTCCTGTAACCTGTGCTGCACATGTCAGTTTGTATGCACAATAGAAACTTCCAGCAGTGGGTGGGGTGTCCTCTTGCTCAGGCCCCTCCTCCAGTCACCACCGTGGAGATGCGCAGATAGATATTGAGAAATTAATGGAAGAATGACTGTCTACTATTTTTATCTCTGAAGATCAGTTAGGTATCTGCAGTTCCATGTCATAATTCTCAAAATAGCTGTGTCATTGTATATAGTAGTTGGTATTGGTTCTTGCCTTTTATGTTGGGGTCTTACAGGTGCAAATATGGTTTGGCTGTATGGCCAGACCTGCTGTCTCTTGTTAGTTATGGCAGGAATTAAAAGTCCTGCTCAGGTCAACTTTAGGGCTAAGTCCCAGACTCAGACATCATAAGAAGCAGCCAAAGAATTAGCTTGTAGGACTGCTGGGGCTTTCAGGGATTTATTTACTCTTTACACCATGGGAAAATTGTACCTTGTAAGTCCAATGCTGAACCCTTTGGGGGTGTGCTCCCACTTGTCTGAATGTGTTCTGTCTGGGCAGAGAGGGTGCAACAGGAGAGAGGAGGAAAGAAAAGTGAAAAAAGCCTTCACATCTCTTTTTCCAGACGTTGCTCTGTGGCTTTAGTGCTGTATCAGCTTGTCTGTGACCCCACCCTCTGACCTCAGCTCAGGCTGAGGGTCCTGCAGGCAGTGTCCATTGATTCACAAGTTGCTGTGTATTCTCGTCTCAGTCAGAATCTCCACTGGTGGGCACCAAAAACTGATGCCCCCAACTTTATGTTAGAGCAAAGTGTTGTCTCTGTTTTTTTCACGCCTTTGCAGAGTAGCCTCCCCTACCTGTCTCTGCTTCTCCTGCCCCCAAACCATAAGCATGATCTTTTGAAAGATAAAATCATGCCTCTCAGGTTAATAATACAGTGAACAAATTTTCAACTATTTATTTAACTCATTTGTTAATTACGAAGGCATGAGTTGTTCAAACAGTGTAAAAAGCAATTGAAAAACTAAATGTAAATAGGCAGTTTGGGAAATATGTACTAGAATATGATGGCTGATTTAGATAGAAAATGGGTTACAATTCATGGACATAAACTGTAGCTTTTGGTGTTATCTGTTCCACCAGACATAAATTATTTGTATCTCTACCAGATAACAGGAGTCCTGGTGTGGCACTGTGGGTTAATGCGCCAGACTGCAAAGCCATTTGAACTGCAAGGTCAGGGGTTCAAGCTCAACAGCTGCTCCTCAGAAACCCTATACAGGTTCACTATTGGTCGGAACTGACTCGACAGCACTCAACAACAACAACAACTGGATAAAAATCACAAGTTATCTTTTACCCCCATAGAGTTGAAAATTGCCCAGTCATTAGACAATCAAGACTTCAGCTGTCTTCACAGTGTACCAGTAATCTGTTTTGTCTAACTGTCATAGAATTTTTCAGATACTTTCTCATTTTTTTAATCATAAATATTGTCTAGAGATTATACTTATGGACTCACATACACAAAAAAAAACACACACATTGTAGGGTAATCACTCAACCATAAAGTCAGTTTGAATCCTTGGAAATCCAATATAGGGTCACTATGAGTTGGAACTGCTTCAATGGCACTGAACAACAATTTGCTTTATGTTTATCCTGATTGTATACATAATTGTGATAAACAAACTAGTTAACCATGTTGTCGTTGTTATTGTTAAGTGCCATTGAGTCGGTTCCGACCCATAGCGACCCTGAACAGGGTTTCCGAGGCTGTAAATCTTTACGGGAGCAGAAAGCCTCATCTTTCTCCTGCGGAGCAGTTGGTAGTTTCGAACTGCTGACCTTTTGGTTCGCAGCCCGATTCGTAACCACTACGCTACCAGCTTTATGTTGTTCTATAATTCCAAGTCATAAAATACTGAGTAGTATTAATTGCAAAACATTTTTTCCCTAGTCTGTGACATCTCTTTTTACTCTTCTGGGAAAACCTTTTGATGCACATAGTGTCTAATTTTTAGGAGTTTCTACTCATCTCTTTGTATTTTATTGTTGGTGTTCATTGTTGTTGTTGTTGTTGTTGTTGTTAGGTGCCATCAGGTTGGTACTGACTCATAGCGACCCTGTGCACAACAGAACAAAACACTGCCCAGTCCTGAGGCAACCTCACAATTGTTGCCACGATTGAGCACATTGATGCTGCCACTTGGCCAATCCATCTCTTTGGAGGTTTCCTCTTTTTTCCTGACCCTCCACCTTACCAAACATGACATCCTTCTCCAGTGACTGGTCCCTCCTGACAATATGTCCAAAGTATGAGAGACAAAGTTTGGCCATCCTGGCTTCCAAGGAGCACTCTGGCTGCACTTCTTCCAAAACAAATCTATTGGTTCTTTGGGCAGCCTATGGCACTTTCAATATTCTCCAGCACCATAACTCAAAAGCATCAATTCTTCTACGGTCTTTCTTATTTACTGTCCAGCTTTCACATGCATATGAGGTTATTGAAAACACTATGGTTTAGGTCAGGAGCACCTTAGTCCTTAAGCTGACATCTTTGCTCTTCAACACTTTAAAAAGATCTTGTGCAGCAGATTTGCCCAATGTCATTTGATTTCTTGACTGCTGCTTTCATGAGTATTGATAGTTGATCCAAGAAGAATGAAGTCCTTGACAACTTCATTCTTTTCTCCATTGATAACAATTTTGTTTATTAGTCCAGTGGTGAGGATTTTTGTTTTCTTTACGTTGAGATGCATACCAAAAGCTGTGCTCTTTGATCTTTATCAGTAAATATTTTAAGTCCTGTTCACTTTCAGCAAACAAGGTTGTATCATCTGCATATTGCAGGTTGTTAATGAGTTTTCCTCCAATCCTGATGCCACATTTTTCTTCACATAACCCAGGTTCTTGGATTGTGTTGTTGTTGATAAGAGCTGTCGAGTTGATTCCGAATCATAGCAACCCTATATAGGGTTTCCAAGGAGCAGCTGTTGAGCTTGAACCACTATCCTTGCAGTTCAAATGACTTTGCAGTCTAGAGCATTAGCCCACAGTGCCACACCAGTTTGTTCCTGTTTCTTCACTGATAATTCTTAGAGTTCTGGATTTTACATGTATGTCTTTAATTCACGTTGAGTTTGTTTTGTATAAGGTGTGACATTTGGGTCTTGTTTCATTCTTCTGGAAATGAATTTCCAGTTTTGCTACTATATTTTTGAAGAAATTATCTCTTTTTGGTTCTTGTTTTTAGGTATCATTTTTTTTTTTTTTTTTTTGTGAGCTTCTTTCAACATTCTTTCCTTGTCCTAGATTTTGGATAATTTGATTATATATATAAAGCTGTAAATCTTTATGGAATCAGACTGCAACACCTTTTTCCAATAAGTGGCTGGTGGTTATCAAACCACTAGTCTTCCTGTTAGAAGCTGTTTTTCCATGTAACAACCAGGGACTTCAGGCCTCTTAAATCATGGAAGAACAAATCAAAACAATAAGATATTAAAAAATACCTATTAGACTGGATGAAAATTTTAAGACTGTACATAGCAAGCAGTGGAAATGGATTTTTTATACTTCAAGAGAGTTTTTTTTTTTTTTTTTATTGGCACAACCATTTTATGAAATAGATTGGCAATTTCTTAAATTTAAAAATATGCCCACCATAAGATATAGTCATTCCACTCCTAAGTCCTACGTAGACTTGTACAACAATGTGCAAAACAACTTTATTTGTAATAACTAAAAACTGAAGACAAACCAAATTCCCACAAATACTTAAATCATTAAGTTATGGTATATTGGTACAATGGGTTGCTCTTCAGAATGAACTATTGATACATGCAACAAAATGGATGGATCACAAAGTATGCAACATGACAGAAGTCAGAAAAAAAACCAACACATTCTTTATCCTTTACAAATCGAGTTTTAATTTTAATGAAGTTCAGTTTATACCTTGTTTATTTATATTTTGTGTGTTTTGTGTCATGTCTACTCATCATTTACCACTAGATATAAAGATTTTCTTCTAAGTGTTCTCCTTCAATTTGAAACGGTGACAAAGACAGTTGAAATCATATAGATTGAAGACTGGGTCAACCTCAGCATATTTGACAGACCCTATACACATCTCCTTGGAGACCCTATACAGGGTCATTATGAGTTAGAACTGACTCAACAGCACTTAACAACAACAACACACTGACCCCACTAGGTGATGCAAGCTTATATGTAATGCAAGAAAAGAGGTAGCCACTTCTTTCAATTTCCACATCACTATTACATTGTTAGGCAATTCTATATAGGGTTCTATGCAATGGGGAAAAGATAAGAAAACCAAATCTGTTCCTAATAAAGAAGCCAGAACTGTATTTCAAATGATAAAAGGTTATAGAAAATCTGACTGAATAGGAATATACTCTTCTTAGTCAAACAAATCTGGAATGATATGTTTGTGTGTGTGTGTGCAAAATTTATAAAGTGTAATATGCACTTAAACACCTGCTTAATCAAAGTATGCAGAATAATCACATTTTAATACAGTTTAACACATTAATCAGACATATTAGTTAAGACACCATATGGTTATATAAGTACAGGGATATTATGAGGTAAAGTAATTAGTAGTAAAGTAGATTATTATTACTAGTAAAGAAGATTGTTGCTTAACACTAAATGGTCCTAAATGTTTGATTATGTATATTCAGTTTAGTTTTAAATTTCCTAGTTCCTCATTCATTCTGAACACATCATTTAATTTTTCTTGCTGCTACCTCTAATAGGGACTTGTAGTGTTGTGCTGTAGGATAAGCACTGAAGTGTGAACCACCAGGTCGGTGGCTCAAACCCACAAGATGACCCTTGAAAACTGTGTTTAGGGTCCCTGTGAGTTTGATTGACTCACTAGCACTTAACAACAACACCTTCTAGTAGAGGGCCATTTCTTATGTGCTGTCAGATAAGAAAAAAATCATTTTATAATTTTGGAAGCCAAGAGCAAACAAAACTCAACTAGGAATTTCAGAATCTTTACATAAATCTGATGTATTAGAATTAATGTTTCATGCGAGAGCTCTTTTTTTTTAATGGATGGCTTCTTGTTTAGATTTAGTTTCCCATTGTCGTTTCCATTATTTTATGTAACTAATAAGTGTGCTTTCATTCACTTAATTTGGAGCTCTTTTTTAGGTGTTTCCAGATAGAGAAAGGAATCAGTGGCTTCCAGGTTCATAAAGGTTAAATGCTTTTCTGCTGTTGTTAGTCTGATCCCCTGATTATGTCCAGAACTTTATTTCCCACTCTACCAACAGGAATGCAGGTTTTGATAGCTACTACTTTTGGGGCATCAGAGGTAACACAAAATTATGGAGGTGAAGTAATTTTAGTAAACCATACCTGTATAAGAGAGTATGCATCTATGTAAGTAACAGAGTGAGAGGAATAAAGGGAGAGTCTGTATATAAGGAGGCTTCAAAAAGTTCATGGAAAAATTCCATTATCTTTTTGTTCATTTTTTCCATGAATTTCTTGAAGTCCTCTCTGCCCTTCTGCACATATTACTTTTATTATTCACTTTGTAAAAGATTGGAGAGGTAACCTTTACTAACTCATTAACCCTTTGGCTGATGAGGGATTTAATTAATGTTTATAAGTTTAATAATGTTTGCACTAAAATATGCAAAACATAAATGCCTTGAGTGCTTAAATCAATTTTAAAGATAAATATTTAAAATACCCTAGGCTTGATTTATTTATAAAATTAGTAATGTTATTGCAAATTTTTGTTAAATCATGTAGAGTCTTACATGTATGTTTTATTTTTTCTTCTGAAAAGAAAAAAGTAAAGTCTAAGAAGATCTAATAAAAATTCTAATGAAATATTAAATATCACTTAGGTTGGAATAGATTTATGGGATCATTAAAAGATAATTATTGGTTTGTTACCAGAAGCACCAGCTTTAATTACACAATTAAGTTTTAGATTGTTTTCATTATGTACAGGAAACCTATTGCAGTGCTTATTTACCTGGTTGTTCTCAGATGTGGTTTGGCCTCTAAGTTTATATTTTAAGTTAAAACAATCAATATAGTAGTCTGGCTTGTGTTGATTACTCTTAACATGATTTACTTTCCTCAAATATGTAAAAATTTCATAATTGACCTAAGAAATGATTGGTCTTTTGTGGGACCATTTTATTCATTTGACAAGCATATTAATTTGGCATTTTTACATCACTCCTTAAAAGAACCATGAAGGATTGGTGCTCCTGAGACTCTTATCATCATTTTAGTGTCTCATTTAAATTCATATTAAAATTGAATTTTTCCTTTAAATTGTCATTCATTTTGCTTAAACAGTCTCTGCAGTATTTTGTTATCCACTGAAGGAAATTATTAATTTCAGTACATTCACAAGTGACCCAATAATTAAAGTTCTTTAAAACATTCATTTAAAACTTTCTGAAAAGATGTAACTGAGGCTCGCCATTGTTATATTAGGATCGGTCTCTATCAAGTTTATTGTGGTGTTATATAAACTCTATCAAAACTGATGATTATTGCTTTTCATATTCAAATGCAGGTATTCATGAGTAGTTATTATAAACAATGATATGCATAAGAACAAATAAAGATCTACTTAGGTTAATAAGAATGATTTTCTGTCTCTTATCTTTAATATCCATGACTACATTATGTGGTTAGTGTTTTTCTTTAAATTCAGTTTCACTTATCTCATAGCTGGGTGTGATATTGTTGAATACTGATAAATATTTCTGGGTCCTGAAACAGTTAAAGTATGAAAAGATAAAGCTGACAACTGTCTTCATATTGTGGAGGCAGATTAGATTGAAGAATTTGAACATGTTTTTATAAAAATGTTTTTCTTATCAATAGTCACCACTCCTGATGTATTTACATGGCTGTATATGACATGAATTGTAGTTCTATTCATGCAGAGTAAATAGCTATTGTAAATCTGTTTGGAAAGGGAACACATGAAATAAAAAGAAATAATAATAATAATAGAAAAAAACCACACAAAACATTTGTTCACAGACCTGGATACGAAAAATGGTGTATTTTCAGCCAATTTTAAGAATGGAAGAAGGTAGTGACTTGGTTGAATGTTCCAAAAAAAAAAAAATTACCAGAAGTCTAAAGTCAAGTATAAACCAAGCATTTGAAATGTCTGCATAGTTTTTTATTGCTATTGTAACAAATTATCACAAACAGTGGCTTAGTACAGCACAGATTATTATTTTATAATTCTCTAGATCAGAAGTCCAACATAGGTCTCACTAGGCTAAAGTCAAGATATTGGCAAGCCTTGCAGGGACTCTGGGGAAAAGTCTGTTTTTTTCTTTTATTAGCTTCTAGAGGTCTCTGACATTCCTTGCTTGACTTGTGGCTTCAATCTTTTATCTTTTCAAATCCAGAAAAGTGAAATATCTCTGATGCCTATTCCATCATTACATCTCTTCCTGAGAATAGAGGTGGAAGTTTTTCTACTTCTAAATCTAATGTGATTAGATTAAGATGATGTAGGACAATTTCCCTATTAATGTGGTTGTTAACATAATCGCATTTGCAAAGTCTGATTTTTGGTGTGTGTTTTGTTTTGTTTTGTTTTTGCCATGCTAGTTAACATACTCACAGTTTCTAGGGATTCCATCCCAAATATGTTGTCCTCAACAGATATAGTGAACCTGTAGGACAGAGGAGGTCTAACTCATAAGACTCCTCACAGGGCCCCCAATACTTTAAATCACTTAGGAAACAATACCACATCTTTCTTTCATGGACTATCTGGTGGCTTCTAACCACTGTAGTTCAGTTATGAGGCAAGTGCTTAACCACTGTGCCACCGAGTTCCTTTTATCTGGGGGTGGTGGTGGTTATGTCAAGTCTATTTCAACTCATAGGGACCCTATATAGGGTTTCTGAGGCTGTATATCTTTATGGGAACAGAAATTCTCATCTTTCTCCTACAGAACATCTGATAGTTTCTAACTGCTGACCCTTAAGGTAGCAGCCCAACTCATAACTACTATGCTACCAGAAAAGGGTGTCTTCCTATCGTAGTATCCATCCCTTGTTTATTGTATCTTTTAAGGAATAAGAGTGTAATAAATTAAAAACTGGGATGCTAACTGCAAAATGAGCAGTTCAAATCTAAGATGAGACTTTTTGCTCCCATAAAGATTTACAGACTTGGAAACCCTGTATAGGGTCACTATAAGTTGGAATTGACTAGGTGTTATGCAATCACCACCACCACCAAGGAATAAGCAAAATGATTCATTCATATTGTAATCATTTTTCTATATGCATTTTATGTTCAACTGTAAATATTCCATATTTGTCTAAGTGTATAAGGTATATATAAACATAAGAGAGGAGCACTGGTGTCAATGTAGGATACGTATCTGACTGCTAACCATCAGATGAGCTGTTCAAACCCACCTAGTGCTGCGAGGGAGAAAGTTGAGGCTTTCTGCTCCTGTAAAGATTGACAAAGTCACAAACCCTGAGTACCGGTTCAGTGGCACTTAACAACAACAGTAAGCATTATATAGGTATGCAGATAGTCAGGTTTCATTTTTATAAAAGGAAAGTCTTTATTAGCCAATCCACTCAATAGTTTTGCTTATATATTTTGTAAAGAATGAAAAATCACTAGTTAGTTTCAGAAAAACCTTGTACCTCAACAAAATTATTTTGTTAATGTTTTGAAGCTGGAGCCTAATAGAAAATATAAACCTGATTAGATTTTTTTTTTGCCATTAAGTCGGTTCTGACTCAGAATGACCTAGTATGGGATTCCCAAGGTTCACAGTACAGTGCCCATCCTACAACATCAAACCAAGAGAATAGGATCTATAAAATCAGAGTTTATTCCAATTTTATATATTTCTAACATTGCTGTCATAACCTGATTTGCAAGTTTTTTATTCAGATTTTCATTACTTACAGAAATTAATTTGCAATACAGACTAATATTTAAGTTTACTTTTTTTCCTTTCTCTGCCTATACACACACACAAAAAACCCCAACAACAACAAACAAAACTTATACAGCATGTGGGATAAATAGCAAATATGAATGGTTTATATTGGGTAATAATCATAGCCAAAAATAATTGAGCACATGCTGTGTGCCAGGACTCAGCTAAGCCTTTTAGGTTGTGGTTGTTGTTGTTAAGTGCTATCACTGGTCTGATTTAGAATCTCCAAGGAGAAACTGGTGAGTTTTAACCGCCAACCTTGTAGTTCAAACTGACCTTGCTGTTCAATACTTTATCTTACAGGGCCACACCAGAACTCCTTTTAGGTAGACTGTATCACTTAATCCTCCCAACCAGTTTACAATATACTGCTATTAATTTCATTGTACATATATGAAAACTAAGGCAGATTAAGTTTATTAATTTCTAAAGCTCATACAGCTTCAAAATGTCAGAACTAGGGAGTATATATTTGCTATTAATCCCATATGCTGTGTAAATTTGTGTGTGTGTGTGTGTGTGTTGTGGCACCTTCCAATCACGTAAAGTATAATCTCAGCACCTAACCACAGATCCCTAATTAGTTTCTCTGGGTTCTGAAGTCTAAGATTGGATGTAATTACTAGTTCTGACATTTTGTAGCTGTGTGATCTTTAGAAATTCCTAAACTTAATCTGCCTTAGTTTTCACATATGTACAATGAAGTTAATAGCAGTACATTGTAAACTGGTTGGGAGGATTAAATGATATAGTCTACCTAAAAGGAGTTCTGGTGTGGCCCTGTAAGATAAAACACTGAACAGCAAGGTCAGTTTAAACTGCAAGGTTGGCAGTTGAAACTCACCAGTTTCTCCTTGGAGATTCTATACAGGGTCACTATAAATCAGACCAGACTTTCTTTTCCCCAACACACAGCATCCTCCTCACCTCCTCATCAGATCATAATAACTGTGCCTCTTTCATAATTCTCAATCCCCCTTGCTATTGTGTATTCCCACTCCTGTGCAACTCCTCTTCATAAACCTTTGCATATGTTATTCCAGCTCCATAAAGCACACTCTGGGCTTCTCTCACACTAGACTGCAAACAGCGTTCCTTCTGAGGTTCTCTTTTTCCTTTCTTTTGCTGTGTTCTTCCCACTGCTTAGAAAGAAGCTTCTTCCAACCAAAACTTTTCTAGTCTTTCAGAAATCAGTTGAAGTGCAGTGTTTTCAATGATGTTTTCCAAACAAAATTAAATGACCCTCTACTGTCTTGTCAGAAAGATGTGCTGCGTATCTCTGTTAAAGCATGTATTATATCTCAATTGTTTATTGTGTTTTGTCTACCTTACCACTATATCTAGAATTTTATTCATGCACATGTCCCCACTGCCTATTATCGGCTTCGCACATAGTGAGGTTTTTGGACTCTATAGGCTGAATCAATAAATTAAACTGAGTAGGGCAGGGGATCAGGGGAAGAAGTAGGAAAGGAAAAAAAAATCAGACATGTTCTTTCTTCATTAATGTCATTAGAGACTATCAGTGAATAATCAAGTGTTGAATAAGGCAATCATTTTATAATATATTCTAAAAGACATCTGCTATATCATTCATGTAGAAGGTGCTAGTCTGATTACAGAAAGTCCAAGTAAGGCAGTTAATTCAGAAGACAGAAAGAAAACCCTGGAGAAATATAACTTATCTACCATAACAATGGCATGAAACAGTGATAAAATGACAGAGTGCAGGGGTTGGGGGGGAAGCGGGGGATTGTGTTTGAGTTAGTATGCTGAGAATGCTATTTGGATTAAAAGCACACAAAAGTGATTAGAAAAAATTGTGAAAAGATAAATATTTATTTATCAAGAATATGTAGTCTCCATGTTAAGAATATCCAATTAACTTACAACTTATAGTTAGAAACCAATCTCCGTAAAGTCTATTATATTAAAAATTGGAGGTGCATACTGCCACGTCCAGCATCAGCTATTCTCTGCAACCCGTGTGGAGAGATTAAATCCAAGTAGGGGTGACAGGAGATTAGAACAAAAAAAAAGGAAGACACAAGACACAAATAAATTAAGTAAAGTTGGAACCAGGTGGGATGCAGCACTCTGATGGAGAAACTGTGACCCAGACCAAGTACAGCAAGTTTATTTTATACACATAACAAAGGGAGGTGCTTGGGGCAGGGAAAAGAGTGCAAGAACATCTGGTGTTGTTGTGCATGCAGTAAGTGGGACTTTATCAGAAGAATGTAATTTGTGGTAGCTAGGGAAACAGGGATTAGAGCAACTAGATGTTTGTGCAGACTGAGCTGAAAGTCATGGCTGTGTACAAGGAAAAGCCTTGCAAGTTCCCTGTCCCTTGAGGCAGCCCTCCAAGTTCCTCAGGGGGCAGCTTGACCTGGATACAGCCCGAATTTCTTGACCACAACTATTCAGTTGCAATCCTTTGGTTAAACTACCCTAGGTCAGAGACCTTCAGCTCAGTTGCTCCCAACACATACAGTGTACTACCCCAGGTCAGAGACCTTCAGCTCAGTTGCTCCCAACACATACAGTGTTCATAATGAAATATGGGCATGAATTTGTGATGTGCATCAATTTATTATTATCATTATTAATATTTATTATTACTGTACTATTATATTAAAAGGAGCTCTGGTAGCGTAGTGGTTACAAATCGTGCTGTGAACTGCAAGGTCAGCAGTTCAAAACTACCAGCAGTTCCGTGGGAGAAAGATGAGACTTTCTGCTCCCGTAAAGATTTACAGCCTCAGAAACCCTGTGCAGGGTCACTATGAGTCAGAACCAACTCCACGGCACTTATCAACAGCAACAATTATATTAAAGGGCGCATCATGGTTCCATAAGATCAGCACTGGATTACAAACCATGAGGTTGGCAATTGAAGCCCACCAGCCACTCCTCAGGAGGAAGATGAGGCCTTCTGCTCAAGCAAAGATTTAAAGGTGCAGAAACCCTGTACAGTGTTATGAGTTAGAACTGACTTGACGCATAATAACAATAATTATTCTATTAAAGATGTTTTGTGTTTGGAAGTGTTTCTTTAATGTTTTGTACATAGAAATGTACATTATATACTATAGACTAAGAAAACATTTGGTTAGCTGATGTTCAATATGAACCATACCTAACTGTTCTGACTTACATACACATTCAATTTGAAGACAGGTATAAGAATGGAATTAGTCTGTAATCCAGGGACTTCCTGAACTAAGTCCATGGTAATTCATTCTTGTCCATGGAGAATTGCATTTGCCTTTTCATTTCTAATGGCTTGTCATAACTTATCAAGCAAACAACTTCCTGCTGTGTGGCATCTAAGGCAGAACTGGCTGTTACTGGTATGAAGGTAATCAGCCTTCCAGAGCTTAACCAGTCTATTTTGAATCAGACATGTATTTATTCATTGCCTACTCTCCTACCGTGGAAGCATTAAATTAAGCACCACAGATTATTCAAGGATAAAAAATCAATATACTGCTCTTGCCCTCAGACAACTCAGCAAGAGACCCTTCACTTGAAAGAACTGGAGAGCTATACAAGAAAGTTATAGGATGAGGCACCAAATGCATTCAGAATAGCATTAAAAGAGTGGTAGTTTACATTCAGCCAGCAATTCTACAGGAGAAAGATTAAGTGATTTGTGTTTGTAGATTATAGCCAAGAAAATCCTAGTGGCAGTTCTACTATGTGACATAATCCCCTGAGTGGAATAAACTCCATGGCCCCTGACAACAGTAAGTGTTCAGAGCAAAGAGAAAGGCATGAAGCATGGGGTGTCAATGGAATCCTTATTGGTCTGGTGTCTACTTCACTTTTGTTTTGCTTGAAAATAAATTAGGATATTTTGTTTTTCAACTCTTCCTAATCTGCCAAATTTGTAAAAATTCTTGAAAATGATTATGAATAGGAATAAATTTGCCATTTAAATAGAATACATGTTTTAAAATAATAATAATACAGTATGCTCATTTTAAATAATAATAAAGCATTGATCTTATTCTATGAGAGTCTGAATTGTATAGTGGGAAGAATATGCATTTCAGTATAAAATCAGTATCTTAGTTAGCTATAACAGAAGTGGATGGCTTAAGCAGAAATTTATTCTCTCACAGATTAAGAGGCTTGAAGTCTGAATTTAGGTGCTAAATCTAGGCTAAGACTTTCTCTTTCTGTTGACTGTGAGGGAAGATCGTTGTCTCCTTTCAACATCTGTAGGCCCAGTGTTCTTTAGATGGCTCTAATGTATCTTGGCATCAGTCTTTCCCTGGCTCTAGAAAGTTCTCAGCACAAAGATTGAGCCCAAAGGATGCACTCCATTTACTGCTCTTCTTTCTTGGTGATAGTAGATTCCTCTGTTTAATCTCTTTTATATCTCAAAAGAGACTGTTAAAAATACAGCCTAATCCTGTAGATTATATCCTGACTCATAAATATAACTGCCTCTAATCCTGTGTCATCAGTATCAGAGAGGTTAGGATTTACAATGGATGAGTTAATTATATCAGGTTACAATATGGAGAGTAATTACACAATACTGAGAATCATGGCTTAGCTAAATTGACACATATTTTGGGGGAACACAATCCAATCATAAAAGTCAGAAAGGCCTTCTAACCCATGAATGATTTTCCATAATAAAACAATGTATATGATTTGCTGGACATAAAACTGGTGATCTGCTCTGTAAACCTTCACTTAATTCACAATAAAAAGTAAAAAAAAAAGTCAGAAAATCTTTCATTCAAATCCTGGCCCTGGCACTATTCATGAAGCAACTGCATAAAACCTCTTTGCCCCAAGATTATCATCTAAAATGCAACTGTAAATTTATTTAATATATAATATTCTTATCTATATGAAGTCACATGTTATAAAATATTATAAAAGCAATCACATGCCAGGAATGTTTGTGTTTGCATACATATGAGCACTGTATGGCTTACTGTGCTGTGAATTGCAAGACACTTTTTAAAACACCAGAAAATGTCCCCAGAAATTATATGTGCTTTTTTTGCTGCATATCAGAAAAACTTCACCATAGCACCTTCTTCATGGCTGCTATGAGGAGTAGGATATGTCCCCAAAAATATCAATGGTCTTTGCATGTACTAAAATGAAATTGTACCTTTCATATATTAAAAAGCAAATTACACTTTAGAAATTTTCATTGCAAATGGCGATTGTGTGCCCAGACCCCCACACCTAAAGTCCTATCTGAATATTTAGTAAAGTCCAGTAGAGTGTCACTTCCATATTGTAAATCTACAGAGAGAAAGATAAATTGAATATGACCAGGTGCACATGTATGTCTGTAGTATTGCACAATTACCAATGTTAGTTGTGGTGCCTAACTATAGTGCTATCAATACTCCACCTGAAGCACGTTGAGAATGGCATGGTGTTTTATGATTTAGTCTTATAACTTTATAACATTTCTAATATTTCTATAAGGAAACATTTTTCAAGTGTTTCTAAGTATTAGACTTTGGGCCTACAACCTGTTTGTGACAGCCTGTTCCTCAATTATAAATATATAATAAATATTATAATAATGTTGTTGTTAAGTGCCGTTGGTTCCAATCCATAGTGACTCTGTATAGGATTTCCAAGCTGGTGAGCTTGAACCACTGACCTTTTGAATCAAACCAACTTTGCAGTGCAGCACATTAACCCACAGTGCCACATCATTATTATAATATATATTATTGTTAAAATAAACATGCACTCTAAGTGTAACCACTGCATTTAATATTACTACAATAAATGTTGTCTTTCTCTTACTCTTTTTTCAGACATCAAATATGAGTCCACAATTCACTTTCATTGTGGTGGTTGGTGGTGGGTGTGTGCCATGGAGTGGGCTGCCATTCATAGCTACCCTATATAGGGGTTCAAAGACTGTAAATCTTTATGGGAATAGAAAGTTTCATCTTTCTTTTACAGAGTGGCTGGTAGATTAAAACTACTGACCTTATGGTTTACAGCACATGTTATCTACTATACTTCCAGGACTCCTTAATTCTTTTTCACAGCTATAAGAATATATGTCATTGTTGTTGTTGTTAAGTGCCATAAAGCTGGTTCTGACTCATAGCAAGCCTGTATAGAGTTTCCAAGGAGTGTTTGGTGGGTTGGAACTCCTGATCTTGTGATCCAGTGAATTATCCTGAAGCTTCACACAAGGACAGGTATATAAAAATATGTACTTGTAGATAAATAATTTGCATGTATCTCTGAATGAATATAAACATAAAAATACATTTCCACTTGTTACTAGTATACTGATATAGATTTATATATGTATCATTACTTTGTAATTCTTTCAAGAAGTTAACATCCTCCTTATTCATTTTATATTTTTACCTATTATTCATAAATTTATTTAAACTCTGAGTTGGGAACGTTGTTGATCTACGAAAATGCTACTGCATTCTTTTGAAGTCAAAAATATGTTCAGTATATTTAGAAAGCCAGTTTTCAAGCTGAGCTAAATGGCATCTGTGTTGAATGCTTTTTAATTATAATCCTCCAAAATGCTACCAAACAAGAGAATCCAGAATCTGTATCTGCAAAATCTTGTCAAGCATAACTCATTATAATTCTCCTTCCCTTTCAAAGCACTGAAGTATCTCTTCATCCCATATATCAGATTAATGCAGTTCTCTTCAATGGCATTCTCTAGTCCATCCTTCATAAGTATTTAGTTTTTCATTAATGTTAAAGTTGATAAAAATGTAATGTCAGTATTTCCTAGTGGTATCAATATTTTTATTTATTAGAATAAATTAAGCTCCTTTTGTTCATAAAATGCCTTTTACTACAAAAAATTTGCATGTTTCTTTCCAAATTAAGTTGAAAATATAAGCAAGGGAGAAGAATCACTAATTTAAAGACACAAGTGGCCACAGGAAGTTGGTATCTAAGCTAAAATTAATACCAGACCTTCTAACTTCAAATCCTCTGAGCTTTTCCCACTCTAGTTGCTGCACAGATGGAAAAAGCATGTCTCCTGGATACATTTAGTGGTTCACTGGTTAATGTACTTGGTTGCAAACCAAAAAGTTAGAGATTCAGTGTTGGAAGTTTGAGTCCATCAGAGGTACTTTGGAAGAAAGGCATGGGGATCTACTTCTTAAAAGTAAGCTATTGAAAACCCTATGAAGCATAGTTTTACTCCACAGAAACCAGATGCATAAATTGAGCAGCTATACTCACCATCCAGTTTCTTGTTTCTAACCCAATCTTTTATGAGCCTGCTTCTTTCAAGAAGTAGGTAGTTATGTGTGTACCATGTCCTCTTCAAAGGCTACCACATAAATTAAGGATATTTCAATCTCAATCATAGAATAGTCTTGGCTCTCAAAACCAATCTTTACTTAACAAGTTGCCTTAGCTATCATCTGCCTGTGTGGGCCATGCATCCACTCCGTAGACTATGAGTTTCCTATTCGTTGCCTTTGCAGTGCCACCATTGAAGCCTCCTTACTCTAATCTGTTAGGCATGTTGTCTCTGTAACATTTTCCATTGCTGATAGACGGCATTTGGAATCACTTTCATTTCTGGTTATGTGTATCCTGTCTACTCTCAGATTATAAGACCATGAGTGTAAGAGGTGTAGTGTCTATGCAGAACATCATAAGCAGTCCAATTAGATGTTTCTTCAGACTCAAGGTCAGTCTTCTGACCTACGAATCTTGAATGGGGACAGACTGCTCCTAGAACACACATATTTTCAACATTTTTCTGTTACTAGATATGTCATACATCCTGTGATAGCTCAACTGACCTCTGCCCTCTCTGTGACTTTCCTGTGACTCTGCCTTTTTTGTACCCATTGCTGGGTTTCTATCTCCACTCCTTTTCCTTACAGATTGTGAACCATACAAAGACAGGAATGTTGGGTCATTATTTTGTGTTTTACCATTGCAGGAGTATTATAGCTACAAACTACCATTAGTGAATTTAGTGGATTTTAGGCATTGATAACTATTTTGTATTAAATAGCTAGTACATTTTCCATAGACATTTGAATAAAGAAAACTGTGAGTGAAAAAAATAATGATTAAATCATTGGAACTACACTCTTGATGAAAATAGTGTTTTAATACTTTAAGTTATGTAATCTCCATGACAAATATTTAAAGTTTTACTGAAGAGTGGAGTCCTACCTAGTGTGGTGCTGCAGGATAAGCTGTAGACAGCAAGGTCGGCTGTTCAAACTCACTAGCCACTCATTGGAAACCCTATACAGATTCACTATGTGTCAGAACTGACTCAATGGTGCTTAACAACAAAATAGTGAATACTGCAAAGAAACTGGAGTTAAAAATTCAAAAGGGAACAATCAACACGATCAGAACTTCTGAAGCAAAAAGAACTGAATGAAAATATAAACCTAGGCTTGAGATTTTTTTTTTTTTTTTAATGTTTTATTATGAATTGTGTGATAGTTTACATGGGAGAACATTAGTTTTACATTCATTCTATCATACATCGTTTCATTGCCATAGTTACCATCCCATCCATGCATCATCACCCAACCAAAGGGTATGCCCTGCAAGCCTCCCTGCCCCCCCCCCCCATGGTCCTCAACACACAGCCCCTTTCCCTCTCTGAATCTCAAGTCCCCAGCCACGTCATCTTCTCTGCCTCCATCTCAGGCCTCACTGCTTCTCTGGGTAGGGTCCCAGTTTCCGCTCTTCTGCATTGATGGTCCCAGGGCCCTCCGCTCCTAGACTGAAAAGTTAATCACTCCCCTCCTTGCTGTAATATGTCCACTTTTACATTTCCAACCCTCACAATCAGTCCTGATAACAATTATTCACTATTGTATCACAAGAGAACCATCCTCATTTCATTTCATCAGCCATTCCTGGACAGGCTGGATACTATTCACTGGAGACTCTACCTTCTTCCATGCCCTTTGGATCTAGTTTCCCTCTTGAAAGCTTGTAAGTCAGTTATTTCTTACCTTTGTATCCCTCCCACCATTTTGGGTAGCCAATGTCCAAGTTGCTCCTCCCTGTCTACTCTTTGTGTGGAGGGGGTGGGAATAGTTCTTGCAGCAGGGATTTGTTTCCTCTTTTGAGCTACTGCATTTATAGGTGTAGGTCAAGTTTATCAAATTGTATCAGATGATGCTTTTTTCCTCTTCTTTCTTCTTTGGGTTGAGCTCTGTTCATCCAGTCATTGAAGCCAGGTCAAGTGGGTACCATCTGCAAGTGTGGGTGTTCTTGAATCTGTCCGCCCTCTTCTTATCAGCTGGCTGCTTCGCTCTCCATTCTAGTCCTCTGTGGCTGTGTCATTGACTCTGAGCCCATGAGTCCCCAGGTCTTGCCTCGCTGCTGGGTGACCAGGTCTCCACCTGGGTTCACAGTAGTCTGCTGAATGATATAGGGCTAAGCTCGCTGCTTCACTGATGTTCTTCCGTCCCTTCCCCTTATGGGTGACATGCGTGGTCACCAATCAGAGCATGTATTTCCATTGCATCTTAGTCTTGGAAGAGGATTTGCACTGAGTGGACCTGACCACTTGCCTTGATGTCTCCTGGGCAAGCAACTTGTGGTAACAGTCGGACTGCCCTTATTGTTTTGTATTTTTCCTGTAGGTCTTTCTTTCCAGAAGTATCTTCTGGTTTTCTGGCTGCTCCAGGCTGGTCTGCTTGTCCTTTCAAGTGGAAAATTTCCCGTCTCTGAAGGTCTGGATGTGGTTCAGACTTCCACCTATAGTCTTATGTAATGCAGAGGCTCCTCAGGAAACCTCCTTCACTGGACACATTGTAGCCCCATTTTAGGTATTCCAAAGGAGCTCTGATAGTGTAGTGGTTACAAATCGGGCTGCGAGCCGCAAGGTCAGCAGTTCAAAACTACCAGCTGTTCCGCGGGAGAAAGATGAGGCTTTCTGCTCCCGTAAAGATTTACAGCCTCGGAAACCTTGTACAGGGTCGCTATGAGTCGGAACCTACTCCACGGCACATAACAACAACAACAACAACCAGTTATAGGCAGAAGATGGACTTACAAGCTTTCTATGGCTATTCCTTTCTCTCCCCCTCCAGTGTCTGTTTTATAATATAATGCATGGATAACCAAGGTTCAAGTGACATAGGCTTGATATTTTGAAGGATTCTATGGGGAGCATGGTAGATCTGTAGGGAAAACATTGGTCTGTGAACCACAAGATTGGCAGTTTGAGCCTACCAGCCACTCCATGGAAGGAGAAGACTTTCTGCTCTTATAAAGCTTTACAGTCTTGGAAACCTAAAACAGGGCTGTTATAAGTTGAAACCAACTCCTTGGCACTTAGCAACAACAAATGGGCAAAATATGATGCATATTGAGTCTGTGTGCTGAGCAAATAATTTTAGAAGCTGGCATCAGGATTGGAGTAAGGCTTATTAACAGTCTGCAATATGTAGATGACACATCCTTGCTTGCTGAAAAGCAAGAGAGCTTAAAGCACCTGCAGATGAAGTATGTGTTAGAGTTCCTCATGAGCAAAACAAACTGCCTCACCACTGGACCAATAAACAACATCATGACAAATGGAGAAAAAACTGAAGGTGTCAATGTTTTAATATAACTTGTATCCACAATAAATGCTCCTGGAGGCAGTGGTCAAGAACTCAAATGATGCAGTGTAGTATATGGACTCAGACATAATGACAATTATGAGGAAGGCGCAGTGGTTCAGTCTGTTGTACTTGGGGTCATTATGAGTTGGAGCCAATTCCATAGCACCTAACAACAATAACAACAACAACATAGTGAATTACCAACATAAGTGTACTTATGAGGAATGTTCCATAGTGTATTCGTTGGTACAAATGATCTTTTCTGAATATTTCCCAGAAAGATACTGGAATGTGGATTGGCTTATAGCTGGGCAGTTAATTTCTCTAAAAACCATTATGTTGTTGTTGTTGTTAAGTGCCACAGAATTGATTACCATTATAGCTTAATTTAATTAGATTGAAACTAAGAGCCCTAGTTGTAATGTTTCTATTGCTGCTCTTTAATTTATTTCATGGTTTAATCCAAACTTTCAAGTAACATTCCCAAATTAGCTTTTATTAGTTTTCTGCGTTTTAAAGTTTCCTCTTTCCAGGCCTTTTACTCTTCTGATTCTGATGATAAGAAAAGAACAATTAATTTGACCTGAAAATGTATGTGAAATTCACAACTTCATTTTTCCCCCTAGAATCCCAACTCAGTAGTGGCAGGAATCTTGTTCTTGTTTGTCATCATAACCTTAGCGCCTCCAATGTATTTTGTTGTTGTTGTTAAGTGCCGTTGATTGGTTCTGACTCACAGCGACCCTGTATAGGGTTTCTGATGAGGAGCTGGTGGGTTTGAACTGCCAACGTTGTGATTCACAGTCCAGCGCTGATCTTACAGCACCACACCAGGAGTCCCCAATGTAATTAGCACACCCATCCAAAATTTACAAATAGATCTAAAACTGGAATATATTTTCTGCTATATAATTCCTTTTGGCGTAAGACTCCAATGATCTTAAAGTTTATACTTGGAGACATAAAAACAATTGTCATGTGTTGTATGAGAAAGGCAACTCTAAATTGGGTTTATGTTTTAAACTGCATGCAGATATGTTAAGAAGGAAATGCTACTGTCTACCGAATCACTAATTCGAGATACTGAATCCATGTTATATGATGTCAAATACACATTTCTTGTTAAAATGTAAATAAAATATTGTGTCACTTATAAGTTCTGAAACAAAATACTTACTGAATATTTACAAATAATAATAATAATAATAATAATAATAATAATAATTGACCCTAAACCAAAGAACATTTAAGTTACTGTGGAGGCCTGTATGGCACTGTGGATTAATGCACTGGACCAAAAAGGTGGTTTGAACTGCATGGTTGGTGGTTCAGACTAAGCAGTTGCTCCTCTGAAACCCTATACAGGGTCACTATGGGTCAGAACTTACTAAATGGCACTTAACAACAACAACAGTGTACTCTTAGAAACTATTTACTCTAAAGGAAAGCTTTCTTTAGAGTTGCTTTTTCTTGCTCAAAATATAAACACATAAATAAAAAGACCTCAAACCAAAAGACATGTAAGTTATTGTGCATGTCCTGAATTCTCTCATCTCTTTTAGTTCTTAAAGAAGTTTTTGAAAATAAGGGTATCTTCATAAGCCACAAGGAGGCCACAACTCTAAATGGATACACAGCTTTGATTTACCCAGGCTCTAAAAACACTCGTTGTTGTTATTAAGTGCCATCGAGTTAGTTCTGACTCATAGTGACACTATATAGGATTTCCTAGGAATGACTGATGGGTTTGAACCACTGACCTTGCAGTTCAAACTGACCTTGTGCCCACCAATGCATATCCTACAGCACTATACCATGACTAATAATAGATAAATGATGGAAGTGTAGATAATCGAGAAGGTATCTGACCAGTTGATTGTTGTTGTTGTTGTTGTTGTTGTTGTTGTGAAGTGCCGTCGAGTCAGTTCCGACCCATAGCGACCCTGTACAGGGTTTCCAAGGGTGTAAATCTTTACGGGAGTAGAAAATCTCATCTTTCTCCCACGGAGCAGCTGGTAGTTTCGAACTGCTGACCTTAAGGTTCGCAGCCCGATTCGTAACCACTACGCTACCAGAGTTGATAGGAACAAAGAATATATAGCTTGATTCACAACAGAAGAATGTTTTTTATGAACACCTTTTACACATTTTTATTCATTTTCTGAATAGTATAATTCACTCCGTCATAGGCCTTAAGTATAGCAGTCTTTAAAACAGAAGCTGACACTTTTGCATTTTATATGTGCGGGAAATATAATCATTACTCACAAAATACATTGAAAAGAAAAAAATATTTCTCATAGACTTTGGCCCTTTACCCATCAAATATGTATGCTTGGACCTGTTCATTGTGTCAGACAGGTACAATTAATGAACACAGGATTTATGACAAAAGTCACAAGAGTACACATATATTTTTAAAAGAGTCCAGAATTGAGGGGAGGCAAATATCTGAACTTAATATCTGCTTTCCATACTGAGTGATAACATAATCATATCAATAAGTTATTATTGTCAATATTTTTTTAATGTTGTAAATATTTTTTAAATTGTTAGTACTTGTTAACACCTTTATTTCTTCAAGTAAAACTGCTAGGTACATACTGAAATAATAGTATGAGGCCTGTGGGAATCTGTTTATATAAT
The DNA here is from genome assembly GCF_000296735.1 of Chrysochloris asiatica. Taxonomy (NCBI): domain Eukaryota; kingdom Metazoa; phylum Chordata; class Mammalia; order Afrosoricida; family Chrysochloridae; genus Chrysochloris; species Chrysochloris asiatica. Next base: position 2,725,138 of record NW_006408576.1, read on the forward strand.
ACATTTTATATTATATAAGTAACATACATTTTTGGAATCAGAAGCAAGTGGAATTGTGAGTATTATTAGTCTATAACAATACTTTGTTAGCCTCTCAACTCCATACATTTCTGTGCTGCTTTGAACATAGTGTTTATTCATGTATACCATTATCTCTCATTCATGGAAAAATTGAAATTATAAACATTCACCTTTATTTCAGGCATCCAGACCACTCTGCTAAAGCTCCTTCCAATGCCACACTGGCCATATGCAGTAGTGGAGGAGAACAACCAATCTTTATGCTAGACCAAGCAATCAGTACAGAGTGGCAAATTTAAGCAATAAAATACTACTGATTATAAAGCTAAATGAGGACTCTATAAATAGTACTGTTCATACAAAGAATGTTTCAAATTCTCATCTGAAGACCAAGTTCATAGAGAACAAAATCCCGCCAGTAATATTGAACACATTATTCTGCCCCATAGGCCTAAGGTTAAGATATCCTCCTGTTGTTAGGTGCCATCAAGTCGGTCCAGACTCATAGCAACTTCCATACAAGGAATGAACATGTGGGTCCTGCCCCATCCTCACAATTGTTATGTTTGAGCCCATGGTAGAGATAACCTGTGTAGAGAGAAAAAGAACTATGTGACCTTTCCCATAGGTCTTTCTCAAGAGCTGTGTCTCAGGCTGGGTTTTCTAGATCAGCACTGAACTATGAACCACAGGGTTGGCAGTTCAAATGCATGCTGTGGGTTGATGCACTGAACTGCAAGATCAGTTTGAACAGCAAGGTTGGCAGTTCAAGCTCATCAGCTGCTCCTCAGAAACTGTATACTGGGTCGCTATGAATCGGAACCGACTTGACGGCACTTTCAACAACAACTATATATTTCCTGTGATTATTTTTTAAACTCATGTTTATTGAGCAACTACTATATCTTAAGGAATCCTGGTGTGGTGCTCTGGGTTAATGCACTGGACTGCAAAGTTGGTTTGAACCACAAGGTCAGTGGTTCAAGCTCAACATTCACTCCTTGGAAACCACACAGGGTTACTATGAGTCAGAATGACTTAATGGTGCTTAACAACAACAACTAACACATTTTAGAGAATCTGCAGTGAACAAAATAGCCAGGTATCTGTTCAGGAATCCATTGCTGTACCTTTAAAAATATCTAGACTGCATAAAGCAGACTATTTTACTGATTTTCCTTTTTCTTCTACTTTCAGATAGGCACAAGTTTTGAGTTTTGGCAAAAGACAATATAAATCACCTGCTGAAAGGAGAGGAGAACATTGTAACTTTATTTTATCTCAAAAATATAAATTTAGCTCAACTGATGGTACTAATCTATCTTCCAATATTACCACCTTCCATCCTAAAACAGAGAAACAACCTGCATACAATCCTGCATAAGCAACCTCACTTCTGGCCTTCTACTTCTGTACCTGTGCTTTCAGATTTGCAAGAGCATCCATCTTTGGCTTTTCCCTTTGTTGATTACTCCCTCCTTTTTGAAAACCCTTTTCTATGATTGTCTTCTGCTTCTCTCCTTATCATGTGTTGTTCAATTATTTGGTTATGTTGTCATGACCTTTGCTAGATTTCTTTCATACACTGAATCCTTCAAGCTTATGCTTTCAAAGAGTTCTAAAACAGTGATAATATTGAAATCTTCAGCTGTTTGCAGCATTGTCATCTTTATTGAACCTTAGCTCTCCATCTTCATCTGGCTTGGGTGTCTCTACCTGGAACTCCCATACCTTCCTGTATTTCTTGAACCTTAACTCTATATCTTCAGGTGGTTGGATGTTTCTCCCTGGAACCCTGTTCTCACATTCACAACCATACTTCTCCTTATCCCTACTTAGAGAATTCTTCAGTCATCCCTGTCATAATAAATATGTAACATTATTCCTGCATACCCCTCTCCCTGTTTTATTTCCTCTCTCCCCTCCCCATAATTTTTCTGCTGAAGGACACCTCACCTCCATCTCATTACTTCCACCTATTCTGATTTACTGTCATTTAGTATGTCATAGCAAATCCCTCCACAGACATGCTAGCATCATTTTTTGTGCATTGAAAACAGGTGTTTAGTAAATGTAGATGAACAATGCCTCCTTATCTCCAGTCATTCATATTTTCAGAGGACATCTGAAAAGTCCATATTCAAATATGTAGTCATGTTTGGAGTAGGTCTTGTGTAGTATTTTATTCATAGAGAAGAGTCCTTGTACGATATTGACATGACCATCTGGAAGACTTCCTTCTGTCTGATAACCCAAGAACTTAAAGGACCAGTGTGACAGTGTATTAAGTTGTTATATTAATATTAGTCCCTTTTGGTTGATCCAAAATTGGAGATCAGTCTCACGCTCTAAACTTGTGAACTAAGAAAATTCAAGATGGAATTCTGGTTTGGTGCTGGGGGTTAATACACTGGACTGCAAGGTCAGTCCACAAGGTTGACAATTCAAGCTCACAATCTGCTCCTTGAAAACCCTATACAGGGTCACTATGAGTCAAAATTGACTCGATAGCACTTACCAGCAACAACAACATAATCAACCCAAAGGCAGAAGGCTCCCTATCTAGGTGACATCATGTGTGTTCTGGCTTGCTGTTGTTGTTAAGTGCCATCGAGTCAGTTCTGACTCATAGTAAGCCTGTATAGGGTTTCCAGGGAGTGACTGGTGGGTTTGAGCCACCAGCCTGGTGATTCAAACTTACTTTGCAATAGAGTGCTTATCCTACATCACTACGCCACACTGTTCTGCCTGTTGTTGTTAAGTGCCATAGAGTCAGTTCCAACTCATAGCAACCGTGTATAGGGTTTCTGAGGAATGGCTGGTGAGTTTAAATTGTCAGCCTTGTGGTTCCAACCAACATTGTGGTCCAGTGCTGTTCTGTCTAGATCATCCTAAAAGGCTTTTAGCTGACTCTTCCATTTCCTGACTATTGTTTGTCATAACCATTCTATACATCTGTACCAAATTGTCCTCTTTAAATAATGCTGGTATCATGTTACTCAAAATTGTTAAAGTTTGTAATGGTTCCTTTCTCACTAGAGAAGATGGAGTGATATGCCAAAAATAACATGAACATTAAGGCTAGACACTGCTCTTCTAATCCTGGTCATGCCATTGCTCAGGTGTTTGGCTTTGAGCATTTTACTTCATTTCTTTAAATATGGCACATTTTAGGCACTTAAATAGTTGATAAATACATGAGTTCATAAAGAACCTTTTCTCTCATCTGTAAAGTAGAGATAAATTTAGCTGCGTTAGAAAAACTCGATCTGCTTCTCGAATGGTTAAGTTGAAATTATTGACAAAGGTATACAATTTATACTTAAAAAGTAGAATATATTTAGTATTGAAGAAATCTCTAATTAGAAGTGCTAAAAGGAATTTCAGTATTTTTCAATAATAAACATAATTGGACTAGTCATTACTTTCTCAAGTAAGACAGTGGCTATTCAAGCCTATGTGGATAAAATCACTGAGAATACAGCCTTCAGTGTGGATTACATATCAACAAAAAGAAAGCAAAAATCCTCACAGCTGAACAATAAGCAGCATCATGATAAATTGAGAAAATATTGAAGTTGTCAATTTTCCTTTACTTGGATCCATAAACAGTGCCCATGGAAGCAGTAGTCACGAAATCATAAGGCATATTCCATTGGGCAAGACTGTGAAAGGTGTCTTTAAAATGTTAAAAGCAAATATGTCACTTTGAGTACAAGAGAATACTTGACCCAAGCCATAGTACTTTCAGTCACCTCATATGTATGCAAAAGCTAGACAGTGAATAAGGAAGACTGAACATTAGTTTATGCCTTTGAACTATGATGTTGATAAAGAATCTTTAATACCATGGGCTGCCAGAATACTCCTTAGAAGCAAGGATGATAAGACTTTGTCTCAAGTACTTCAAAAATGTTATCAGGAGGTATTGTCCCTAGAGAAGGACATCATGCTTGGTAAAATGAGGGTCAGGGATAAAAAAAGGAAGCCATAAAACCTGATGACTTCACACAGTGGTGCCAACAATGGGCTCAGACATACCAACAATTGTGTGGATGACGCAAGACTTTGCAGTGTACAAGGGATCAGTATGAATTAGAACCAACTTGGTAACACCTAATAACAACATCAATAGAGAAGCAGAGACATTTGGAGAATCAGATATTAAAATAAAATAATAAATTTCAATAGGAACCATTGAACAAATATTTCAGTATATTATGAAATTCATCTCTAAATAATGAGTTTGTTCAAAATCCATTGCCATTGAGTCAGTTTGAACTCATGGTCACTCTATGTGTTAAAGAGTGGAATTGTTCCACAGGGTCTTCTTTGCTGTAATGTTTCTGAAAACAGATTAGCAGGCTTTTTGTTTTGTAACACTACTGGGTGGATTCAAGCTGGCAAACTTTGTTAGAAGTCAGATGCAAACTGCTTAGGAGACTTTCAGGTATAGTGTTGCTGTAGTTGTTAAGTACCAAGACTTATAGGGATCCTGTAGAGGGTTTTTGAGGAATAGCTATTGGGTTTGCAGACCAGTGCTGAAAGTATTTTTTTTTTTTACTGTATTTATTAATTTCATATGCCTGATGATATAAATCAAGGCTGAACACACATTTAAAACATTTACTAAGATAGTTTCTTCTTTTATCGTCCTTGGCACTGAAGAAGCAAAGAAGCTAAGATTCAGTCTGTTTTCTAGACCTGGTTTCATATAATTGTGGAATTTGACCTGAAATCTGTTGTGTTCACTCACTATTTCATAGTGCGTTTGCAGCTTCTGTTGCCCTGAGAGCTCACTGAAATTCTAGACGGTAATAGTAGTAAACTCATAGTAAGTTACTGAGTCTTCAGTGGCATTGTGGAGTAAGATCAAAGTCCACTCTCATTTTAGTACATGTTCACGTTGTGCTGGGCCACTCCATAATGTATAATCTTAAACTGGTTACTAGAACCCTGAGTCTTTTTATTTTCATATGTCTAATTTTGGCACTATAGGATAAGCACTAGACTGCAAGGTTGGTTTGAACTACGTGATCTGTGGCTCAAATCCACTAGTCTCTCCAAGGAAACCCTTTACAGGATTGCTATGAGTCAGAACTGACTCAGCAGAATTTAACAACAATAGCAATTATGATTAAATTAGCCCACATCGCCAATAGATGCTCTGTCCCATATGTCACCATCTCTATAGTAGCTAATATAGAATCTGCATATAGTAGGCAACTCTCTTCTTTTATCTTTGATCCGATGCCTAAGTATCATGTTCCCCAAATAATTTTTACCAGAGTATAGAAAGTTACGTAGGTGTAGTGACTTTCATGATGGAAAAAGACCTCCTCAATAAGTTACATATCTTAGTTACTCACTTTTAACCTTATTCTCCAAAGACATCTCTTATAATCACATAGAAAAATGTAACCCAGAAATGTAATGACTTAAGGACATTTCAACTGAAATAAGAATGACAGATATAGAAGGCACATTCTTCCCTATCAGGAATTGAAACAAGTAGACAGATCTCTTCATCTGCAGCTTCTCTAATTCTATAATTAATAAATCTGTGTTCTCCTTGTGCTGCCTCACTACTGTGCTAATTTTTATGTATTTATCATGCAGTTTTATACAATAACAATGACAAGAGCAATAGCTAAAACCACTCAGTGCTTATTAGTTACCATGCACCGTTACTGTGTTGTTGTTGTGAAAGCAGATTAGCAGGACTTTCTTCTGCAACACCACTTGGTGAATTCAAACTGTCAACCTTTATGTTAGAAATGGAGTGCAAACCATTTACACTGCCTAGCCTAGGGCATTTTCAGGAGGGTAATTGGAGTCAGTGCTGTCATGGAGACAATTCTGACACATACTGACTGATCCCATGTGTTACACAGTGGTGTTCCTTACATAGGGTTTCCTTGGCTGTTATCTTCATGACAGATGATCTTAGAAAAGTTTTTCATGGTATTGTTTTGTGGGTTTGAACCACCATGCTCTAGGTTATTGGTCAAACACAAGCTGTACCACTTAGAGACCTTGGCATTGTTATAAGAGCTTTGTGTTCATCAAATCATTTGATAAATCATTGATTGTTACAAAATTCATTATTATGGGCTTATTATACCATTTCTTTGAGAAGACAAAGGCAAATATAGAAAAAGTCAATACTTACCTAAGGTTCCAGTATGAGTGGACAGTGGAGAGAAGATATACACCCAGGCAGTCTGGCTGCAGAATCTGTGTTCTTTAATCAGCCTGCTAAATTGCTTCTCATAGATACATTTTCATTAACAAAAGAAAGCTTGGTTAACTCTGTGTTAGTCAAACTGAAAAAACAACAACAAAAAAAAGTATAGATTAGAAAACAAAACATCCTTTACATAACTCAAATTACTGCTGCAGGACGAGAGACCAATCATCTCTGAGTATCCCCCATTTGACGTGGCCTGCCTCAGTTATATAAGGACATCTTGGCATTCGCAAAGTTAATTGATTGTATGGGCTTTTCCACTTAATTACCTAAATGTGACCATCCCCAGAACAGTCTACTATTTATGTAGGACATCCATCTTGTAAGAAAAAACAACAGCACAATGTGAATTTTCTTAGCAGACAAGTCACATTTCTAAGAAAAGTACAACCTTTAAGGAACTTCACTATTACAAACAGTCCCACTTGTAGTAAAAGCTGTTTAAGTCACAGTAAATTGTGTTTATAAACTTACAGTGAGAGATGCCCTCTTTCTTTTCTTTTTTGAGGGGCCTTTTTTCTTAAATCTTATATACAGCATAAAACAAATTATCTGGCACTTTTCCAACTACAGCAACACAAAAAGTTTGGCCTCAAAGGGATTCCTGGGGTGAATATCCTCATTGTGTATCGTGCCATCGGTGTGTCTCTGTGGAACTGGTTAATCTCAAATACTAGTAGCTCTATAGCTATTAGAGGAAATTTCTTCTATTTCCATCCATATTTCCCTGAGGGGCAGTAGCATAATGAGTTCTGATTTGTTCTATTCTACCTTAACAAACAGAAAACTGGCTTCCACCTATTGAAGTATCATGAACTATTGTCCACTAAATTCATTGCTCCATTCTACTTTATATGCACATGCATGCAAATGTTTCCTTCTGTTGTGCATGGGGTCACTATGATACATCACCTAACAACATAAAAACATGCAAATGAAGGAGAAACAGTACTCATTGTTTGAAGAATATCAAGGATGAATGGCAATGAAAAAGATTGTTGTTGTTGTTGTTAAGTGCTGACAAGGAGGTTCTGACCCATAGTAACCCTGAGGAGCAGCTAGTGAGCTTGAACTGCAGATCTTGTAGTTCAATCAACTTTGCAGTCCAGTGCATTAATCCACAGCACCATACCAGGATAAATACTTATTTTCAAGGAAAAAATGTACTTAACTACCTTACGTACATTATATAAGTACTTCAAGTGATTACTTGGACTTATGATACTTAACATTCTGTACATTCTGATGTGGTGCTACAGGATAATGCACTGGACCATAATGCCAGTTTAAACCTCAAAATCAGTAGTTCGAACTCACCAGCCGCTCATTTGAAACCTTAGCCAGGGTCACTATGAGTCAGAACCAAGTCAGTGGCACTTAATAACAACAATGACAACATTGATTGGAGCCTTGGTGGTGCAATGGTTAAGTGCTCAGATACTAAACAAAAATGGCAGTTCATACCTGCCCCAGGGAGTCCAGTATGGCGCTGTGGGTTAATGTGCTGGACTACAAAGTCCATTTAAACCGCAAGGTCGGGTCAAGTTCACCAGTTGCTCCTTGAAAACGCTATACTGGGTTGCAATGGGTTGGAACTGACTTCATGACACTTAACAACAACAACAACAACCACTACCCACCCCATGACTCTGCAGGAGAAAGATCCGGCAATCTGCTTCCCTCAATGTGACAGCTAAGAAAAACTTTGTGGGTCAGTTGTAGTCTGTCACATGGAGTCACTGTGAGTTGGAATCGACTGGACAGCACCTGACAGCCCACCTCTATTATGTTAAATATGTACTTGTTGTTAAGTGCCGTCGAGTCGGTTCCCACCAATAGCGACCCTGCACAGGGTTTCCGAGGATGTAAATCTTTACGGGAGTAGAAAGCCTCATCTTTCTACTGCCATATATATGTTGCATGAAATAGATCTCTTTAAATCACATATGTGTGACTAATAAATTTTCAGAATTAAAAGATGTCTTCTAATTGATAAGTGCTGTTGAGTCACTTTCGACTCATAGTGACCCTATATAGGGTTTGCAAACAGCAACTGGCAGATTTGAACCACCATCCTTGCCGTTTGCAGTTCATTGCTTATCCTATAACACCACACCAGGCCACCGATCCCCACCTTTTATCTGAGAGCTCTCTTTAATCATTGGAATAATCAGTTATTCAGCCTCTAAAATAATCAGCAACACAGAATTGGTCCAAAAACTCTCAGAAAAATTAGAGAGAAAGAAAGAACCATTGTATGATTAAGGCAAGATCAAGAAGAAGGGGAGAATTAACTCATTAGTTATTAGTAAAAGGCAAATAAAATATGCCAGATCCTCTTAAAACACTTGTACATATTACTTTTCTTGACATTACTAAACTAGCACCAACCCAGATGAAATGTGAATATATAAGAGCACAAGAATGTAATTCTGAGATAATGGTTGCTGTAGCAATAAAGTGTAGAAGTTAAGAGCTTTTGTCCAGGGAACAGAGAAAACCAGCTTCTCAACTGATCACCTTGGACAAGTTGCCAATATCCTCAAACCCCAATCTCTCATCTGTAAAATGAGTACAAAAGCATCTTGCACATGACGGAGTGTAAGAATTTAATGTGAACTACATAGCTACTTTCCAACATACAGGAAATGGCCCATAATTATAGCAGTGATTATACCGTTGGTGTTTGCTATAGAAAAATCATTTCAGAGTCCATTCATAAATTTTTGATACTCATTTTTAATCACAGTATATTCTGTTGGTTTTGTTTTATAATCTTTTCTGCTTTAAATTGAAGAAAGCATTGGACTCTGGGAGCTTACTGACCCGTAGATACAAATAAAAAGTTAAATTTCTCAACAACTGAACATTAGTCAGCATTTTCCACCTGGAAATAAGCAGGTGTGTACCTAAGGATATATATATATATATATACTGGAAGTGCATTTGAATAATTTGAATCCATGGTTGTAAATGTAGCTTTACAGCCTATTCAAAATTAGAAGTGTTTATTTCAAGGTGAGTTCTTTAAAATTTATCATTCTACTTTTCTGTTTAAAAAAAAAAAAATGTACTCCCTTTTTGTTAATGAATGGGATCACTTTTTTTTTAGGTCTTGTATTAATTCAAACACTTAATTTAAATATTTTGTGTATGCAAAAGGCTAATCTTTGTGTCTTTGTTTACATAATCATACCAGACTATCCTATAAATAATTTAACATGTCTATTCAGCGAAGTGGTTACAAATCAGGCTGCTAACCTCAGGGTCAGCAGTTCAAAACTACCAGCTGTTCTGCAGGAGAATGATCATGCTTTCTGCTCCTGTAAAGATTTATAGCCTTGGGAATCCAGTACAGGGTCACTGTGAGTTGGAACCAACTCCACGGCACATAACAACATTCAATGCCATATAAATATGTTGTTGTTAAGTGCTGTCAAGTCAGTTCCAACTCATAGCAACCCGGTATAGGGTTTCCAAGGAGCAGCTTGTAGACTTGGACTGCCAATCTTGCAATTAGCAGTCCATTACTTATCCTACAGTACCACAATAAGACTATATATATATATATATATGTTGTTGTTAAGTGCCATCAAGTGGGTTCCGACTCTTAGCAACCCTGTGTAGGTTTCCAAGGAGCTCCTGGTGAGCCTGAGCCACCGACCTTTTGGTTCAAACTGACTTTGCAGTCCAGGGTCCAATGCATTTAATCCATAGTGTCACACCAGAAATATATATATAGTCTACTTTACTTCCGTCCTACTGCTCTATAAGACAGTGTTTTGATCTTCATTATCTTGATTTTTCTGCCACTGCAGCACGTTTAATTATCTACAATAGCATTCAAACATTAAGTCAAAGGTATTTAAAGAAATTCTGATTGAGCCAATCTTGTTGTTGTTGTGCTGTGGAGTCTGTTCCAACTCATAGCGACCCTGTACAGGATTTCCGAGGCTGTAAATCTTTACAGGAGCAGAAAGCCTCCTCTTTCTCCCTTGGAACAGCTGGTAGTTTTGAACTGCTGACCCTGAGGTTAACAGCCCAATTCATAACCACTATGCTACCAGAGCTCCTTTGAGCTAACCTAGAGCCCTGGAAACTGTGATTAGTGATTAAGCTCACTGTACACAGGAGAAAGCTAGTAGCCTGTGGTTCTACAGTACCAAGCAGTTTTAGGCCTAGAATAGTTCTCATAAGACTCAACTCAAGCCTTGATTTCTATATAAAGTTGTTTCTCAAAACATGCAACCCTATGCACAACAGAACGAAACACTGCATAATCCTAGGCCAACCTCACAATTGTTGCTTGAAACCATTGATGCTACCACTTTGCCAATCCATCTCACTGGGAGTCTTCCTCTTTTTCTCTGACCCTTCACCTCACCAAACATGATATCCTTCTTCAGCAACTGGTCCCTCTTGACAATATGTTGGAAGTAGGAGAGATGAAATTTGGCCATCTTGGCCTCCGAGGAGCACGCTGGCTGCACTTCTTCCAACACAAATCTGTTGGTTCTTTTGACAGTTATGACACTTTCAGTATTCTCCTCCAACACCATAACTCAAAAAGCATCAATACTTCTACAGTTTTCCTTTTCACTGTCCAGCTTTCACATGCATATGAAGTTATTGAAAATACCATGGCCAAACAGAAGATTTAAGTACTGAATAACAATATGTATTTGTGAAGTACCACTCAAGTCATCAACTGATGTTTATAATTTCTATACATTTTATGATACTAGTTTTTAGTCTATATAAAATACAGCATTTACCCTTGAAATATATTTATTATATATTTTATGATCACTAGATTTACATTTACAAGCAAGATTTATTGATAATTTCTGGTGGTTGAAATCAAAGTAAGGATCAATACTTGAAAAATATGGCCTTAATGATAGAAATGATGCTGGAAATCACATGATAGAATTTTGTAAGACCAATGACTTCTTAATTGAGAATACCTTTTCTAAACAACATAAAAGACAGTTATCCACATGGACTTCCCTGATGGAATACACAGAGTCAACTACATCTGTAGAAATAGATGGTGGAAAATCTCCATATCATCAGACTAAACAAGGCCAGGGGCAGACTGTGGAATAAGTCATCAATTGCACATGTGCAAGTCCAGGCTGAAGATGAAGGAAATTAAGACAAGTCCACAAGAGCCAAATTAAGACCTTGAACATAACCCACCTGAATTTAGAGATCATATCAAAAATGGATTCACTTTAATTGTTATCAGAACTGATTGTGAGGGTTGGAAATGTAAAGGTAGATGTTTTGTAGCAAAAGGGAGTGATTGACTTTGCAGTCTAGGAGCAGAGGTCCCTGGGACCGTCAAGGGAAAAGAACAGAAAGTGGGACCCTACCCAGAGAAGCAGTGACACCAGAGATGGAGGCAGAGATGATGACATGGAGAGATGAAGCGGCTGGGGATTTTAGACCCAGAGAGGGAGAAGGGCTGTGTGCTGATGACCAGGAATAGGCTTGCAGGGTATAACCTTTGGTTGATTGATGATGCATGGAAGGAATTGTAACCATGGCAATGAAATGAGATATGATAGGATTAATGTAAAGCTAATGTTCTCTCATGTAAACTATTACATAATTCACAATAATACATTAAAAAAAAAAAGAATGGATTTACTAATGCCTGATACCAGGAGAGTTGTGGGATGACATCAAGAACATCATACAAGAAGAAAGCAAAACATCATTAAGAAGACAAGGAAGAAAGAAAAAATCAAAATTGATGACAGAAGATACTCTAAAACTTGCTCTCCAGTGTAGAAATGCTAAAACAAATGGGGAAATGAGGAGGTAAAGAGCTGAACAGAAAATTTTAAAGGGAGCTCAAAAATACAAATTAAAATATTATAGTGAAATATGCAAAGATCTCAGCACATCTCAAGCTGAGAGACCTGAAGAAAAAAAATCAAGCCTTGACTTGAAATACTAAAGGATTTTTGGGGCAAAATGTTGACTGATGCAGAAAGCATCAAAAGAAGAGGGAAGGAATACACAGAGTAACTGTACCAAAAATAAATGGTCTGTATTCCACCATTTCAAGATGTAGGATATGATCATGAGCCAGTGGTATTCAAGGAAGAAGTCCAAGCGCATTGAAGGCACTGGCAAATACCAAGGCTTCAGGAATTGATGGAGTACAAATTGAAATCTTCCTAAAAAACAGAGGCAACACTAGAGACACTTATTCAGCGATGCCAAGAAATTTGAAAGACAGCTACCAGGACAACTGATTGGAAAAGAACCATATTTGTGCCCATGCTAAAGAGAGGTTGACCCAACGAAAAATGGAAATCATCAGACAGTATCATTAATATTACATGCAAATAAAATTATGCTCAAGATAATTTAAAAATGTCTGCAGCATGACACTGACAGGGAACTGCCCGAGGTTTAAGCCAGACTCGATTGAGAATGTGGAACCAGGGATATCGTTGCTGGGTGAAAGCTGAGAATATGAAAAGACTTTCAACTGTATGGATCATGATAAACTATAGACCACATTGCAGAGAATAAATATTCTGGAACAGTTCATTGTGTTCATGAGGAGCTGTACATGGACCAAGGGGAAATCATTTGAGTGGAACAAGGGAACACTAAATCATTTAAAACCAGGAAAGGTGTGTGCCAGGGTTGTATTCTCTCACCATACTTATTCAATCTGTATGCTGAGCAGATAATTTGAGAAGATGGAGTATTTGAAGAAAAATGTGGCATCAGGATTGGAGATAGACTTATTAAGAACCTATTATATGCAGATGATACAACCTTGCTCTCTAAAAGCAAAGAGGACTTAAAATATTTACTGATGAAGATCAAAGAACACAGTCTTCCATATCCGTTGCCCTTCAATGTAAAGAAAACAAAAATCCTCACCATTGGAGCATAAATAACCTCATGATAAATGGAGAAAAGAATGAAGTTGTCAAAGACTTAATTTTACTCAAATCAACCCTCATGGAAGCAGCAGTTACAAAATCAAATGACGTATTACATTATGCAAATCTGCTGCACAAGACTTATTTAAAGTGCTCAAGATTTTCAAAAGCCTCATACTCATGTGAAAGCTGAATAGTAAATAAGGGAGACCATAGAAGAATTGATTCTTTTGAGTTATGTTGTTGGAGGAGAATATTAAAAATACCATGGACTGCTAGAAGAACAAACAAATCTGTGTTGGAAGAAGTGCAACCAGAATGTTCCTTGGAAGCCAGGATGGCAAGATTTCATCTCTCTTCCTTTGTACATATTGTCATTGGAGGGACCAGTCATTGGAGAAGGATATCATGCTAGGTAAAGTGGAAGGTCAGTGAAAAAGAGGAAGACACTGAATGAGACTGGCACAGTGGCAGCATCAGTTGCTCAAGCTTAGTGATTGTGAGGATGGCACATGACTGGGCAGTGTTTCTTTCTGTTGTGCATATGGTCACTATGAGTTTGAATCGACTCCAAGGCACCTAATAACAACAAGATGTACATTCTAGATATTGAGCAGTTTTCAAACCTAAGGTGTGCAAAACTTAATTCTCATGAACTTTAAAATATCATTAAAGATAAACTTGCCTTTGAATTGAGGTGTTGGAGGAGAATACTAAAAGTGCCATGGACTGCCAAAAGAACCAATAGATCTGTTTTGGAAAAAGTGCAGCCAGAGTTCTCCTTTGAGGCCAAGACGGTTAAACTTCATCTCTCATACTTTGGACATATTGTCAGGAGGGAACAGTCGCTGGAGAAGGATGTCATGCTGGGTAAAATGAAGGGTCAGAGAAAAAGAGGAAAACCCCCAACGAGATGGATAGACCAGGTAGCATCATTGATGGCATCAAGTGTGGCAGATGTAGTGAGGTTGACCCAGGATCGGACATTGTTTCGTTATGCTGTGTATGGGGTCGCTATGAGTCGGTTCCGACTCGATGGCACCTGACAATAACAACAGCAACAAAGATGAACTCTAACTAAGACATTTTTATCAATTATGTTTATCACAATATTTCTGTTACTCTGGGCCATCCTCCAAAAAAACAAAACAAAACAAAAAAAAATTATCTCTATGATTTACAAGTTAAACTAGCTGGTAGTATTTTTTTTTTCCCCCAACTGTTGGTTGAAAACCATTTTTTGTACCCTTATTCTCAAATCACCAATAATCTAGAGCAGACTTAGTCAACACCCTCTCTTTTTATATTTACTAGGAAAACTCAGGATAATCATACAAATTGTGCAATTGCTTAGGGTTGCAAAGATTGGTTCTGTAAAGGGAAGGCAAAGGAAGAGGAGTTTAAGAGTACAGTACATAGATTCCTTCTGCTTATTTGGCCTGATGTGACACTGTAAGATAAATACTGGGCTTCAAATCACAATATCAGCGGTTCAAGCCCGCCATCCATTCCTAGGAAGCCTTGGATGGACTCGACAGCACTTAACATCAACCTCTTAGACGCCTGCCAATTTCAATCTCTTCCCTGGAGGTTAGCACTGCACAAAATGGGCTAATATGTTGCTATCAACCTCAATGTCAGATTATCCAATAAACAAGCTAAGTACGGGCTTACTTTTGCTTACTAATCATTAGTAAACAATTCCACATTTTTTTTCACCACATCAGGGACACAGTACCCTTTAACAAAGCAAGTTTAGGCTTAAATGAGCTTATTATTAATCTCTAGTGAACAGTTTCTAATTATGTGAAATTGTTCATTACAGATTAATAAGTAAATACATGGTCTACCTTGCTTTAGGTAATCCGCTCCTATTGAAAGATTTAAAGGAATATTCAAGGTATTTATTTATTTATTTATTCAGATAAAAAGGATTCTGGCTGAGTAAGAGATAAATTATAAAAATATTTGAGACTTACTGATTATTTAGCAAACATCATTGAGACATTTCTTCTGTGCATGATGCTATGCTAAGCACGAGATGTAGTGTGTACAGTCACAGAGACAGTGTGTGCCATTGAACTAATAAGTCTTGGACTGCCCTCCTGCCTTTGCCATCTGTTGAATATCTGAACAAGTTGCTATATATGTGTGAGCCATCACTTTCTCACCCATAAAGGGATAATTATGTGCAGATTCAGAGGGACGCATTTGTTAGTCACCTGGTACATGATGTTACTGTTGGGTGCCATTGAGTTGATTCTTACTCATGATAAATGTTCCCAAACTACTATTATTTTCCCTATTCAAACTGATGGTTGCATATTTCCATATGAATGAAAACATTTTATCTGTAGATGAATAATAGATTATTTTTTAAATACATTTTAGCAAAGCCATTTTCATTTATGTGCTAGATGATTTTTAAAAAATACTAACAATTTTAGTTCATGTGTTGTTCTTATTTATATCTTTTGTTCAGTGTCATGTGAAAAATGTAAGACAATAATGGTTGTTTTTCTGTGTTTCCACCCGTATGACTGGAAGTGTAATTAGAAGTACTGAAGGCCTCTTAGCAATTTGAAACTTTAGAAACTAACCATTCTATGTACGGAGGTCCTCAGTAAAAGTGTCAGCAGAGGCTGACCTCTCAGCCAAACCAAACCATCCTGATAAGCAAGAATTCTAGCACAGAGTCATTACTGCGGCAACTTTCTCACTTTATGGGATGCTCTTTGTTTTAACTTGTGTACTTGGTATCACCATTGCTGCTGCTTTTAACTTTTGGTGATTTTAAAATTGAACTGCAAGGTTGGTGGTTTTAAAATGTACTGCTCTTTAGACTGTTCTCCAAGAAAGAGCTATGTCCATATTATATTCCAACATGCTGTCACCTACTCTCCACATTGGGACTGGCATTTAGTCCTAAGATAAGTTGAACAAGCAAAATTAAAATGGGCATATTACTTAATAAATTATTTTTAATGAGTTAGCACACAGAAAATTGAATAATCTAGGATGTACTTTCAAAAAATGCTTGGGAGAATAAAACATATGTTAGACTATACATTGTGTTCTTTTGTTTTTGGTTAGAGTGCTACCCATCAAGCCTGTGGCCCAGTGGAATAATGCACTGGACTGCAAGGTCTGTTCGAACCGCAAGGTTGGTGGTTCAAATTCACCAGCTGCTCCTCGCAAACCCCATTAGTGTTGCTAAGAGTCAAAATTGACTTGATGGCACTTAAGGATAACAACAATGTCAACAAATGTGGAAGTCGTTTCCCATAGACAAAACACAAGAAAAAGCTTTCTGTTTGCAAACTATTGAAGCTTTCATGTGGCTTTGGTCCTCCAGTTTCATTGCATGTAATTTTCATATCAAGATTTTTTTTTTAAGAAAATGTTCTTTTGGCCATCAGGTGGGGAGAAGGAGGGAAGAATATTGTAACTGCTTGCTTAGCGTTGCATATCGTTGTTAAAGAATGTTTTCTCAAATTTTATACCTTTTTTCTAGTCTAAAACATATTTGTGCAGCTGGCAAGGAGAAATGCTCTGTTTCACAGTGGATTTCGCTTTGGGATTCACCTGTTTTGACAGTAAGACAAAGGTAAGACACCAGGCAATAATGACAGTGCCATTTGGTAATGGATTTTAAATTACATTCTTCAGAACTTAACACTTAATAGCAGTCACCAACTATGGTTTTTTGTGTACGTGCATAAGTCCAATTTATTCTTTTATGAACTATCTTCTTTCTATTATTTCAATACCCCAAGATTTTCATAAGCCCTAGATCCTATTCAGTGAACACAACAAATGAAAATCTGTTGGGTGAAATTTCTTTATATCAGTGTGGGATAATGTGGGGAGAGTACAATATGATTTTTTTCATTACTGCTCAAGGAAAGGATCTATAACAATAAACATTTTGAATAGAAACAGTATGTTTGACTTAAAACCTGAGAATTTTACTAACGGTAGAATAATAACTATACCAGTGAAATGTAGTGAGTTTGCCATTTCCACTAATGTAAAACTCAGACTGAATTTCAGTTTTACTTTATATAAAATTATCAGTGTTACTGTTGGGTATTAAACCCATTTCCATTTGCATCTCTGAGAAACCTGGATTTTCACTGAACTGCATAAATATTATGAAAACATAAAGCAAATATTTTGTCATATGTTATGTTAAAATATTTACTGATTCTTGGTGTTATGAATACTGTCTTTATCACATTTGCTGTATTTACATAGTAATTTCAAATAATACCTTTGTTTACTTGTTCAACATAACTTCAATGCATTGTGTCAGCATTAACCACTTTTGCATTGTGCAGTAGGTCAATACTGAATAAGAAAATGCTTATATAACAAATCTTAATAAGTGTCATTCATTTTCATATACCCGTTTATTTCCAGAACTCTCTAAATTAAACCCTATACATTAATCATTGGAACTGATTTATAAACACTTAGGAAATCATATTGTTTGTTCTTATTTATTTTCTGTTTTTCTAGAGCAGTAGTTCTTAACCATAGTTGAGTTTTCCTCCCAGGGTCATTTGGAAATGTCTGAAGACATATTTTGTTGTCATCCCTGGGATATTTTGCTGGCATCCAGTGTTTGAACTACAGTGCAATGCATAACCCCCCATAACAAAGAATCATAGGGACTAAAATGCCATTAAAGGCTGAGAAATTCCATTCTAGAATAAGGGGTTTTATAAACTTCTGGGTCATAAAATTAATTGTGGTCATTCATTTATTTCCTCTCCGGGAAATTATTAGTATATTTTCACGATAGAGTGGCAAAAAATGGTGATTTACTACTACCCCAAAGTGTTGCAGTTGGAACCCACCAGAGACACTTCAAAAGACAGACCTGGTGATCAGCTTGCAAAAGGTTTCACTTTGCACATTTGGGTCGCCACAAATCAGAATTGACTCAATAGCAACTGACAGCAATAAAGTAATAAAATGTATTCACACAAAAAGTTTATATTTAAAGAGAGCTCATATATGCACCATCCACTATCATAGTCAATGCTGTTAGCTCTGAGGCCAAGCAGAAAGTAAATGACTTTCTGGCTCTAAATCAGCAGGTCCACAAAATGTGACCTTGGAGTTACACACTGCTTAGATCTCTATTGACATCATGTGATGTTTAGCTATAGCTATATAACATTATTACATGGGTCCTCTGAAATAACTGTATGTTGGTGTTAGCTACTGTTGAGTCAGCTCAAATCAGAGTCCCCATGTAGAACAGAACAGCAGTACCCTGCCCAATCCTGCACCATACTCACAGTGGTTGCTATGCTTTGAGTCCATTGTTGCTGTCACTGTGTCAGTACCTCCACTTCAGGGTCTTCTTCTTTTTCACTGGTCCTCTATTTTACCACACGTAATGTCCAACATGAAAAAGCTGGACAGTGAATAAAGAAGACCGTAGAAGATTCAATGCATGTTAGTTATGGTGTTGGAGGAAAATATTGAAAGTACCATAGGCTGCCAAAAGAACAAACAGATCAGTACAGCCAGAGTGCTCCTTGGAGTCCAGGATGGCCAAACTTTGTCTCTCCTACTTCAGACATATTGTCAGGATAGACCAGTGGCTGGCGAAAGATATCATGTTTGGTAAGGTGGAGGGTCAGAGAAAAAGAGGAAGACCTCTAACAAGATGGATTGTCAAATTGGCAGCATCAATGGGCTCAAGCAAGGCAACAGTTGTGAGATTGGCTCTGGACTGGACAGTGTTTCATTCTGTTGTGCATAGGGTCTCTATGAGTCAGTACCAACTCGATGGCATCTAACAACAATGTCCATCTCCAGAGACTCTTACTTATAACATACAAAGTCTTCCTATCCTTGCTTCTAAAGAGTATTCTGACTGTACTTCTTCCTACATACATCTGTTGGTTCTTCCAGTAGCACATGGTATATTAAATATTCTTTGCTAACACCATAATTCATATGTATCAATTCTTCTTCAGCCTTCCTTCTCTATTGTCCGGCTTTGCATGCATATGAGGTGATTAAAAATAAATTACCTGGTAAGGTGTATCTTACTGCTTAAAGTGACATCTTTGCTTTTAAACACTTTTGTTGTTATTCGGTGTCATCGAGTCAGTACCGACCCATAGCAACCTTATGCACAGCAGAACAAAACACTGCCTGATCCTGGGTCAACCTCATTACTGTTGCCATACTTGAGTCCATTGATGCTGCCACTTGGCCAATCCATATCATTGGGGGTCTTCCTCTTTTTCTCTGACCCTCCAGCTTACCAAACATGGTATCCTTCTCCAGTGACTGATCCCTCCTGACAATATGTCTGAAGTATGAGAGACGAAGTTTGGCCATCTTGGCCTCCAAGGAGCACTCTGGCTACACTTCTTCCAACACAGATCTATTGATTCATTTGGCAGCCCATGGCACTTTCAATAGTCTCCTCCAACACCATAACTCAAAAGCATCAATTCTTCTACGGTCTTCCGTATTCACTGTCCAGCTTTCGCATGCATATGAGGTTATTGAAAATACCATGGTTTGGGTCAGGTGCACCTTAGTCCTCAAGCTGACATCTTTGCTCTACAACACTTTAAAAAGGTCTTGTGCAGCACATTTGTCTAATACAATACATCGTTTGATTTGTTGACTGCTGCTTCCATGAGTGTTGATAGTTGATCCAAGAAGAATGAAGTTCTTGACAACTTCAATCTTTTCTCCAATGTAAGACTGTTGTTTATTGGTCCAGTGGTGAGGATTTTTGTTTTCTTAACATTGAGATGTAATCCATACCGAAGGCTGTGCTCTTTGATCTTCGTCAGTAAATGTTTTAAGTCCTCTTCACTTTCAGCAAGCAAGGTTGTATCATCTGCATATCGCAGGTTGTTAATGAGTCTTCCTCCAATCCTGATGCCACGTTTTTCTTCATAGAACCCAGCTTCTCAGATTATTTGCTCAGGTTGAATAAGTATGATGAAATAATACAACCTTGTTGCACACCTTTTTTAATTTGAAACCATTCAGTGTTTCCATGTTCTGTTCAAACAACTGCTTCTTGGTCCAGATTCCTCATGAGCACAATTAAGTGTTCCAGAATACTCATACTTCACAATGTTGTCCATAGCTTGTCATGATCCACACAATTGAAAGCCTTTGCGTAGTCAATAAAGCACAGGTAAACATCTTTCTGATATTCTTAAACATGTTACATTACAGCATATTTGTCCAATGCAATATGGCATTTGATATTTTAACCAATGCTTCCATTGATGTTGATTGTGGATTCAGGTAAAATTGTTGACATTGAACATTTATCATTATTAATCCAGTTGTGAAGATTTTTGTTTTCTTTGTATCGAGATGTAACCTATACTGAAGACTATAGATTTTGATCTTCATAATTAAGTACTTAAAGCTCTCTTTACTTTCAATAAGCAAGGATGTATCATCTGACTATTTTTGGTTCTTCATGATTCATCCTCCAAGCCTATGTTCTGATTCATTTAGTGTAACTTCTTGGATGTTCTCAACATGCAGATTGAACAAGTATGGTAAAAACATACAACCCTTACACCCACCTTTCCTGATTTTATATCAACACTCCTTGTTCTCTTCAAAAGACTGCATTTTGGTGTATGTACAAACTCCTCATGAACACAATTAACTGGAATTCCCATTATTTCCAAACTATCCATAATTGACTGTGATCCCCACTGTTGAATGACATTGCATAGTCAACAAATCACATATAAATATCTTTCTGCTATGCTCTGCTTTTAGCCAAGATCCATCTGACATCAAGAATAGTAGCTCTCATTCTACATCATCTAACTCTGTTGAATTTCTGGCAATTCTCTGTCAATGTGCTGCTGTAGTCAGTTTTGAATTATCTTCAGTAAAATTTTGCTTGTGTGTGATATTAATGATTTTAGGCAATTTCTGCATTTTGTTGGCTCACTTTTCTTCAAAATGGGCAGAAATATGCATCTCTGTCCATGTAGCTGTCTTCTAAATTTCTTTTGGTGGATGAATGTGTGCCTCTAGCTTAGCATCTGTTTGTTGAAACATTTGGTATTCTGCAATACATGAAGCCTGTTTTTCACAGTCTTCATTGCAACTTGGATTTTTTCATTCAGTACCATCGGTTCTTAATCACATGATCCCTCCTGAAATGCCAAAACACTAACCAGTTCTTTTGGGTATAATTACTCTGTATTCCTTCCATATTCTTTTGACAATGAATTAAATATTGATAATTTAATAAATATTGATTCATTCGATATTGCAACTCATGACTTGCGTTTTTTCTTCAGTTCTTTCACCTGTGTTTCCTTTCATCTAGAGGAATACTGAGTATGTTCTTCACTTTTGGTTTTTTAACTCCAAGTTTCTGCACATTGCATTATAATACTTTTACTTTGTCTTCTAAAACCACCCTTGGAAATCTTCTGTTCAACTTTTTTATATTATCTTTTCTTCCATTTGCTTTAGCTACTTTACATCCAAGAGCAAATTTCAGTCTCTTCTGACACCCAGTCTTTTTTTCTGTTCTCTTTAGTGACCTTTGCTTTCTTCATGTATGATGTACTTGATGTCATCCTACAATTCAGCTGGTCTTTTGTCATTATTCAATGTGTCACATCTATTCTGGAGATGATCTTGAAATTCAGCAGAGATTTGTCAACATCATACTTTGACTCTTGTGGACTTATTTTTAATTTTCTTCAACTTCAACTTGGACTCATATAGGAACAATTGATTGTTTCTCAATCAACCCCTGACCTTGTTTTAAGCACAGTGTTATTGTATTTTCCTGTCTTCTCTTTCCACTTATGTAGTCAATTTGACCTGTGCATTCCACCCAAGAGGTCCTTGTGTCCTTTTGTGTTTTTGAAAGAAAGATATTTGCAATGAATAAGTCACTGGTTTTGCATAATACTGTCAGGCATTTTTTCTATCATCCCTGCTGTATTTTCCAATTGCTGCTAATATTTTGTTCCCAGCTTTCAAATTCCAGTCACCAGTAATAATCAAATGCATCTTGATCACACATTTGATCAATGTGAGACTGCAGAAGTTGTTAAAAAGTCTCATTTTGTTGAAATGCGACATTAGTGATTGGTGTGTAAGTTTGAATAATCGTTATATTAACTGTTCTTCTTTGCACAAATATGGATATTATCCTATCACTGACAGCATTGTGCTTCATGATAGATCTTGAAATGTTTTGTGTGTGATCATGAAAACCATACCATTTCTCTTGAATTTTTCATTCCTAGCAGAGTAAACCATAAATCGTCTAATTCAAAATGGCCAATACCTGTCCATTTCAACTTATTAATGACTAGGATAGCAATCCTTATGCATTTTTATGACTTCCAATTTCCCTATATTCAGACTTCTTACAGTCCATATCCTAATTATTAATAGATGTTTGAAGCTGTTTGTACTCATTTGAGCAGTGCCACATCAGCAAATGAAGGTCCTGAAAGCTTTACTCCATGCCTGTCATTAAGGTCAATTCTGAATTGAGATGGCAATTCTTCCCCTACTCATACTTTGAGTGCCTTTCCACTGAGGAGCTCATCTTCTGGCACTATACTCAGACAATGTTCTCTACTCTTTATAAGGTTTTCATTGGTCAGGTTCTTTCAGAAGTAGATCACCAGGCCCTCCTTCCTAGTCTGTTTTGGTCTGGAAGCTCTGTGAAAGTCATGTACCATGAAGATTCTGCTGGTATTTGAAATGTAAAGGCATAGCTTACAGCATCACTTCAGCAAGCAAGCTAACAACCGTACAACAAATGGACAGATAAGTAGTAGATAACTATCCTAGAGTAAGAAAAATATTTTCTATAAAATTTGTAAATATAAAGTTTCATACTGTTTGCTTCTATTTCTTCGTAGTGTTTTCAGGAAATATGTATTGGTATTTGTCAAATTTCACATTAAGAACAAGTTTATGTCAACAACTTAACTGCAACCTGAAATGTTTTCCATATCCATTATTTTAGCTAAATGTATAAATGCCATCTGCATAGGCCTTGGGAATGTAATTTACCTGGAAAGAACCCTGTGGGTTCTTCATTTCTGGGAGCAAAACTAACTCACTAGAAATGTTTTCAACACCTGTATTTCCTAATGTGATTAGAGCTGTGTTCTACCATGGCCATTTACCTTGTATTGCTGTTTCTGTCAACAGCTTCTTCACCTGATACAGATTTTCCCCAAAAGTGAGTCTAATCTTATACTTACCTGGCAGAGGTGATTCCATGATCACATAGGTTTCCCCATGATCACATAGGTTTCTCCAGATGTGCTGACCCTTGTGATATCCCCAAATGTGGGAAACTCGACTGCATAATTTGTGTTAGTGGGGGACTGCGTTCGCAGGTTCCCCTGGGTGGGGGGAGTGAATCTAATCTTGATATTGAAGGCTTAGTATAGTGACAACACAGAGGAAGATCAACACATGTCAACCTGTTGTGATGCCCAGTATTAGTTTCATTTTCTAACTTCATCTTCTTCCTTTAAAATTATTATACTAGTTCTATTTCCACCTTCTTAACACTGACAAGGGACCCACCTTTTAGGAATAAACATTTGTAAATTTGAATTCCAGTCCAGATAATCTTATAAATAGTAATTACCAAGTACTCTCCACTATTTCCTTCACACAGACCTTGCCAGCCACCCCACACCTGGGTATTTAAGGGAAAGGAAGCTACCTCCTCTAACTTAGAATCTTGGTGTTCCTCTGAGGATACCATTGGAAGATTTAGCTCAGCCTGAACAAATTAAAAGAAACATGCTAAGATCTAGTATACCAAAAAGGCCCTTAGCTTTCTACATCCAGAATTTAATTTCTGACAACTGCTGTACTTTTCCATTCTAGTGACTAGCCTGGGGAATTTGAGTACACTGGGGTGATAGAAGAACGTTGTGTTGCGTGTGTACTCACTTCAGTAACAAAATTTCTACTTTCAGTTTTCTAGTAATTTCCCTTTCTTCTTTGATTGCTCCATCATGGCTTTCTTTATTTAGACTGCTACCTTCCTTTTTAAGGAGCTCTGGTAGCGTAGTGGTTACGAGTTGGGCTGCAAACCACAAGGTCAGCAGTTCAAAACTACCAGCTGTTCCATGGGAGAAAGATGAGGCTTTCTGCTCCCATAAAGATTTACAGCCTCGGAAATCCTGTACAAGGTCGCTATGAGTCAGAACTGACTCCACGGCACAAAGCCACCACCACCTTCCTTTTTTGCTTGACTTTCTCAGTCCCCTCTTTCACCAATGTATTTTATGCTAAACATAATCAGGAATATATCTGTATTTAAGCCAAAACCAAACCCACTATCATCAAGTCTATTTTGATTCATAGTGATCCTATAAGACGAGGTAGAACCTTAGAGTGTGCAGGGCTATAGGTCATTACAAAAGTAGACGGCTTTATCTTTCTCTTGCCTAAGACCTGGTAGGTTTGAAGCACCAGTCTTTCAGTTACCGGCCCAATACTTAACCCCCTGTGCCACCTGGGATTCTTAACCCCACCATCCCCTCCCCTAAAAAAAAAATCCACAACAATTGAATCAGCTCCTACTCAGAATGACCCTAAGTAGGGTTTCTAAGACTAAAAATCTTTATGGGAGTAGACAGCTTCATCTTGCTTCCTCATTTGGTTGATGGGCTTGGGCCACCGAAATGAACTTCCTGTCACTACATCCTGTCACTACATCCATAACAAATTCCTCGATAATTTTAAAAATAATCAAATAAAAATTCTAAAGAGTTACGTTTCATAGCATTGTATAAATTGGATTACAGACTCTATAAGATGAAGCCATAATGTCTTAAATATGCTGGTATTTATACTAACATTATAACTAAATTTTGTGATTAAAATATAATTATATATTACCTTTAGTCACTTTCCTCTATTAAATAAATTGACTTATTCCTCAGCCAAAATGAATATGCTAGAATAAGTTTGCCAACATTTTCTATCAGGACTTTCCCTCTTAGATGCCTACAGCCTAAACTTGGTAGAAACGAGAGGTGATGAAATCATGACACTTTTGAGGCTGGCCTTGTCTGGTAGTTTTGTCTTGGTACACCATCTCCTCTTCATTCTGTGTGGCTGTGCTCATGGTTCAGTATGTTCTGAGCCCAATTCCTTGTCCCCAAGTATCAACCTTTCCAGTTACAATTGTGCCTTTTCAGGAAAAGCTCTACCTTACTTTCCTTAATTGAGTCTTTGACCTAGTCAGTTTTATATTTGTTTTCTTTACATTAATTTCTTCTGAAGATCTAAATAAGGTATTGCTGTATTTTCTTTTCTTTTGCTTTCCTGTACTTCAGGTTCAGATATCCAGACCTTTTAAGACTGTTTTCTTTTGAAGGTGAACAATTGATCTCACATTGTTCTTATGATTACTTCATTTCAAGAATTTTTGACAAATATTTATATATTAAGTGTTTATTTACATTGTTGTTGTTTTTAGGTGCCATTGAGTCAGTTTGGTTAAATATTTATATATTTACATTGTTGTAGTTTTCGGTAGGTACAATTGAGTCAGTTCTGACTCAAAGCAACCGTATGCACAACTGAACAAAACACTGTCCGGTCCTGCACATCTTCACAGCTGTTGTTACATATGAACCCATTGCTGCTGCCACTGTGTCAATCCATTTTGTTGGGGGTCTTCCTCTTTTCTATGACCAAGCATGATGTCCTTCTTCATGGATTGGTTCCTCTTGGCAGCATGTCTGAAGTATGAGCAATAAAGACTCACTGTCCTGGCTTTTTAGGAACATTCTGGATGTACTTCCTCCAACACAAATTTGTTTGCTCTCTGGCAGTCCATGGTCCTTTTAATATATGCTTATTTAATACCATAATTAATATTTATCTATCTTCTCTCATCTTCATTATCCATTGTATGAGAAGTGTTTGCAAATACTATGCCTGTTGGTTCCACGAGTGTTGCTTATGTATTTAAGCAAAATGAAGTCTTTGACAACTTCAAACTTTTCTCCATCTATCATGATGTTGTTTATTAGTCCAGTTGTAAGTATTGTATTAGGGTACAATACATAATGAAGACCTCTTTGTGTTCAACAAGTAAGGCTGTAGCATCAGCATCTCTCAGTTCTGATGTCTTGTTCTTCTTCATATAATCCAGGTTCTCAGATTAATTTGCTCAGCATACAGATTGAATAAGTATGGTAAAAGTATAGAATTTACCTGATATAAATTCAATAATCCTTTGTTTGGTTCCAACTATTGCCTCTTAGTCTAGTTACAGGTTCATCATGAGCACAATTAGGTGTTCTGGAATACCTGTTCTTCACAATGTTACCCATAGTTTGTTATGATCCACACAGCTGAAAGCTTTTGCATAGTCAATAAAGCTCAAATAAATATCTCTGCTTTCAGACAAGATCCATTTAACATCACCAATGATACACTGACTTCCTCATCTTCTTCTGAGTCCCCCTTAAATTTCTGGAAATTCTTTGTCAATGTACAGTTGCAACATTTTTAAATTATCTTCAGCAAAATTTTACTTGCATATGGTAGTAATGATATTGTTAGATGATTTCTACATTCCATTGGGTCACCTTTCTATGGAATAGGCACAGATATGGATATCTTCTAACAGCTAGCCAGGTAGCTATCTTCCAAATGTCTTAGCACAGATGAGTGATCACCACCAGTCCTGCATCAGTTAGTTGAAAGATTTCAATTTGTATCCTGACAATTCCTGGATTTTTGTTTTTCATCAATGCTTTCAGTGTTGCTTAGACTTCTTTCGCACTTTCACACTACCACTGGTTCTTTATCTGGCATAGAAACTCTTGGTATAAAAACACTGTGTATTCCTTCCATCTTCTTTTGATGTTTCCAGTGCTGTTTGCTACTTTGCCCATAAAATCTTTTAATATTGAAAGTCAAGGCTTGAGTTTTTTCAGTTCTTTTAGCTTGAGAAATGCTTAGCATGTTCTTCCTGTTTGTTTTTCTAAATCCAGATCTTTGCACATTTCATTGTAATACTTGACTTTGTTATCTTGAGCTTCCCTTTGAAATTTTCTGTTCAACTCTACCTCCTTATTTCTCTCATTTGTTTACATTTTCTATGCTAAAAAGCAAGTTTCAGAGTGTTTTTTGGCATTCACTTGGTCTTTTCTTTCTTTCCTGTCTTTTTAATGACCATTTGCTTATTTCTTGCATGATGTTCTTGATGTCACCCCACAACTCTTCTGGTCCCCAGTCATTAGTGTCTAATACATTAAATCTGCCCTTGAGATGGTTTCTAAATTCAAATATGATAAATTCAAGGTCATATTTTGACTTTTTTGGACTTTAAAATTTTTTATTCAGATTCAGTATAAGCTTTCATATGAAAAATTGATGGTCTGTTTCAGACCTTGCCTTGTTTTGGCTGATGACACTGAACTTCTTCCCAATTCCTTCCCACAAATGCAGTCAATTTGATTCCTGCAGATTCTGCTTGGTGACCTCTATGTGTATTGTTGTTGTTTTTGTTGTTATGTGCCTTGGAGTCGGTTCCGACTCACAGCGACCCAGCACAGGTTTTTACAAGGCTGTAAATCTTTACAGGAGCAGAAAGTCTCATCTTTTTCCCACGGAACAGCTGGTAGTTTTGAACTGCTGACCCTGAGGCTATACTACCAAACCTCCTTTTAAGTTGTTTAAAAAAGATATTTGCAATGCATAAGCATTGGTCTTAAAAACTTAAGTCTCTGTAGTTTTTCTGTCTTCAAAGCTCTATTTTCCAAGTTTAATCCTTCCTTTGCTTCAAACTTTTGCATTCCAGTCACCAGTAATTATAAATGCATCTTGACTGATTGTTTTATTAATTTCAGATGAAGAAGTAATAGTAACTGAAAATTGCATCAAACATGATCAAATATAAACAAAATTATTCAAGGAATTTGATTCTGTTTTGAAGTTTTTTTTTAGAATTTTTAAATATATGAATTAATTTAAAAAATCAAACTTTCCCAAGTTACATGTGAAGATTGGATTATGAATGGATAAATTAGTCCATTATTTTACCCTAATTTATTTTTCTGCATTATTTCAATATTCAATAACATTTCTAAGTTTAGTATGAGTGAGTTTTCAATTTTTTCTAGAACATAGATAGTTTCTAAATAATTATGACATTGATGTCTTCTTCAGGTGCCTTTTTGTATGTCATTATAAAAAAGTAGAGGTTTTTGGCTTAAAAGTATTTAGATTGGAGTTAACTCTGCTTATATTCACAAGATAATTAGCACTTCTATATGACATTATGCTGTTAGATCAGACCATTTGTGCAAATTTATTGTCACAATTAGATCGACATTGTGGCAGTCATCCTTATTAATCAAATGTTTTTAAGAAAAGAGACTGGGTTTTGTTAACTGCACATTTTTCATTTTGTCCATGGACAAGGAGCTCTGATAGCATACTGGTTATGAGTTGGGTGGCTACCCTCAAGGTCAACAGTTTGTCACTGCCAGCTGTTCTTCAGGAGAAACATGAGGCTTTCTGTTCCCATAGATTTACAGCCTCAGAAACCCTGTACATGTCACTATGAGTCGGTACTGACTCCACTGCACATAATCAATCAATCGATAATAATCAGTCTTATCAGAAACATACATGTAGTCAATTTTCTTAGATCCTCCTTTCTATAATTGTCAGAAAAAAGGTGAGTAACTATCTCCAAGAATTAATCCATTCATTGTGAACTGTTTTCAACACTGATACAGAGGAAACAAAGTGATTTAAAACGGCATGGGAAAAGAAATATGTTTCTGAACAAAGACATCTATTTCTGTACTTACAAACAAACAAACAAAAAAAGTTGGAGAACCATTTTATACACACACACACACATATATATATTTCTTCTTCTTCTTCTTCTTCTTCTTGAGTGAGAGTATCTTAAAGGATTCAAGCCATAATAAAATAGAATGCTATCCCAATTGCCCTATACTGCCATCACCCACTTCATGCTAAAATGAAATGCATTTGTTCCAGATGGAAGCATTTCATCAGCCCATTTTTCCAAACTTGCATTAAGGCAAAATAGGCATTGAGTTGATTATCTCTGCATCTTTTTTCTTGCTCACTCTAGTTTAGAACAGATGTCCTAATTCTGTCAATAATTAAGTTGAAGTGGGAGAGAATGTCAACGAGAATTTGAAAACAAAGGTCCGGAAGAACAGAGTACTGACTTCATCAAGTATTAAAATTAGGCAGTTTAAAAACAATGAAACTAGAAGAGAAATGTAAAAGCTTTAGAAAACGAGCCTCTCCTTTTGTGTTTTGGCTTTGATACCTCCAATAAATTTAAGAATCTGGACTCAGCCTATTTGTATATAGAAAGAGCTGTTTGAGACCTAGAATCAAAATGAAAAGATTCTGTTTTTGCTTATTATTTGGAGGCATATTAAAAAGATAGCCTTGTCCCTACATGTTAATTTGTATTCCACATTTTCTTTTTACCATCTGGGTGTTCCCCATACATAACAACAAAATTATATTTCTTTATTTAGAATGATACTATGGATCCTCATTAGAGTGTTCTAGTACTCAGCCTTCTCTCACCCACACCATTATGCCCTGTAACTCACTTGGCTTTTCCGTCCATTAGGCTGGAACCCTACAACCATTCAAGGTTAAGATAAAATGTATCTAGGTGAATTTAAAGATCAGTTTGAAGGAATGAAAAGAAATTTACTTTTTTTTAGGAAAGGAAAGGAAGATTTGAATTCGTTCTGTGTGGGACAGACAAGAAAAGCTTTCCATTATGACAGAAAATGCTATAAAAAAGGAATTCTGCTCTATTAACAAAGGACACCACCTCCTTTAATGTCATAAAGCCTTATGCTACTGTTAAGTGAGCTTTTAGACTGAAGGATTTAGTTAATACTTTCCACTGTCAATGTTTTAATAATTCACATATGTAATAAAGAGAGTTGCTGTTGTTAGGTGCTGTGGAGTCGGCTCTTGCTCATAATGACCTTATTTATGACAGAAGGAAACACTGCCTGATCTTGCACCATCCTCACAATTGTTGTTACGTCTAAGCCCATTGTTGTGCTACTGTGTCAATCCATCTCTCTCTCACTGAGTTGCCACTTTGTCGAGCATGGTGTTATTTTCCAGAGACTGGTCCCTCTGAACACAAACAAGAGATGAAGTCTCTCCATCCTTGCTTGTAAAGAGCACTCTGATTAGACTTCTTGAAAGACAGATTTGTTTGTTCTTATGGCAGTCCCTAGTACCATCAATATTTTTCTCCGACACCATAACTTAGATGCATTAATTATTATATGGCCTTCTTTATTCTCCATTCAACTTCCACGTGCATATTATTAAGTATAATAAAAGGTATAATTATATTTTACAGACAGCCTTAAAGTCTTCAAATTAAACTATTACCTAAAGCCACTTTTAGATAAATTGCATGGAATTTTCATTCATAAGGAATTTTGAAATTTTATTTCAGAAAAAGGAATTTCTTGGTGAGTGACAAAAGATTCAGAGACAACCATTAATATTTTTTTTATTATTATTGTTATAAAACGCAAGGTTCCCTTTCTGAAGTCATTTCTTCTATAGCTATGTTAACTGTGTACAGTTCAAAGAACAGTGTGATGGCTGTTACCCATACTAACAACCCCACTACCTCTGTTTTTGTTGTTGTTAAGTGTCGTTGAGTCAATTCCGACCCATAGCGACCCTGTATAGTGAGCTTGAACTGCCGACCTTGCAGTTCAAATGGGTTTGCAGTCTGGCGCATTAACCCACTGCACCACACCAGGACTACCTCTGTAGGAACCATTTTTTCAGGCTTTTCCAAATCACTTCATCTGAACCTGTGTTTCCATGTTGATGAATGAACTTGTCTTACTGCACCCTAAATAAGGCCAGTAATATGAAACTAATACATAATTTTAGGTAAACAAAACTGTAGTAGCTATGTCTTATAAAGCCACATTGTTCACAAATCAGAAACATGTAGGATAATTGCTGTTTGGAAATAATATACCAAAAAGGCAATAATGAAAATATACCTAAAGCACAAGTTGCTTGGCTCCTTTGAAATTCCTTAAACAATAAACCATGTTTTCATGTCTTTTTGTACATTTTATGTATCATATTTTTCAATTCTGTTATATTGTGCAAAATGTTAGTTTCTTAGGTTGTTTTTTAGGATTTCATCATAAGAAGGTAAGACATCCACTGATCACTTCATATTCCATAATCAAATGTAAGCCAAATACTACGTTGTTATTCCTCACTGAGAATTAAGTAGTCTGGGCATTGTTTATTTTGTGAAAAATTTGGTAAACATCATGACATCTATGATTTCTGTAGCTTCTCATAAAGACACCTACTTATATTTACATGTTTCTTAAAGAGAAGCTTATGTAATAGATCATTTTAAAGACAAATGAGATTTAATTTTTTTTAACTAATGGAGGGGGCGGTGGCTGAACGATGTGCGAGAACTGCGCAGACCTGGTGGAGGTGTTAAATGAAACCCAGACCACGGAGCAGCAGGGTGAGAGGTG
>NW_006408576.1:2760519-2767614 GCF_000296735.1 Chrysochloris asiatica
ACAACAACAACATAGCTAGGAGGCTGAATCACAACCTTCTTTTGTAGCTTTCAGAGACTGTGCTTAGGAAATACCATAGGAAAGATGGGAAATCATGTTTAGAGAGTAGAAAAATTCTCTTGGGAAATGTGTGTACACAGTTGTGTGGAACTATGCTAATGGAATCTTTTCTAAAAATCATTTTTAATAGATTCTTCAAATTTTTATTTGTTTGTTTTGCTTTAGTTCTGGGTTGTTTTTTGTTTGTGTGGTTGGTTGGTTGATTGGGTTCCTTTATTTGTTTGTTAGGTGTTGTTTTTATTTGTTTTGTGTTGGGCTACTTTCAGTGTTCCAGTGACTCCCATAAAGTCATCTCTTCAGTTAATAACAAACATTTTATTTTTTTGTGTACATAAAACTTCACTTGTATAACCTCCTGCCATGTTGTTATTGTGTGCTGCTGAGTCTGTTCTGAGTCATAGTGACCTGGTATAGTGTTTTTCTAGAGTAGCTGGTGGGTTTGAAATGCTGACTTTGCAGTTACCAGTCCACAACAGGGCTCCACTGTTGTTGTTGCTAGTGGTGTTAAGTGTTGTTGAGTTGGTTCACACTCATAGCAACCCTGTATAGGGTTTTTAAGGAGTGGCTAGTGCATTTGAACCACTGACCTTTGGTTCAAACAGACCATTCGGTATCCTACAGAACCATACCGGGGCTCCATAGGAAGACATAATTAAAGTGTGATTTCTATTTCTGAGTATTTTAATTCTGAATAGACTATAATAATTTTATACTGAAAGGACCCTGATACTTGAAAGCAGATTGCAGACCTTGCCTGACTGGGCATAGATCAGATTCCCATTACTGGGAACAGGGGCAGGGGGCAGGCAGGGAGAGGGAGATTGTTCTTACAATCTTGTGGCATTCCAAATTTCTCAAGATCTAGAAGAAGAATATGTTTTGATGCTTTTATTCTGAAATGCAGAGACTATATTCATCCTCAGATTCAATTTAAAGAAGACATGAAGACTGTTGCCAAGAATATTGAAGTTAATGTTTAGATTGTGAATAAACAGATTAAAGTGTGGGATGACATAAAAATGCTTTTGAAACTCCTCTTCCCCCAACACCCTCTCCTTATACTCTATTGTGTGATTTTTTTTAATCTCAATTTTGTGACACAGAAAAATGCGTTCATTATTTTTAAATAAATATTTTTAATGGAGAGCCTATAGCTTGCTACAAAATGACTGCTGTTTTATATTAGATTTTTCAGGGAGATAATGATTAATTATAATAAAGTATCTATAATTGAAGACAATATTTTATAAAAGGCAAACATTAAGTTGTTATTTGCTGCAGAACTTTATTAATATTAAGGAATAAAACTGTATATAGTGCATTTCATCCCTAAAGTACCTTGGTAAATATTAAGTGATTTTTGCAATAGCATTAAAGAGTTGTATTATCAATATTTTTCAAGTTGGTTCAGGAAAAAAAAAAAAAAACTAAGGTTAAGTGATTTGTGAACAGCCATGGATGCAGTTGTGTCAGTCAGGATTAAAATTATTTCATTTTATCTGCACTCCACTAGACCGTGTCTCATATAGAGTTGCAAGTGGACAGTATAGTGGATTTCTTTTTTCTTCTTTCTTCTTCTTCTTTTTTTTTCCAAGCATAATATTGAGCAACAATCAAATGATACCTTTAGGCTATGTTCAGGAAATCCATGAAATAACCAAAGAAAGAGGGTCAGAAAGGATAGAATTGGAATGGTAAGACATAACAATGTTGCTGTTATTGTTAAGAGCCATAGAGTCATTCTGACTCATAGCAACTCTGTATAGGGCTTCTGAATATCTGCTGGAGGGTTTGAACTGCCAACATTGTGGATTGAAATGCAGTGTTGAGTGCTGGTCCTAGGGTGCCACACTGGGAGTATAGACAAGTTAATGGGTGCCGATAATATGTGGAACCAGTTACTTGAGTCTTGACTGGAGAGGAATGGAGAATGTTTTTAATTAGGTGGAATAGAAAAGGACCGTTTGCATACAGTAAAGAATGAGAAAATTGAGATTCTGATAATTTATTACATGCTAAATATAAATCAAACAATTAAGTAAATGTCTACCTTTCTGTAAATAACATTTATTTTAAAGTATTCATAGATATTAAATAAATAAGCTCTTCTTTCTGAATTACTAATTAATTTCATTCCTTTACAGAATGTGCTCTGGAGATTTAAATTCTCTCAGCTTAAGGGATCTTCAGATGATGGAAAAACTCGAGTAAAGCTGCTATTTCAGAATCTAGACACCAAACAAATTGAGATGAAGGTAGGGAATGTAGTTTATCTGGCCACACATAAATAATCCTCGTTAAAAATCATACAGCAAAATTTAGTAAAAGAGCCCATAGATATGTATCCTATTAGAGGTTTTTTATCCTAATTAAAATGTATCATAGTCTACTGAAGGTTACAAGTTTTTTAGTAAATATTAGCAGTAAATTAATATTTTTTTAATGCATGAAGAGTCAAAATTGAAAGAAGAAGGTTTACAAACTGCATTTAGGTATTGAATCAATTTTCTATAATATTGAGAGGAAATTGCTCTTTTAATTGAAAGGAACTTTTACCTAATTTTCTAATTTATTTTATTAAGTTATTATTTTACTATTAACATGTATTTATTTGACCATATTTTATGCATATGTGTGTTCTCCAAAAACAGATTTTAATGTAAGCTGAAGACAGGCTGAAAGATGAAACACAACATGGTTATATAGGAATTATTAACCTCTACTGAGTTCAATAATTTTTATGATTACCTTTTAAGTACAGTTTAAATTATAAAAAAAGTTTAGCATTCTTATATTTAAGGAATTCATAAATTTAAAATCTGAATTTAAATACTTTTAAAGACTGTTTACTCATGTGCTGTATCAATAAGCATCCAATGAGACAGCAGTTCCAGAAATGACAGTAGAACCACTGGACTGGGATACAGAGCTAACGATTGTCAGAGAGGTTGCCCGATCCAGGGGAAGTAACTCTTTGATATAAAGGAATTCTAATGTAGAAATAAAAAGTTGAAATAATTACATCCATTATTTTATTTATACTGGTATGACCGCCCAGGATAAAATTAGAACATTTTTCCTTTGCTTTATTTTTAGCTATTTTACCTTTTGGTGTTGTGGCAGAGGAGACACCATATAACTCCTGATACCTTTCTAAGTGAGAACATGTCAGATACACTATGGAAACCCAGTTCACAAGGATGCTATTTTGGGGTTTAATGGTTAAAGGAATTCAGTTGGCTTCAGGAAAACACCTATCTTTCCCCCAAAGGAAAGTAATTGTTTATGTGACATCTGAACTATCCATTTATTTCATTAGATTTAATGATATTTATTTAAATTTTAAAATTCAAATTATGGTGTTAATAAAAGAGATAGAAGCATTGGATAATGTAAAACAGGCAGTTTTGAAATATATTACATTACCGTTTTATGTATATCTTGAAATGGAAATCATTTCTTTACATTATGTAGTTTAGACTATATAAATTTTTATTTTCAATTGATTGAAAAGAAAGAATCCTAGAAAGTTGTAGTGTGCATAGAGACAGATACTGCTGGGAGCTGTTGTTTAAGAAAAAAGTTTAAAAGTGAAATACAGGAACCTATTTACGCATGGAAATGAATGTGAAAGATAGATAGATAGATAGATAGATAGATAGATAGATAGATAGATAGATAGATAGATAGATAGATAGATAGATAGATAAAGGAATCCCACACCACCCCAAATAAATATATCTTAAACTCAACTTTTTCCCCTTCACCAAGTATGCCACCCTACAGGAGCAGACAGAGATGGAGAGGGATTTTAGTTTTATTTAAGAGACAAAGTTCTTTATTTAAGAGACAGATAAAATAAACACCAAGTGAATACATTGCTATGGCCCCTCCTAAGACCTTGAAGGAGGCATATGTGGAACTCTAAAATGTAAACACCATTATGTCTATGGCAGGGAGAACTCAAATTATGGTTAAAATGTGAGGTGCCTTTGAGTCACAGCACAAGAGAATAAAACACAGCCTGATCCTGTACGATCTTCACAATTGTTACATTTGAGCCTATTGTTGTTGCTATTGTATCAGTCCATCATATTGGGGAGTTTCCTTTCTTTCACTTATCCTCCACTTTAGCAAGTATGATCTCCTTCTCCAGGGACTAGCTCCTCCTGGTAACCTGTCTGAAGTATGAGAGGCGAAGTCTCCCCATCCTCACTTCTTCCAAGACAGATTTGTTTGTTCTTCTGGCAATGCATGGTACTTTCAGTAGTGTTCTCCAACACTATAATTCCTGTATGTTGATTCTTTTTCAGTCTTCCTTATTCATTGTCTCACTTTCACATTTATAAGAGGTGATTGAAAATACCTTTGCTTGGGTCAGGTGCACCTTAGTCTTCAAAGTGGTATTTTTGATCTTTAATGTTTTGAAGAGGTCTTTTGCAGTAGATTTGTGCAATGCAATGCATCATTTGAATTTTTGACTGCTACTTCCACTGGTACAGATTGTGGATTCAGAGAAAATGAAGTTTTTGACAACTTCAATCTTCTCTCCATTTAACATGTTGTTATTTTGTTTTTTAGTTGTAAAGATTTTTGTTTTCTTTACACTGAGGTACAATCCATACTGAAAGCTCTAGTCTTTGATCTTCATCAGTGAGAAATTTAAATCCTCTTTTTTTTTTTTTTTTTCCCAAGCAGAGCAGGTTGTATCACCTGCATTTCATAAACCTGATGTCATATTCTTCATATAATCAACTTCTCAGATTATTTGCTCTCATACAGATTGAATCTCATACAGATTGAAGGTTATAACTCTGGTTTAGCCCTTTCCCGATTTTAAAGCATTCAATATCCCCTTGTTCTGTTCAATTACCTATGTATTAGATCCTTATGAGCACAATGAAGTATTCTGGAATACCCATTCTTTGCAATGTTATCCATAGTTTGTCATGATCCATTAATCCATAGAGAACATAACACAGAGGTTCTTTTTGTTGCTGTTAAATGCCATTGAGTCAATCTGGACTCATAACAACCCTATATAGGGTTTCCTAGGAGCAGCTGGTGAGTTTGAACCACTGACCTTGAGGTTCAATCTGACCTTATGGTTGATTGCTTATCCTACTGCACCACACAGGTCACAAATAAATAGCGCATTGATTGCAATAGTCATCTTAAAAAACTATGTTTACAAACTCAAATTCGGCATCTTATTATTGTTTAAGGATATAGAAAAAGTCAGAAAGTAACAAGGAATCTTTGTTGTTGTTAAGTGCCGTCAAGTCTTTTCCACCAACCTTGTGGTTCAAACCTACCTTGCAGTCCAGTGCTTTGCATGTAGTGACACACAAGGAATCTAGAGCTCTTGAAAATTCTTAGAGTTAATGCAGGACTCAAACAAAAAAAGGGTCCATGGGATTCTATTCTGGACTGGGAATCAAGGCTATTGCAAATGTTGTTGTTAAGTGCCGTTGAGTCGATGCTAACCAATAGAAACCCTGTATAGGGTTTCCAAGGAGCAGCTGGTGAGCTTGAACTACCGACCTTGCAGTTCAAATGACTTTGCAGTCTGATACATTAGCCCACAGTGTCACATTGCAAATACTGAATGCAAAAAACAGGTTTTTATAATTAATTAGGAAATTACATTACCTTAATACATTAGTTAAGGTGCTCAGGTAGCTTGATGTATTACAAGCAGAGCTGCTAACTGCAAGGTCAGCAGTTCAAATCTACCATGGAAAAAAGATGATACTTTCTGCTGCCGTAAAGATTTACAGTCTCGGAAACCCCATACAGGGTTGCTGTGAGTCAGAACAGAGTGCTAAAACACCATCACCACCACCACAACCAAATACATTACTTATCCAAGATTTTCAGGGAAGATTATTATTTTATTAATTAAATATGTGTTAACCATTAAATAATTTTCTTTTAATAATTACTGAAAATCTTTCTGAACTATTTAACCACTGAATTTCCTTAATTAGTATGTAAAGAAAAAGCTTAAGTTTCTCTTTGATTCCGAGGGAGGAATCTGAAGCTTTCAAGCCATACAGTGAAATATTTGTGCTTGTCAGTACGTATTTGCAAAAATGGCATAAAGTTCAGCAATTTATGATTCTGTACTGACTCCAATGGATGGAAATTTGAGACTGTAGTAATTTTTCAAATAAACTGTTTCTTTTTCTTCTTATTTATTTTTTTGTCTCTTCTAAAAAAGCATAGGAGTCCTGGTATGGCACTGTAGAATCAGCACTGGATTGCTATTCTCAAGGTTGGTGGTTCAAATCCATTAGCTCCTCCTTGGAAACCCTATGAGTTGGAAATCGCTTTGAGTTAGAACTGACTCGATGGCACTTAACAACAACAACAAAAAGTGTAAACAATCTTTTACATGTACAATTTATTTTTATACTGTTTTGCTTAATTAAAAGTGTTATTTACATTGAATTTTAGTTAGCTTCTGCTATCCAAAAGGTTGTCTGTCCAGGCCCTTAGAACCAGACACACGTTGTAAGACAGGCCTGATGATTTGCTTCAAAAAGGTCATGGCCTTGAAAATTCTATGGAGCAGTCCTACTCTGCACATATGAGGTCATCAAAGTTGGAATCGACACTAGAACAACTAACAACAATAGTTAGAATATAAATACTAAATTAGGCATACAATGCAGGGCAAGATGATAGTTTCCACGCCCCCACTGAGTGTCCTCAGATGGAAATATCTTTTTATTATACATGTTTCTATATAGTTCTTTATAGTTAATTTCCATCTCTAATCTAAGTCTCTAAAGGACAACTTTATTTTAGATTTTTATCTTCAGCATTAGTTACAATTAATATAAGCACTTAATAAATGTATTTTGAATGAGTGAATTAATGGAAAATAAGCAAATTAATATTGGTAGAGTTGCCAATATACTAAAAATATTTTTATCAGTTGCTAAGAAGAAACTTATATGACCCAAGCCATGATATTTTCAATAACCTCATATGCATGCGAAAGCTGGACAGTGAATAAGGAAGACCATA
>NW_006408576.1:2767714-2768295 GCF_000296735.1 Chrysochloris asiatica
GGAGGGGGCGGTGGCTGAACGATGTGCGAGAACTGCGCAGACCTGGTGGAGGTGTTAAATGAAACCCAGACCA
Source organism: Chrysochloris asiatica (assembly GCF_000296735.1). Taxonomy (NCBI): domain Eukaryota; kingdom Metazoa; phylum Chordata; class Mammalia; order Afrosoricida; family Chrysochloridae; genus Chrysochloris; species Chrysochloris asiatica. The sequence continues at coordinate 2,767,788 of NW_006408576.1, forward strand.
CGGAGCAGCAGGGTGAGAGGTGCCTGGAGACCAGGTCGACAGGGGATGCTGCCTAGCCAGAAGAGACTGCAGCGTCCAGCCAGGGTGTCCTACTTACCCTGGACGCGAGGGTGCCTTCCCGGCCTAGCCATTGGATCGTGGCTTTGAGGCGAGCTCCACCAACTTAGAGACCCACAAGCGCAGCCCAAAGCGTCTCATTACATCCCTGTCGCCCCTGCTGCGCTTCGCCTCTTGACTGACGCAACATCCCAGGACTGAAATCCCACCTTTGTGCTGGACTTAAGGGCCATAGCGCAAGGAGATTCGTGTTAAACAGCGAGCACACAACCGCCACTAGTCTGTCTGTCGTGCTGTGGTGGTTTGAATTGCTGTGATTCTGAGGGCTATGCCACCGATATTTTAAATAAGCAGCAGGGTCACCCATGGTGGACAGGTTTCAGATGAGCTTCCAAACAAAAACAGACTAGGAAGAAAGAGTGACAAACTACTTCCGAATAGCTAGTCACTG
>NW_006408576.1:2780580-2799308 GCF_000296735.1 Chrysochloris asiatica
AGCCAGAGTGCTCCTTGGAGGCCAAGATGGCCAAACTTTGTCTCTCATACTTGGGACATATTGTCAGGAGGGACTAGTCTCTGGAGAAGGATATCATGTTTGGTAAGGTAAAGGGTCAGAGATAAAGAGGAAGACCCCCAACAAGATGGATTAGCTATGTGACAGCATTGATGGACTCAAGTGTGGCAACAGTAGTAAGGTTGGCCCAGGATCGGGCAGTGTTTCGTTCTGCTGTGCATAAGGTCAGTATGGGTCGGTATTGACTCAATGGCACCTAACAACAACAACAACAACAACAACAAGAAACTTATTTATATTATTATAAATAAATACATGTATCAGTTTCTGATATTTCATATGTGTAGCTTTGAAACAGTCATTAACAGCAATGCACTGCTTAATGGAAAATAATTACATCTTTGGGAGAAACACTAGTATGTATATTTCACCCTATATTGATCTCTGAGGATAAACTCCATTGAAAACTATTTGTTGACATCAGAGAGGCAGCCAAATATCTCCTCTATGGTAAGACGAAGATTACATATGAGCACAAGTATGTACAAGTATTTAGAATTGTTCAAGGGCTTGAAAGAGTACAAGTAATTTGGCTTGTTTTTGAAACTGAAGCCTGATTGCTGAGCTTCCTCAGCAAAGAGTACAGATAGCCACAGCACTCATTATTGACAAGACTGAATTGGTGACGCTGGAAAAAATGTTCAAGAATCCAGATGGTGCAATGAGAGAAGTACAACTAAGGCAAAATGTCATAAAATAGAGAATTTCACTTCTTCTGTGTACATGAACCATGGGCTATTAAATGTTCCTAAGTGCAGATGGATATGAATATGAAGAACCAAAATGCGACCCCCACTTCCAAAATATCTCTCTGTAATTATTTTTTCACCGATTCTCAAGGAAGCTTTAAGGAAAACAAAGTCTTTTTTCTTTGCTTGACTTTTGTGAGCATTTCCAGCAGGCTGATAAATTAATTCATTCCACAAAAATAAGGTAACTGCTTTTAGACTGTTTGAGCATAACATCTTTGCTTTGGTTTTCAGTCTATCATAGCTGTGTGTATATAACTACAATATATTGAAACTCACTAAAAAACTTAGTTGAATTAAATCTCTTCTCCACATAGTGAAAACTAGCAAGCCTATTGCTATAAATTGCTAACATTTTAGAAATGAGGGAATAAAAGATAGAGAGGTTAAGTAGTTTGCCCTTTGTTACACAGCTGGTGAGGGTCAGGCCTCAGAGAACCCAGTATTCTCATGTATTGGATCTGACACCCTTCTTTCCCTTTTGCTTCATAAGCTTCCCATTGCATTTAAGGATGCAAAGATTGCTCCTAAGCAATAAATACTCCTGAAATATCTTTAGAGCCAGCTCTCCTAAAGTTAGAGAAATGGGAAAGCATTTAGGGCATAAGAAGTATAAAATTTATATTCTGTGACAAGAAATGTTCAGTACCTATGATTTCCTCAGAAAAATGCTGAAGTGAATACTGTAAATCTTCATTTCCTAGCAATGAACTGTGGGATTCATTCTACATTCAATTGAGCAGAATGTAGCTGTGATTCAAAGGCAGGTCTCTCCAACTGACTAGTCACAGTTTAACTGTTCAAACTTTTATTAGCAACAGGAAAGATTTGTTGTTGTTGTTAAGTGCCGTCGAGTCGGTTCCGACCCATAGTGACCCTGTACAGGGTTTCCGAGGTTGTAAATCTTTACGGGAGTAGAACTCCTCACCTTCCTCCCGCGGAGTGGCTGGTAGTTTCGAACTGCTGGCCTTAAGGTTCGCAGCCCGATTCGTAACCACTACACTACCAGATTAATAAACATTAATAAGACTACACTAGTTGGTTTTGAAGAATTCTAGACATAGTACCAGATTTGATTACATGAGGCACTATAAAGCCATGATTGTGTAATCCATCCCATGTTCTCTGATTCTTCCAGGTAAAAATACAGACATGATTTTTTTCTCAACAATGTATGCATCACTTATCACCACTTAATGGATGCTCTAAACTTAGGTTCTTTGACCTTTGCAATCAAAATTCCTTCTCAGTGTATACCTCTCACTTCTGGGAATTACTTCTTTCATCCTGAATGTGATTAGTGTCCAGACTACATCTAGGCTCAAATTGTTGTTGTTAAGTGCCATCAAGTAGGTTCTGACTCATATAGACTTTCCAAGGAGCTCAAGTGCAGTAGATAAAGGCAGTGTGATTGGATTCACCAGGATCACGAATGTATGGAGAACCATTCAGGCTTGTGGTACTTACATTTCTGCTTAAGAAATTAGCTTCATTGGCCAGTTGAAAATTAAAAGCCATCAAGATTACCTACTTGGCTAACATTCTGTTTAAGCTAGTGTTGTTATTAAGTGCCTTCAATTCAATTCATAATGATCACCTGGTGTGGAACTGTGGGATAATACACTGAATCACAAGGTCAGTTTGAACTGCAAAGTCTGCAGTTCAAATCTACCAGCTACTTCTGGGAAACTTTTTATAGGGTCGCCATGAGTCAGAACTAACTTGATGGCACTTAACAATTACATAGGGTTTCTGAGGCTATAAATCTTTGTGAGAGCAGAAAACGTCATCCTTCTCCTGCAGAGAGCCCAGTGAGCTTGAACCACCAACCTTGTAGTTTGAAGTACAGTGCTTATCCTGCAGAACTAGTGATGTTGTTACTAAATGCTGTCAAGCCAGTTCTGAATCATAGAGACCCTGTATAGGGTTTTCCAGGGAGAGGCTGATGAATTTGAACCTCCGACCTTGCAGTTCAAACCAACTTGATGTCCAGTGTATTATCCTACAACGCCACACCACGACTCCAGAGCTAGTGTTGTAGTTGTGAATTGCTGTCGAGTCAGTTCCGACCCATAGCGACCCTATATAGGGTTTCTGAGGAGCAGCTGGTGGACTTGAACCACCAACCTTCCAGTTTAAATGGCTTTGCAGTCTGGCACATTAACCCACAGTGCCACACCAGGACTACAGTGCTAGTGATGTTGTTATTGTTAGATGCCATAGAGTTGGTACTGACCCATAGCGACCTGTTGTTGTTGTTGTTGTTGTTGTGAACTGTAGCAGGTGTAAATTCACATCCAAAATCTCTGTTGTGACAAAAATTTATATGTATTTATCTCCTATAATAAAATTAAATTTCAAACAATGTTCTATGAAGAAATGTTAAGGACCTTTACTTGGATAAACTTAATCCAACTCAGTTATTTATCAATTAATTCAGGTTAAAATCCAATAACAAATTATTTTCTTCTTTTCCTCTACTATCAGGTTGACTTAACTCTCTGAGTAGGAAAAGATATTTACACAAATTTCTCCACAGCAACACTGGAATCAGTCTTGTCCACTTCCAGTTCCCACTCTTACCACCTCTTCATCTACCCCTCTTCCCAGGCCTGAGCTCAAACTTTCAGACTTTGTATCTACTTACCATGGGACTTAGGAGTCCTGGTGTGTTGCTGCAGGATAATACACTGAACCACAGGGTTAATTTGAACCACAAGGTTGACAGTTCAAACCCACCAGTTGCTCCTTGGGAACCCTAAACAGTGTAGCAGTGAGTCAGAACCAACTCCACAGCACTTAAGTACAACCATTAAACTTGTCAAGTTTCCAAAACTCTGTGTCCAAATCCTTACTTTATACAGTGACAATCCTAATAGAACCTAGCTCATAGCATTCCAGTGGATTAGATAGACATTGTATGCATATTGCTTGCAAGTGAGCAGAGCCATTCAGGGGCTTCAGTGGGTGTTAATTATCAGTAGTACTTCAGAAGGACTCATCCTATAGAGCTCCTAGGACAGACCGTGTTCAGAAGTCCTTGAAATGGTGGTTGGGATTCTACACAAACACTGATTTTCAGTGAGTAGGCAGCTACTCAGTTCCTGTTTCTTTCCATACTTCTGGAGCTCCAGAAGGAACCTCACTTTCCCTAGCTCTGCTTATACCTCAGTGAGGTTCAGTGGTGTTCCCCTAAATTGGCTGGGGGTGAGAAGATAGAAGTAAGTATACAATTGCCATTTTTCCATTGTAAAAATATCCCCACCATGGCCAAATTCAATCTACCCATATGTTATCAACTGGCTCTCTAAATTCCTGAGAAACTAATAACCAACTCTCACAATCCAGATCCAGAAACAAAGCAGCCCCAAATTCTCAGTTGATCCCTATTAAATAATGAATCTCTAGGTACAGTCAATACCCTCTAACTCCATGGATCTTGAAAAGTTATCTAGAGAATTTGAAAATCTTTTATTTTCTTGAACTTGATTTCAACTGATTTAATCACTTCACAACTATTAGGGGAGCAGAGGGAGGCGTAGGAAATGATTTCTGGCAATGACTTGAAACAGTGATTCATTGAGCTATGGCTTGGTTTGTTCCCTGCCTGCATGATCATGAATGGTAGTTTTTGTATAAGAGAAATGCTGTGAAATTAGTAAGTCTGACAGTTCTACCGGTTGGGATTCCAATTCTAAAAATTCTCAGTCACAAGTTTGGGATGCTGCAGCCTTGGGTGCTCTTAGCTCTTTACTTCAATGCTGTGAGCAGCTCAATTAATAGAATTTGGCACTATTCCTCATTCTGGGATCTCTGACTGAAATAATCATTTTCTCATTTGAAGAAGTAAATATATGTAGAATCTAGCAAATGGAATATAACCAGCTGTTCCAAATATTCTCAATAGCTGTACAGTTCCCATGTTGGATTTTAAATGCAATCCTTGGAGTGGAATACCTCTATACAGCTGCCTGTATATCTAGCTGTATGACCAACCTAACCCCAACCCCAGCCTCTTCTCAATGCCGTGGAGATGTCAGCCACACTGTATAATCCTTACTTACAGATCATGCCATATAATTTTTTATCACCAGGCCCTTGTTTTACTTAATGTTTTTAGTTTTCCTTTCTGTTGAGTTGTGCTTTTTTAGCATTAATTTGGAAACTTCTCTTTTTTTAGCTTTGTTTTTTTAGCACTTCCTAAGCCCAAGGATCTCTCTGCTGAAGCAAAAGTCTTTCTGTTAAAGTGTGGGCATGAAAATGATTAGATTAGGGAAAGAAATACATGTGGAATTTAATTATAACTATAATACATGCTATAAATATGTGTAAACAAAGTATTCCAGACCACAGAAAAGTGAAATAAGTGACTATTTTTTTAAAACCTTCTTTTTAAATTCTATTTTTCTCTTCTTGATTATAAATCCATTATGACAATCTTCTTTTCCTTATTAGCTGTTTATCTGATTATCTCTGTTAGACAGACCTGTCTGTTAGACCTGTCACATCTATCACTATTACTGTTTCATTGTTGTTAGGTGCCATCAAGTAGGTTCCAACTCATAGTGACCCTATGTACAACAGAGAAAAATACTGCCCAGTCCTGGGCCAACCTCACAATTTTTGCCACGCTTGAGCCCATTGATGCTGCAACTTTGCCAATCCATTCTCGCTGCAGGGCGTCCTCTTTTTCCTCTGACCCTCCACCTTACCAAATATGAAATCCTTTTCCAGAGACTGGTCCCTCCTGACAATATGTCCAAAGTATGAGAGATGAAATTTGGCCATCCTGGCCTCCAAGGAGCACTCTGGCTGCACTTCTTCCAACACAGATTTCTTGGTTCTTTTGGAAGCTGCATGACACTTTTAATATTCTCCTCCAAACACCATAACTCAATCGCATCAATTGTTCTATGGTCTTCCATATTCACTGTCCAGCTTTCGCATCCATGTGAGGTTATTGAAAATACTATGGCTTGAGTCAGGCACACCTTAGTCCTCAAGCTGACGTCTTTGCTTTTCAGCACTTTAAAAAGGTCTTGTGCAACAGATTTGCCTAATGCAATACTTCATTTGATTTCTTGACTGCTGTTTCCATGAGTATTGATGGTTGATCCTAGAAGAATGAAGTCCTTGACAACTTCAATCTTTTCTCCATTGATAAGAATGTTGTTTATTGGTCCAGTGGTGAGGACTTTTGTTTACATTTCTTTACACTTAGATGTAAAGAACTCTCTCTACCTTTATGTAAAGATCTATTACTATAGATGATACATTAAATGTGAATTTCTAGGGTTGAAGATTCTGAATTGTCAATCTGTGTATTCATCATTGCACCAGCATGAGGTGTTGCATTATTAGAGATATTCAATAAATGTTTCCTACATTTAAGCACTAGACCACAAGGTCAGTTTGAACTGCAAGGTTAGCGGCTCAAACCCAGCAGCAATTCCTTAGAAACACCATGCAGGGTGACTATGAGTGGGAACCAACTTGATGCCACTAACAGCAACAATGACAACACACTGAAGTGTACCATGAAAATAGAATTACTATATGCATTCATTATTTTTAAAGAGACTTGTTAGACAGGGCTTCCCAACTTTACCTAAAGCTTCTCTTGCTGTTTTTGTTAAGTGCAATCCAGCTTAACAACAGCTTCTCTTAGCAATTGGTGAAAGTCTAATAACTACAGATGTATGAATTTAAACTAGTAGGAAGCCATGGAGCTTTGGAACCACCATTAATTTTGCTGGTTCTGAAAAGCAGTATTAGGATTAATATCTATATATGAAATCCCAAACATCTACCTTTCTGACCTCTAGTTTTCAGGATTTACAGATGGTTAAGAAAGTTAATGATTTAAAACAATGATCTGGTAGATACTGTATTAATCTGTATCCAATGCAAATCAAGGAAAAACTCAGATCAGGTTATGACAATCCTTTCAGAGCTTTTTAAATACAAAGAAAATTCACTAAGAATCCTATCAGAAATTTTTATTTTCCTAGAACAGCAATTGTAAATTCAGAGACATATTGCAAATGTGTTTTGGTATGTATGAAATATTTAGAAACCACTTCAGAAGTGTTCAGTTTTTGTCAGACCAATTTGAAAAAATTCATTGTCCTAAGACTTTAGTAATCTTTGTTCACTTCTGAATCTATTTCTTGTAATATTCTAAGGGGAACTTTTCAAGCGTGCCGTGATAGCTGCTCTGGGAGAGCTGCCCCTTGATAGATATTTTATCTTGCAAGATAGAAATGCAACTGATGAGCTCACCAGCTGGGAGACCTTGGAGACTAGCATGTTTATTTTACTTCTTCTTCCGTTACAATATAGTGATAGTTTATGTAACTGAATCAAATAAATCATATTGTCATAACTTTATTTCTCTTAAACATTTTACTTCATTTTTGTTTTGCTTTTGTCTTTAGAGGAACCATTTCTGTAGGGTTCTATATTTTAGGTATCAGATTACTCCTAGTTTTATCATTAAAATATAATATTTCAACCCTATGTTTTGTTCTTTGGCCAAATAATTTACAAAAGAAGAAAAAAGTAGTTGCAATAATATCAATTGGTTCTGAGATGCCAGACATTTTGAGATTCTTCTCTATCACTTACTCTATGGAAGACATCGAGATTAGAATCTCTCTGTTTTAAAGAGGAGGAGACTAAAATTCAGGTTGTTTCAGTGTTCAACATCACTCAACTTTTAAATGATGGAACAATGAATGAGTATTCAAGTCTAAGTCTGTCTCAGACCAAAGATCAGTTTTTTCCTATATACTATAAAGATGGCAATTATCATTTTAAATTACTTAATTCATTAGTTGGAATCAACTCTACCACACTGAACACGGCCACCACCACATGATAGAAATCAAACACTTGCCATGGTGTCAACTCATGTGTAATAGCCTTGGTTGTTGTTAGATGGCTTAAGTCGGTCCCGACTCACTGACCATGTATAGGGTTTTCGAGACTGTACATCTCTTGGGGAGCAGAAAACCTCATCATTCTCCCCACAGAGCAGCTGGGGGGTTTGAACAGCTGACCTTGTGACTAGTAGCCTACTACTTATCCTACAAGCAACTTTAATTTCCAGCATTAAGCACTCACATTTACATGAGGATTTGTTTATAGCTGTTCTTGTATTTTCCCAGTTTACAGAATAAGGGCATTTTGTTACTTTGCCTTAAAATTGAATGAACAATGTCACATCTCATAAGTAAAAAGATTTGCATATTGTGAGGAATAGATGCATTTTTGGTTTGCATGTTTGTTTGTTTTTTTCTTTTTGGCTTATGATTTTTAAACTGATGAATACAAAGAGGAAAATGCAAATACTACAGCTGCACCTCAGGTAAGCTTAACAATAGGTGTTTAAATTCAAGGTGATAAAAACATTCTACTTCAGCCCCAAAGACCACTTCTCAAACAACTTAATGCACTGGTAGGTGGTTTTTTTGTGGTTTTTTTTTTTTTAAGGTTTCTGAGTGAATTTCCAAACAGCTACAACATCTAAAATTGGAGTGAGATTGAATGTTTACATTTGAAGGGTAATGGTTCATAAGTTCATCACCTCAACTGTAAACACACTATCTGATTATAACATCCAGGAGCGGAAAAACTGGTTTTGGGAGTTTCAAAAGCCCTTTCTTTGCAAGGCCTTGGTATAAAGGAAATAAAAAAATTGAGGAAGGAAGGGAGGAGAGAAGGAAGAAAGGAAGACAAGCAGGCAGAAAAGAAGGAAGAATCTGCTTTCAGAACACAAATATTCTGCATTAGTCCTAAAAACAAAAGGAGACATGATTTGGGAAAAATGAATGCTAACTATCCAAATGCTTTGGGATCTATAGTAATAAAAGAAGAATTTTCATGTCTCTGTGTGCCCCATTAGCATTTTTCACATATACAAACACACTGGCAATCCTAAAGTTAGTCACAAAGAGTACTTTGTATCTGGAAAGTTAAGTTATAATACAGGATGCAAGCTAATGAACAAAGAAAGATACGTTAATTTGAAATTCAATTGGTTTAAAATGTCTCATATGTGTTTGGGAGTGTAGTGGCTCCATAGGATAAATACTGGACTATGAACAACAAGATCCAAAGTTCTAGTCTGCCAGTTTCTCTGCAGGAGAACAATGAGGCTTTCTGCTCCCATAAAGATTTTTAAAAGCTTTGAAAACCTTATACAGGGTTACTATGAGTTGGAACCAACTCAAAGGCATTTAACAACAACAACATACATCTTTAATTAGGAAAGAATTGCATATAAACCACATAGTAGTCTAGTGCTAAGAGCTGACATTTTCTATTTATGCTCCTTTTTAATTGAACATTTTCTGAAATTAATTATTTCTTTCACTACTTCCCTATAAAAAGTGTACAAAACCTAATTATCTTTGTATTCAAGATTATGCTTATCAGAACCATTTTTTGAGATTGTAATGTTTTATATTTACTATGTCCCAGACCCTGGGATTTTACAGTCCTGCTGTAACACTGCAGGGTAAGCATAAGAATGCAAGTTTGATTTGAACCACAAGGTTGGTGGTTCAAACTCACCAGTCACTCCTCGGAAATCCTATGTTGTTGTTGTTGTTAAGTGCTACTGAGTCAGTTCCGACTCACAGCGACCCTGCAATGGGTTTCCTAGGATTGACTGGTGAGTTTGAACCGCCGACCTTGTGGTTCAACTTGACTTTGAGGCCAAGTGCTTATCCTATAGCGCCACATCAGGACTCACAGGGTCGCTGTGAATCAGAACCAACTCAGTGGCACTTAACAATAACAACAGACCCTAAAATTACTACTTTACATAAATCATCTCATACTTAATCCCACAAATAACTGTGAAATATGCTTTGTTAGCAAATCTATATTACATAGAAATAAGGGGAACCTGCAGGAAATGAGAGGGTATTGATGATTTAGTGGTAAATTTCATATGAGCCACCAAGCTGTTTTGCTATGATGCTGAACTGTTTTCAGCAGTGGTTCCAGACTAAGACAGACTAGGAAGGAAACATGGCAACGTATAACTAATCTCTGTGATAGTGTGCTTTGTTCTACTTTGTGGGAGGGTCACTATGAGATGGATATAACTCAATAGATGCTAACAACAGTATAACAACAATTGTAAATGAATGACAAAGGTGGTATTAATGCCAAGCTATTACCCACTAATTTTTTTTTTTTTAAAGGCTGAATGGCTTCAGACCATCACTTCTGTTTTTTTAAAATAGATTTTCTATTTGCCTTCATATTTCTCAATCTTTTGGATCTCCATTTTCTCTGTGTTACTGCACTTTCTATGTTCTCCCTCTGTCAATAGGAAGGTCTGAAGGAAGTATCAGTTCAACTGCTACGTGATGTACAGGAGCTTTGAGACAGCTGGTTTTGTCATTATATGCCCATGTTTACTTTGAGATTCATAGCTGCTTTATACATAATGGGGTCTGACAGTGTGATCTGAAGAAAAGTAAACAGTCTCCTTGTGACCCAACATACTTGATTATGCAGACACCACTTTGGTTAGCATAAATAAAGAAAAAGAGAGGTAAAGTAATACAATCTACAGATCCCACATATGTTTAGTCAGGGTGTTTCAAGCCCTTTTGAGAATTTGGAACATTGCTCTCTCATCCCACTGGACTTCAGTCTACTCCTTCCCAGCTTAACAAAATATAGTCTTCTTTTCAGATAAAGTGCACATTCTTACTTTGACAAAGAGATAATTGTTGTTGTTGGTGGTGTTAGGGGTCATTGAGTCCGTACAAACTCATAGCAACCCTATGCACAACAGAACAAAACGCTGCCCAGTCCTGAGCCAACCTCACAATTGCTGCCTGCGAGTTTGTCATACTGTGGTAGCTTGTGAGTTGCTGTGATACTGAAAGCTATTCCATGGATATTTTAAGTACAGCAGGGTCACCCATGGTAGACGGGTTTCAAATGAGCTTCCAGACAAAGACAGACTAGGAAGGAGTGATGAACTACTTCTGAATATCTAGTCACTGAAAACCTTATGACTAGCAGAGAAACACTATCAGATATAGTGCTGGAAAATGAGCCCTTCAGGTTGGAAGACACTCAAAGTGTAACTGTGGAAGAACTGCCTCCTCAGAGTACTATAGACCATGATGATGGAAACAGAGTAAAGCTTGTGGGAGTAAAGCACTCCAGACCTTCATCTGCTGATAGGGCACAACTCAGAATGAAGAGAAACAGCTGTAAACATCCATTATGAATGGGAACATGGAATGTATGAAATATGAATCTAAGAAAATTGGAAATTGTCAAAAATGAAATTGAACAGCATAAACATCAATATCTTTGGCATTAGTGAGCTGAAATGGACTGGTATTGACCATTTTGAATCTGACAACCACATGGTTTACTATGCCAGGAATGACAAATTAAAGAGGAATGGTGTTGAACATATCCAGATCAGTCATAAGGTACAACACTGTCTGTGATAGGATAATATCCTTGCATCTACAGAGAAGATCAGTTAATACCACTATTATTAAAATTGAAAATACAGAAACAACTGCAAGCATACATTGACAGAGAACTTCTAGATATTCAAGCCAGATTCAGAAGAGGGCATGGAATGAGGGATATCATTGCTGATGTCTGATGGATCTTCGCTGAAAACAGAGAATACCAGAAAGATGTTTACCTGTGCTTTATTTAGTACACAAAGGCTTTCTATTGTGTGGATCATGACAAGTTATGGGCAACATTGTGAAGTATGAGTATTCTGGAACACTTAATTGTGCTCATGAGGAATCTGTACATAGGCAGTTGTTCGAACAGAGCATGGGAACACTGAATGTTTTAAAATTAAGAAAGTTGTGTGACAAGGTTATATTCTTTCACCATACTTATTCAGCCTGCATGCTGAGCAAATAATATGAGAAGCTGGGTTCTATAAAGAAAAATGTGGCATCATGATTGGAGGAAGACTCATTAACAACCTGCGATATGCAGATGATACAACCTTGCTTGCTAAAAGTGAAGATGACTTGAAATATTTACTGATGAAGATATAAGACCATAGCCTTTGGTATGGATTCCATCTCAATGTAAAGAAAACAAAAATCCTCACCACTGGACTAATAAACTGTTAACAGCTGTTTTTGATCCAAATGTGTTACAGCAGCTTTAGATCTGAGAGTGTTATGGCAGTTTTTAGATTAGTCACTGAAGAAACTGAGGCCTCTTGGATAGGTGAAGCAGAGTTTCAGGTTTTATTAAGTGACTGTCTCAGAGGAGCTAACTTCTCCAGATTCTGAACCCTGAATGCTCGTCAGTACCAGTACAGGCTTATATAGGGACAGAATCGGGGAAGGGCTAAGTTGAAGACAGTAGGGAAACCAGGAAATTGGTCTTGCTTGGTAACCTGATTAACATTCTAGCTTGTCTCCTGGGAGGGGAAGGCAGTTAATGTTTTCTGGGAGGGGGAGGTTAATATTTTACCTTTATCTGTTCATTCTCCCCTTTGAGACTCCCATTACTTAGTTAATTGGAGCCTGACCATCTGGTGGTTCTTGTATGAGTTGTTGGTACTTAACATAGAGTAATTGTGAGGCCCCTTTTCAATTGATTATTGTTTTAATGGCAGTTTGTATGGCCTTGATTGCTAGTGGGAGGAGGCATGGAATGATTAAGCAAATTCCAAATAAAACAGAACCCCACCCATTAGGGTCTTGAACCCTCTGACTCTGTGGGTTCCACCCATTCCAGGTTTGCACAGAGACATGGGCAACTTTTTGCTTTTTTTTTTTTTTTTTGACCAGGTCTTCTACTCTCCCGACCCTGGTCATCTATTTGTATGCAGCAGTTAGTGAGATTAAATTTCTCACATACTCCTTTTTTTGCAGCCAATAAGTAGTCCAGACCTAATCTATTCTGATAGATGGCATTTCACATCTGGGTCTGTTGGCGCATAATGGTTAGGGCCACCTTATTTTCATTGGTTATAGATTCAGTTACTTAGAAGGGTGCCTTCACATTTATAGCAACTATAGAAGAGTAGTGGGGTGGTTACTGTTTGGCCCACCTTGGTGGCGTGGGTGTATAGATTACACAATTTTTTTTCCCTTTCCCATACCCCAAAGTCTAATTAAGATAAGTTCCACTGTGGACATCCTCATTCATCAACCGTGTGTAGATCAGCCAGCTCCCAGTTTGTGGCTGAAGCAGGGCAGGTCATACATCTCAATGTTACTTTGCAAGGGTTGGTAGAGTCGGTTTCAGCTTCCCATGGAGATAAGGCATTCTTCAGTCTACAGTGGTGAATCCAGGTGGGGACTCCTTCTACCTTGGCTGCTGGGCTTGGGATAATTTCTTGTTTCAGCCCTCACTAATCTTTGCAGATGCTTCTGGATGTCCTCCCATAAGAAAAAAAAAAAAAAAATCAGATACATTACACTCTGAGCTAAATAGACCCAAATGTTCTCATCCCGTTGAAAGGAATAATGTCTTATAAAAGTCCCATTGTGTCCAAGTTTTGAGTCCAGCTAACATGACAGCTCTCAGGGTGGCTAGAAGGACTTCTCAGGGTCCAGTCCACTTTTTTCTAACTGGTTTTCAGATCCATCTCTCTATGTTCTGAGCAAAACATGATCTCCAGGCTGGAAGGGGTCAGGTTACCTGTAGGGAAGGAAGCAGACCTGGGTAGAGCAATTTTACGGATAATAGAAAGTATTTGGTGGAGGTGTTGAGCATACCACTGCATCTTTAAATCTTGTCTGAGGTCAGGTAAAGGGTTGAGGCAAGCTGCCTGGGAAGGTTTCCTATATATAATTTTATAAGGGCTCATTTAAGCTCACTTCTGGGGGCTACCTGAAATCAAAACAAGGTTAAGGCCAACACCTGGTCCAAATGTAGATAAATTTCTTGAAAGTTTTGCCATTTGTTTCTTTAGAATATGGTTCATTTTCTCGAACCTCCATGTTGAATGCAATTTCCATTTCATCTGTAGGTGTTTAATGCTCCATTGTCACTTTGGACACTCTGGAAGTCCAAACTTGGAGGTAATCTCCTTCAAGAGGATTTTCAGTATTTCTGAAGTTCTTAGTTCTGGTGAGGGAAAACCTCTACTCAACCAGAAAAGGTGTCTACAAAAACAAAACCAACAAGTATTTAATTCCTCAGCTTTGGGGCATCTGCATGAAATCAACCTGTTAATTTTTAGGGAGTTGTTTACCTTGATATTGGTGTAGGACAGCGTGTCTTAGAATTGTTCTTGAGGCAGGTAAAATAGTTACAGCTAATATTCTGAATGATTTTTTTTTTTTTTTAATTTCTTGCCCTGATGAACCAAGCCAGGGTCTTTTTCCTGTAGTGGGTTATTTCATGGACTCACTCAAAAAGAGTAGGGGCTAGTTTTTACAGGATCAGCATCATTCTATTGCCATTTACTTTCTTTCTTTCTTTTTTATTATATTTTAGAACCAGAATTCCATTGTCATTTACTTTTCATCCTTTAACCTCTTTCTCAAATCCTTTTGCCTCAGTTACACTCAAATACTCTGTGTACACATTTGCAGTTTTTCTTGCTAACATTTCTAATGCCCTTGTCAGTGCAATCAGTTCAGCTTTTTGAACTGAGGTCCCTGACAGGAGGGCTATTGCCTTCACCTGGTTTTGTAAGATTACTATTACACACCTTGCTTTCCGAGCCCCTTTCTCCATGTAACTACATCTGTCCATGAATAAAGTCTAGCCCACCAGATATAATCAGACAGGTCAGGTTGGCTGGAGAATACTTGGTTAATGATTTCTATACAATCATGGTTCAGCCTTCCAATTGCAACATCAATGAGGAAGAAGACAGGTTTAGTCACCCCATAATTCTCAGGGTAATATTTGGATTGTCCCGTAAAATAATCTGATATCACCTATCCATTCTGTTGTGAGCCATAGGCTTCTCTTCTTTGGCAGCAGGAAGATGACTTGATGGGGATGGTGATGAGCTGGGCAGAGTGAATTTCTCGGCCTCTTAACTGAGAGGATATTGGTTTCTGTGGTATGGTCAGCTTCCAGGCTTCAATCAGACCTCTGTGGGGGATGCTTATTGGCTCTCTCTGGAGTTCTGCTAGTCCTCAGGCCAATGTGACTGGTTTTCTGAGTTTGAATCAGTAATTGCCAGGCATGTTCATGAGAAACCTCCATCTGCAGACTTTTGGTTTCAGGAAGCTGTTTGAACATGCAACTTTGGAAGCAGGTCCTGGCCCAGTAAGGGGAACAGACAGTTATTTTATTTTCACCAGTGAAGCAGTCCAGGGGTTTCAGGAAGAACTGGTCCTCAGGTCTCCCTAAGGTCTCAGTTACCATCACTAAATGGAACAATCACAATCTATTCCCCATTGTTATTTTCAGCTGGGGTGCCAAGGGTGAGGCAATAGGGATGGCTGAGGTTGATGCCAAATCATACAGAACCCCCTTACCCCCTGACACCATTAGTCTTCTGCAGACAATGAAGTTTGTTCATCTATCTGTTGAGTTGGATGGCTTTTTCTGCCAGATCCACCCTTGAGCTTTGAGCATTTACTTTTCCAGTGTTCAGGTTTTTACAATAAGCACATTGGTCCTTGTTTAAGGCCCTCTTTCCTTTTAGGGGTCCTCCCTGGAGTCCTACAGGTTTACCTCTAGTGGTCTTTTAGGAAGACAGTTATGGCCTGAGACTTCTCATGCTCTTGGCTGTTAAATACCTCAAAGGTGATGTTTAATAGCTGGGATGGATTCATGCCAATTGCCCTGTCCAATTTCTGCCATTTCTTTCTAATATCCAGGGCACTTTGGGAGATAAAAGTCATGTTAACCATTCAAATATTGGCTGAGTTCTCAGGATCAAGGTCTGTGTACTTACAGTAAGCCTGGTAGATTCATTCAAAGAATTCAGAGGGGTCCTCAGTTGACTTCTCCTGAACTGCCTGTACCATGTTCAAGTTCTTTTGTTTAGAGGCACTCCCCTTTTCAGACCTCTAAGAATGCACTTTTATAGTGTTCCAGTTGTGGCAGGCCCATTTAGATTTTAATTTGTGTCTGCTAGAGGAATTGCCTTGACTGGGGCAAGGGTCCCATTCAGGTTTTTCTCCATGGATGGGTGCTGTTTCGTCCCATGCCTTTTATCAGACCAGGTCAGGATTTTTTTGTTGCTGGTCAGGAGCATTGTCAGCAGAGCCTGAATATCTGCCCAATTAGGATAATGGGTAGAAAAAAAAAGTGGTTATTAAATTTGTTATTTTGGTTGGGTCATCCTGATGTGGCATTGTGGGTCAATGCGCTGGACTATCAAGTCTGTCCAAACCCAAAGTCAGTGGTTCAAGCTCACCATACACTCCTCAAAAACCTCACACAGGGTCACCATGAGTTGGAACTGACCCTATGGCACCCAACAACATCTCACTTGGGCGTATTTAAATTTTTCCTATTTAACAAGTCCAACCAAGATAGAGAAAGGAGTATGTGCCTAGTAATATCCTGAAGCTTTCCCTTCCATCTTCAATACTATGGGAATCTGTGTAGGGGGTATTGCCTTGCTTCTGCTCTGGGTAGCCCTTTACCAAAATGGGTTCCTTGAAGGGTATGGTATAGAGAAATGACTTCCAAACTGCTTTCCCCAGCGACTGAATATGGCCGAGCAAGTTCACTAGGTCAAGCTATACTTTTCCTTAATGTATCAGGACAATGCTACAATCAAAAGCTATATTTCACAAAAAGTAACCATTTATCTCTTTGTATATTTAGGTACAGTCCTGCTTAGAACTCTGTTTTCATCCAGTACTCATCTGTATTCATTTTTCCTCTGCATGGCTTTCATATTAGCAGTATAAATGTATTATAGTACATATACATGATATAACTTACATATCCTTGGAATTCCAGGTTGTTTTCAGTTTCTTAAACATAAATACAGGACACAAACAATAATTTTATAAACAAATAGATAACCTGACACAGTGGTTGAATAATTCAAGATGTAAGATGGTGTAATAATTTGAGGATCCAATCAAAGGTTATTTTCCCAACATTTAGATGGTACATTGGCCAAGCTATATTACAATAAAACACCATTTCCTTTGATGTTATAGTAGGGTACCCTTATAGAACCCAGTTAGAATTACGTCTTACAGTGCTTTTCTTTGGGGTTGAGACCTAGACTCCCATTTCAGATACAGAGGTTAACCTTAACAGAAACAGAAGGACACTTTTAGGAAATTACTTCCTGCCTACCATGTCCCAATGGGCACACCCAGAATAAAGAAAGGGGATCTTAAAAGTGAAGGCAACAGTGAGTGCAGGAGACACAGGGCCGAAGACTCCCAAGAAAAGATTCTTGGCAGCGCTGCTTGGAGTGTTTGGTTACTATGCTCCTGGGCTCACCTGTATAGGCGGCCAGCGGGCCTCTCATGGCAGTGCGTTGACAGCAGAGAGATCATGTCCAAACCTTGGTGTTCCTCTCACAAGGATTTTCAAGTGCCTCTTAGCTTTGGAGAGTTTTGAACCAGTCCATTCCTCACTAGCAGTGAAGGATGTCTCCCTAAGCCGTATGAGGTTTGCCACCGGCCTGGTACCAGACACACTCACTCTTATCACACACTTCTGCACACAGCACTTCCCTTTTTACAATTCATTAACATACATTCTAAGACTGTTGGCTCAATAAGAGAATTTCCCATAGCACCTAAGTGTATGTAGTGCCCTTGATCAGTGTCGTGACAAACAAGAGAGGGATTCACTCAGTTGCCTGCCTGGCCACGTCCTTCTCAGGAATTTAGATGCATCTTAGCTAAGGTGAACCCGTATAAATTTTGGGACAGGTCATCTCCTCTCGAAGGTGAGTCACTGTTATGCCTTAAGACGTTGTCACAAAACAGCAGGTTAGGGCCCTCTCAGATTCTGTAGCCAGAACTGTGGAACCACACAGACTGGGCATGACAAGCCGCACTTTGGCTACATTCACACTCTCACTCAACCAACCACACAATGTTTATGGCTGTTTCACACCCCCTTAGGGGAGTCCTTGATTGAGGCCTCTAGGTGAGACCTTGCAAAGTCATCAGTCTTCCTTCTGTCCATAGGAACAGGCCTGACTGGGTTTAACCCAGGCCCAGGACCTTACTTGTTCCAGAAGTCCTAGATAGTTGGTTCTCTGATTCACCTCTCCTTTTCAGTCCAGTAAGGAGAGGTAGGTGTAGTACCAGCTGCCTCTACTCGAAGGAGGAAGGACCATCAAATGTGGCGGTGGCATGCCATTTTGTCTACCAAGGTGACAAGACTCTGAGCCAGTGGCTCAAGGGGCCAATGCAGTCAGTTTCCCAGTCAGGTAACCAAATGTTACAGCAGTTCTTGATTCGAATGTGTCACAGCAGCTTTAGATCCAAGAGAGTTACAGCAGTTTTTAGATCCATCACCGAAGAAATCGAGGCCACTTGGAGAGGTGAAGCAGAGTTTCAGGATTTATTAAACTGGCTGGCTCACAGGAGCTAACTTCTCCAGATTTTGAGCCCTGAATGTCGGTCAGTACAGGCTTATATGGGGACAGAATCAGGGAGAGACTAGGTTGTGGTGGACCTCTTTGAAGACAAGAGGGAAACCAGAAGATTGATCCCACTTGGTAAATTGATTAACATTTTAACTTGCCTCCTGAGAAGACAGGATTGGTCCCGCTCAGTAACCTGATTAACATTCAAGCTTGGCTCCTGGGAGGGGAAGGCAGTTAATGTTTTCTGGGAGGGAGAGTTTAATGTTTTACATTTTCGTATTCAAAACAACATTCTTATCAATGGAGAAAAGATTCAAGTTGTCAAGGACTTCATTCTTCTTGGATCAACTATCAACACTCATGGAAGCAACAGTCAAGAAATCAAATGA
>NW_006408576.1:2801978-2810831 GCF_000296735.1 Chrysochloris asiatica
AAGCGTGGCAGCGGTAGTGAGGTTGGCCCAGGATCAGACATTGTTTCGTTCTGCTGTGCATGGGGTCGCTATGAGTCGGTTCCAACTTGATGGCACCTGACAACAACAACAACAACATAATGCATTTACAGTTATGAAACTGCTTAAGGAGACACATTGCCATTTAAACCACTACATTGTGCCCAAGTAACACTATAATATAACATGAGCTGCTTCCAGGCACTCAATAAGAAGATTTACATAGATAAGCCCCCTTGAGGTATTGAGAAGATGTTGTCTCTCAACTGCCTGTGGCAATTCACTGTTCATTCCTAAAGACCTCTTCTCTCTCCTACTAATAGGAGTTAACAAGTAAAACAGAAACTTAATGTCTGTCTGAATTTACTGAGTTAGGTAACAAATCAGCTAACCTCACTGACTGTTCATTTTAAGAGGTGGTTCAAAAAGCCATGGGTGCAATTTAACTATTACCCTGGAAAATGGAATGAAAATGGCAGTTTATGAAAACAAGTGACTAACATGGTATTTAGAGAAATAAAAATATCACCTGGCAGCCTGTTCATTAAATACCATTATTAATCCTTTCCAAAATATTTTAGCAAATATTTCATATTAATTGAGAAGGAGAAATTCTTATACTAAATGGGTTATATTCCTCTCTGTATGCTGTAGAGCTGATTTAAATCCAGCTAGGATTTAATATATATTAAATAACAAATTGCTGTTGTACTTCGTATCTCTTAAAAGACATATGATCA
Organism: Chrysochloris asiatica; assembly: GCF_000296735.1. Taxonomy (NCBI): domain Eukaryota; kingdom Metazoa; phylum Chordata; class Mammalia; order Afrosoricida; family Chrysochloridae; genus Chrysochloris; species Chrysochloris asiatica. Next base: position 2,802,737 of record NW_006408576.1, read on the forward strand.
ACTCTGTATCAGTCAAGTGTAGTCTAACATGAAATATCTAAAATGTAATTGCATATATTCACAAAAACTATACAGCTCATAAAAGAACAGTAAATTAAAAGTTTGACATAAAAGACTTGTCAACATACAATTGAATTTGACAATGTTTAAGTATGACTTACATTAATTTAAGACCATGCTAGTTACCTAAATAGGAAGCCAATTATTTTCCCATGTATTGTTACCATTAATAAATTGAATTAACGTGAGACATTTGTACTGAGCTGATTATAATTAGTTGTCTTCACAATGTCTCATAATGAATTATTCTCATCTTACAGATAAAGCAGCTGGCATAAAGAGGTTGCATGTTTGTGTGTGTGCCAGGTTTTACAAGTAATATCTCCTGCAATTCATCAAGTAATTCTAGGAGATGCATACTCTTATTGTCCCAGTTTTATAGGTAATGAAACCATGTTTGAGATAGGTACCTCATACAAAGAAATCCATTATAAACAAGAAAGTAACCGAGCTAGGATGTGTATGTAGGGGTATCAGTTTCTAGAGTCCATGCATGTAACTGCAATTTGAAACCTCCTGGTGTAGTGTTGTAGGATCAGCACTGGACTGCGAACCACAAGGCAGGCAGTTCAAACCCACAAGCTGCTCCTTGGAAACCCTATACAGGGTCGCTATGAGTCAGAACCAACTCGATGGCACTTAACAATAACAATGAGTATGTTGTTGCTGTTGTTTAGTGCCATGGAGTTGATTGCACATAGCAACCCTGTATAGAGTTTCCAAGGAGCTTCTGGTGAGCTTGGATCATTAATCTTGCGCATCAAACTGACTTTGCAGCCCAACACATTAACCAACAGCACCATGATGAGAGCATAGTGGGAATAAATCAAGGTCTCTGTGTTCACACTCTTAAAATCCCTCCACTTGGCTACTGAATTTTGCATCCATTTCTCCTGAGGTCTGTATTTCCTGTTCATCAGTTTTCTTAAGGAAACCATAGGAAATTGAATGTTTCCTTTCCTGGAGAATGGGCAGGTTGAATTAGATATACTCATAATCCTTAGCAGTCTGATTGCAGTCTGACTGGGCATTTAAAAAGCAGTAATTACGTTCATTACTTTTTAAGTTTTCTTTTAACCTCACAACATGCTATAGCCTCAAATTTAGGTTATTTATGATTCTGGAAGATATATTTTTGTTTAAATGATGAAGCTATCTTGAGGAGCTAATCAATGCAAATCAAAGCATTTAATATTAAACCTTTTTTAAGAGCTCTTCAAAGAAGGAAAAATAATTGCAGAGACTCAAGGTCAGTTTTTTGTACCCAGCTTGTTATGATTTGCATTTTTCTCTAAGTATCTTACCTCTGCAATCGTTCTTAGTTTTAAGGACAAAAGCAGTTTTCTCTTTCATCTGGGAACTTAATTTAGGGTATAGAAAGTAAATAGGAAAAAGTAGACTCGTTGTCACTCAGATGTGCCTTCTTTACTTGGACTCTAACCTAAGAAGAAATAGGCAAGAATGGTCCACCAGATAGAACTTAAGACAACTTCCCTAAATTCACAAACATCTCTTGCACGTGTGCACTATATACTAGAATAGCCGGAAGGACATGAAGGAGAACACAGTCACTGCTGACCACCATGTAACTAACCAGTGGACCATTGGGATCAGCCTTTCTTACTCTTTTAGAACAAGAGGAATTGTTTGTTCCCCAATTTCTATTTTTCCAGCTCCATATTCTTCACTGATAGATTCCAGGAAAATAAGGGTATCAACATAAGAACATACAAACTAAATGAAAAAGAAAAAGTCTCATATATGGGATGCAAAATTTATAGGCTACAAGGCAATGTTGAAAGGGTATAAGGAGGTAAAATGTCATCTCCCAAACCCTATTCAAATGCATCCATAACAAGTAAGAGGCTATGGGGCTTGGAGATTAGGTGTTCAGGCAATTGTTTGCCAAAAATCCACTTTTGTCTCAAGGGAGCAGGATTCCAGATAAAAAATAGAGAAACGGGATCAGAGTGCCATTTCCTTACACCCTTGGGAAGTCCCAAGAGAGGACCACAGGAGTACTGACAAGGTATACAGCCTAATATTCCAGCATGTGAAAGAAGTCAGAGATGTAGGACTAAAGGGCTACTCACAAATGGAGTATATGCTGGTCTACCAAGTCTCTTGAGTATTGCCTTTTATCACTTCTTCAAGCTGAAGGAGAAAATAATCATACTATTTAAATGGCTGTACTGTCTCTTGAATTTATTTAATACTTAGCAATTTGAGAATTAAGATTTTAATCTTATAAATGAACCCTTTTGTATAGTTAAACTAAGAATGAAAATGAAATCCTCAAGAGAATATTATGGTGTTTGGGGAAAATTATACTAAGAACATAATAATAATAAAAGTACTTAAAAGAACTAGACAAATGTAACCAAGCATTTTTTTTCTCTGTTAAAGAAGATTAAAATGCACTGAATGAACCACTATAATTTTGGAATGACTAGGAAAGTGAAGAGTCAGAAAAACATAATTAAAGCTCACGTTCTTAACATTTTTCTTCTTAGAAATTCAAGTAAAAAAGAAATATCCCTCTATTTTTTCCCTTATTTATGAGACCTTCTGTTGTCCCACCAATACTAAAATAACAAAAAATATGCCCACAGCATATATAAGTACATATTTTAATAAGAAAAATCTTTAAAAGAATATCCTTCACCGAAATTTTGAAACCTTAGATTCTATGTATATATATTGTATGAATCATTGTGGTTCTGATAATTTTATAAAGTATTCTGATGCTAAAAGTAAATGCCAAGCACTGTGATTTGTACCTACATTAAACATATTCCTTTCAATATGCTACTAGAACATTGTATTCCTCGCAAATGTCACTGAGGAGTGAAGCAACCACCTAATATAAAACACCTTGCCACCTAGCTTAGTGCTCACACATAGAGAAATGGTTGTCTCTAGTTTAAGCTTCCATTGTGGCTCTTCTATCACCTTTTCCCTAAGAACTCTAGTCCATTTACCTGCTAACCTAAGTACTAGGGAAGAATTTTGGCAGCTATAAAATCACTGAAGTGAAGTGAAACAAGTGAGATCATGAATTGGTCTGTTCCTTCTCCTACAAGAGAACCAGCCTCTAGAATCTATTCCAAGATGAATTTACCTAGAACCTGGCCAAAAGCCATTGTATTAGGGGCAATTATGTATATCTCAATTGAGAAGGGAAACAAAAAATCAGATTGAAGATACTATATCAAACCCTGGGTATTTGTACTGGCTCTTCCTTCCTCCATTTGGGTTGTTCTTCCTCCAAACATCCACTATTAGCAGATTTTGTGAACTGAGTACTAAAGACTGAAAAACAATATTGCACTAATTACATTGTTCTTCGCCAACACTATACATTAAATGTAACAATTCTTCAGTCTATCTTTTCATTACCCAACTTTCACATTAGAAAGTTGATTATAAATATCATGGCTTTTATAACTAATACATAGTAAGTGCATACTACAAGCACATGGCTGTGCTAAGTACTTTATATGTATTACTTAATTCCACCACTCATCTGTCAGCCTGTCATATTGTGGTGGCTTGTGTGTTACTGTGATGTTGGAAGCTATGTCATTGATATTTTAAAATCATGCTGGGCAGGTTTCAGAGGAGCTTGCATACTATGACAAAATAGGAAAAAGAAAGAAGCAATCCACTTATGAATGCTTAATCACTAAAAACCTTTAGAATGCAACAGAACATTTTCTGACATGGTGCCAGAAGATGAATCTATCTGGTTAGAAGGCACTTAGAATATGACAGGAAGAGCTGCCTCCTCAACATAAAGTCGATATTAAATAACATGAATGGAACAAAGCTATGGGGAGCTTCGTTTGTTGCCAGGACAAAAACTCAAAATTAGAAGAAACAGCTTCAACTAATCATATCATGTAATGTACCACCACTCTTCTCTCAGTTTCTCGTACTGTGGTGCTGGAAGCTATGCCATCATTATATTAAGTACCAACAGGGTCACTCATAATGGATAGGTTTCAGCTGAGCTTCCAGACTAGGAGGCAGGAGAGGCAGACAATTTCTGAATTTGTAGCAAGTGAACATCTTATGAATAGCAGTGGACCTCTGTCAGATAGCACCAGAATATTGAATATTGAAACATCATGAATAGAACTAGAATATTTTTGGATATTCTAAAAATATACAAATGCCAGAGGTTGAACCACTCAGCTTGGAAGACATTCAAAATACAACTGGGAAACAGCTGCCTCCTAAAAGTAAAGTTGACTGTGATCATGCAAATGAAGTAAAGCTTTTAGGACCTTCATTTGCTGATAGGGCACAAGTCAAAATGAGGAGAAACCAGTAAACATCCATTCATAATCAGAACAAGGAATGTACCAAGTATGAATCTAGGAAAATTGGAAGTTATCAAAAATGAAATGGAACACATAAACATCAGTATCGTGGGCATTAATGAGTGAAAATTGACTGATATGGGCCAGTCAATTTCCCATATTTTAAGTCTGACAATCTTATGGTCAGAATGACAAATTGAAAAGGAATGGCATTACGTTAATCATCAAAAAGACATTTCAAGATCTGTCTTGAAGTATAATGCTGTCTGTGATAAAATAATCTCCATACACCTACAAGGAAGACCAGTTAATACCACTATTATTCAAATTTATGCACCAACCACTTAGGCCAGTGTTGATGAAATAGAAGAATTCTACTATTTCTGCAGTCTGAATTTGAGAAAGCATACAATCCAGATGTACTGATAATTACTGGTGATTTATATGCAAAGGTTGGAAACAAAGAGGATGGATCAGTAGTTAGAAAAGTATGGCCTTGGTGATAGAAAAATAAAGGCAATCACACGATAGCATTTTGCAATACCAGTGACAACATAGAGATCTATACCTGAGTCTCACCAGATAAAATACACTGATATCAAATTGAGCTCTGGTAGCGTAGTGGTTACGAATCGGGCTGCGAACCTTAAGGTCAGCGGTTCGAAACTACCAGCCGCTCCGCGGGAGAAAGATGAGGCTTTCTACTCCCGTAAGGATTTACACCCTCGGAAACCCTGTACAGGGTCGCTATGGGTCGGAACCGACTCGACGGCACTTAACAACAACAACAACATCAAATTGACTACATCTTTGAGAAGAGATTATGGGAAAACTCTGTATCATCAGCCAAAACAAGCCAGGGGAGACTGTGGAACAGACCAACAATTGCTCATGTTCGAGCTCAGGCTGAAGCTGAAGAATATTAAAATAATATTTTAATACAACCATGAACATATCCCACCTGAATTTAGATATTATCCAAAGAAAAAATTTGATGTATTAGATACTAAAGACTGATGATCAGAAGAGTTGTGGGAAGACATCAAGAATATCATACAAGAAGAAAGCAAAAGGTCATTAAGGAGACAAGAAAGAAGGAAAAGACCAAAGTGGATATTAGAAGAGACTCTGAAACTTACTCTCCAGCATACAGATGCTAAAGCAAATGGAAGAATTGAGGAGGCAAAAGAGCTGATCAGAATATTTCAAAGGGCAGCTCAAGACAGAGTCAAGTATTATAATGAAAGGTGCAAAAACCTGGAATTAGAAAACCTAAAAGGAAGAACACATTCAACATTTCTCAAGCTGAAAGAACTGAGGAGAAAGTTGAAGCCTCGATTTATAATGTTGATGGATTCTATGGGCAAAATATTCAGTGATGCAGAAAGCACCAAAAGAATATGGAAACAGTACACAATCACAGTGCCAAAAAGAAATGGTCCATGTTCGACCATTTCAGGAGGTAGCATATAATCAAATGATCAAGAATCAATGATACCGAAGGAAGAAGTCCAAGGTGCATTTAAGGCATTGTCAAAAAAGAAGGATCCAGGAACTGATGGAATAAAAACTGAAATAAATGATGAAGCACTATTCATCTATTACAAGAAATTTGGATGACAGCTAACTGGCCAACTGATAGGAAGAGATCCATATTTTTACCCAGTCCAAAGAGAGTTCACCCAAAGGAATATGGAAATCTAGCAATATAATTAATATCACATGCAAATAAAATATTTCTAAAGGTATTTCAAAAATGGCTTCAAGAATACATTGACAGCATAGAATAACAAAAAAATGTGTTTACTTTTGCTTTATTAGCTATGCAAAGCCATTTGCCTCTTTGTATCATAAAAAACTATGGATAATATTGGAAAAATTAGTATTTTAGGGGCGGGGCTAGATGGTAGATTAGAGAAAAGCATGGTAATAATAGAATGCCAGATGAAGCAGGTTCAGGTGACAGTCCCAGAACTCTGAACTACATATAAAGGAATATTTAGAAGGATTTAAAGTTTACTGCTAGTGAAATTTGTAGCTGAAGCAAGAAAAGTGGTATTTTCTGATCTGTGGCTGTGGGTGCCAGAGCAGCCATCATGGATGTGATGGAGCAGGCAAAGGATCAGATTAGAGCTTCCACTGCAGAGATCTGACCAGTTGTTGGATATAAAGGTCTGAACATTTTTTTCTTATTTGTTGGTCTCTCACTGTCTGAGCACCTCCACTTTAGTGACGAGAGGAGGTGTCTGAGCAAGTGGACACCCCACCTCCACCCCTGGAGGGTTCTATTTATTATGCATGTACACAGATCTGCTCAGCAAAAACCACAGTGCACAGAATCTAAGAAGCAAGAGAGGTAAACAGGAACTGCTTAAAATGGAATGGTCTCCCAGAATGACTGCAGCCAGCTGAGCAAGGGGTGTTAAAGTCATCCTCATATTTTGCTATGTTTTTTTTGTTTGTTTGTTTGTTTGTTTTTGCAATTATAGACTGTAGTATCCAATATTTTTCTTTCTTTCTTTTTGCTGTTGTGGTTTTATTTTTTGTTCTTTTGGTTCCACTTTTACCTTGCAGGAGCTCTTTCTCTCCCTATGTTACCCAAGAAGAGACAGCAATTGTGGTCATATAATCAAGCTACAATCACACCCTTTAAATTCCCACCATCTAGCCAAAATCCAATACCAGCTGCTATACATGAGATAGACAGCTGCTACAGTTACTCTGAGTTGAGTAATAAGAAAAGTGAAAAGGGAAGCCCATCTCCTGATCTCATCTACCTGAAGGCAAACAGAAAGCTTAATAATGCATCAACTTACATTCATCTAATTATTAAAAACACACCTATTTATTAAAGATGCCCAAGAGACAGTCAAAGATTTAGACACATGCCCAGAAACAAGATAGAGTAACTGAAACAAATGAGCTGCAGATATCCTAGACTTCTCATTGGAAGGAGGTCAGGCTTTGGAACTGTCTGAGAAGGAATTTAGGAGAATAATATGAGGTGCATCCAAATGCTCCACAGAGATGTTGAGGAAAATAAGGAAGAAGTCAGGAATGCAATACAGGAACAATAAAGTAAAATAGAAATAGCACTGGAAACAATTCAAAACCTGCAAAAAGAGGTCCAAACAATTGATAATAAAACACAGAAATGGACAATACACTGAAAGGGCAAAGGAATAGAATTGAAGAGATGGAAACCAGAACCAGATAGCTGGAAGACAAATATCTCAATACTGCTAAGGTAGAAGAGCAAGCAGAAAAAAAAAAGATTTTAAAAATCTGAAGAAAGTCTGAGATTCATGGGGGACAACATGAAGAGGGATAACTTGATAATTATTGGCATTCTGGAACAGAAGAATCACACAGGACCACAGAGGAGCTAGCTGACAAGCTGCTGGAAGAAAATTTCCCTAACATTCTGAAAAATGAAAAAGATAAGCATTCAGGAAGTGTGGCAAACTCCAGGAAACATAGCCCCCAAAAGAAGATCACCAAGACATATAATAATCAATCTCTCCAAAATCAAATATAAGGAGAGAATCTTGAAAGCAGCTAGGAGAAAGAGAAGTGTTACTTACAAAAGGAGGCAAATCAGATTACGCTCTGATCTTTCATCAGTAATCATGCAGGCAAGAAGACAATGAGGAGACATATATAAAATCCTAAAAGAAAAAAAACTGCCAACCAAGAATCATCTATCCAGC
>NW_006408576.1:2812231-2816355 GCF_000296735.1 Chrysochloris asiatica
AGCAGATCTTCATAATGTAGTATATAATTTGATTTTGACTGCTGATTCCTTGAGCATTGATTGTGAATATAAACAAAATGAAGTCTTTGGCAACTTCACATTTTTCTCCATTTATCATGATGTTATGTTTTTGTCCAGTTGTGAGGATTTTCAATTTCTTTACATTGAGGTGCAACCCATACTGAACTCTTTGGTCTTCATCAGTAAGTATTTCAAATCCTCTTTATTTCCAGTAAACAAGGTCATGTCAATTGTATATCTAAGAGTGTTAATGAGTCTTCCTCAAATCCTGATGCCAAGTTTTTCATATAAGCCAGTGTCCCAGTTTATTTAATCAGCACACAGATTGAATAAATATGGTGAAATAATACAGTCTTTAAGCTTATTTTTCCTAATTTTTAACCATTCATTATCCCCTTGTTCTTTTCGAATGACTGTCTTTGGTCTATGTCCACATTTCTCATGAGCACTATTAAGTGTTCAGATTACTTAATAGTATTCTTATTCTTTGCAATACTATCCATAGCTGATTATGTTCCACACAGGTAAATGCCTTTCATACTCAATAAAGCCAAGTAAACATTTTTTGGTATTCTCTGCTTTCTGCCAAAATTCATCTGAAATCAGCAATGATATTCTGTACTGCATGCCCTCTTTTGAATCTGGCTTAAATTTCTAGCAGCTCATTTTCTATATATGGCTGGATCCTTATTTGAATGATCTGCAGCATAATTTACATGAATGTGATATTAATGATATTGTTCAGTCATTTCTGCATTCTATTGAGCACCTTTCTTTGCAATGGGCACAAATATGGTTTTTTTCCAATAAGTTCACCAGGTAACTGCCTTGAAAATGTCTTGGCATAAACTAGTGAGTCTATCCAGTACTGAATTATTTTATTGAAGCATTTACATTTTTATTATTTCATTTCCTGGAGCCTTATTTTTAGCCAGTGCAGCTTGGACTTCTTCCTTTAATGCCATCAGTTATTGATCATATACTGTGTTATTAAAGGTTTAAATATCAAGTACTTCTTTTTGGTACAAGGACTGTGTGTTTCTTCTATCTTCTTTTGATGATTCCTGTGTCATTCAATACTTTTCTTCTAGAATCCTTCAATATTGCAACCTGAGGCTTCAGTTCTTTCAGCTTGAAAAATACTGAGCATGTTCTTCCCTTTTAGATTTATAACACCAGGTCTTTGCATGTTACATTATAAAGTTTTACATTTTCTTTTGAGATATTCTGTGAAGCTCTTTTACTTCATAATTTCTTCCATTTGCTTTAGTTTCTCTACATTCAAGATCAAGTTTTAGACTCTCATCTGACTTCCATCCTGGTGGATCTATGATCTCAATTCAATGCTGGAAAGAATCAGAAAACAGTATGTTGTTTTCTCTACCTCTGGATTGAATGATGTTTTTCCTCAATTACTCCAGGTGAACTTAGGGAGAGCAGTAATCACACTGTATTGCATACTCTGAGTGAAATGCTCTAGAAGAAAAGGCATTGCTTGTCCAACAAATTCTTAGTGTAATGATGGTCTGACTGAAAAAAGAACAGGCTGATCAGATGAAAAATATAAGTGTTGTTAAATGTCATCAAGTCAGTTTCGACTCATAAAGACTCTGCATAGGGTTTCCAAGGAACAGCTGGTGAGTTTAAACTGCTGACTTTGCTTTTCAAACTGACCTTGCTGTCCAGTGCATTATGCTTCAGCAATGCACAAGGACTTCATTGTCAAGACAATTGTTGTTGTTGTTAGGTGCCATCGAGTCGGTACTGACTCATAGTGACCTGATGCACAGCAGAACAAAACACTGCCTGATCCTGGGCCAACCTCACTATTGTTGTCACACTTGAGTCCATCGATGCTGCCACTTGGTCAATCCATCTCGTTGGGGATCTTCAAGACAATAGATGGTATATAAGATTCCAAGGACAAAGTGAAGTCATGCAACTTGAAATAAGTAGTTCTTGTTTGAGTAAACAAAGTGGAAAAATACATTTGAAGGTTACGTGTTGATAAGTGCAAAACACTTACACATCGTTTGGGTTAGCATTCACATTTTTTATTGTCCACCCCCATTAAGCTTGCCTTGGTGTGGCACTGTGGGTTAAAGCACTGGACTGCAAGGTCGGTGGTTCAAGCTTACCAACTTGAACAAAACAGCTGCAATTGTACACTGACAGAGAACTGACAGAGACTCAAGCCAGATTCAGAAGAGGACATGGAACAAGGGATATCATTGCTGACAGAACCCTACACAGGGACGCTATGGGTCAGAACAGATACTATGGCACTTCACAACAACAACAACATTAAGCTTAATATATATAAGACTCAGAGCTTGCCCCAATTCAGTCCTTTACAGGGTTCATAAGTAGTTATTTATTTTAAAAAATAATATTAAATCATATTGTCACTGCATGAAAGTTTGACATTTTTGTTTAAAATATAGTTTTTAAACATTAGAAAGAAAGAAATATGTAGCCATTTAAATAACCAAAGGCATCTGAAAGTCTTCCAGATTGCCTTCATTTACTGAGTACCTGTTACATTACGGGAGTCCTGGTCTGGTGCTGTGGGTTAATGCACTGGACTGCAAGGTCAGGTTGAACCTCAAGGTTGGTGGTTAAAGCTCACCAGCCGCTCCTAGGAAACCCAATGCAGGGTCGCTATGAGTTAGAACAACAACAACAACAACTACTACTACTACTACTACTACTACTACTACATTCCAAGCACTAGGTAAAATATTAGAGGTGCATTCTATTTCACCCTTTATATAAATTATGGTTTTGTGCTAAATGGTGATTTCACTGGGAGATGTACATGGAAAGATATCACAGCAAAAGTACATGGGTATACTTGGAAAGGGGCAATAGGAATATTTATGTAGCCATATGAATTACTGTAGATATTTGGCAAAGGATTTGTTTTCCAAAAATCTTGAAAGAATGAGTGAAAGCTTTCAAAATGAATGAATGTTTGAATATAGGTTACTTCAAAGGAAACATGAGAGCCCCAACTAAACTTGCAAACATTTGCAAGTCAGCACTTCACATTCTCTGCCTTTTAAAGGAAAGAATCTAGATTGTCTAAGGTTGTTGTTGTTGTTGTAAGTGCTGTCAAGTTGTTTCTGACCCATAGCAACCCTGTGTAGAGTTTCTGAGTTGTGATTGGTAAGCTTAAACTGCTGGCCTTACGGTTCAAAGTGACTTTGCAGTCCAGTGCATTAACCCACAATGCCACACCAGAAATCCATCTCAGGTATCAGCCACTTTATAATTAATTCTCTATGGTCTGTTTTGCAAGGATTTGACAATCTATAAATAATAAAATAGATAACACATTTTGAAAGATTGCTACCAGAAATAATAGACTAGGTGAATTATTTCCAAGTGCATGCTTTTGAAATGTAAGCATATTATCATAACCTTGCTCTAAGGAGCCCTAGTGATGCACTGGTAGAATGTTCGACTGCTAATCCAAAGGTTCAAAGCCACCAGCCACTTCATGGGAGAAAGATGTGGCCACCTATTTCTGTAAAGATAAAAGTTTTGGAAACCCTACAGAACATTTTTCTCTGTTGCTATGAGTTGGAATTGACTCTACAACAAGACATTTTAGCCTTAATGACTTTTGTAAGGGCTGAAGATGTTGTTTCAAAGAAACGTGATTAAAGTTGGTAATAGACAAACAAGAATAATTCTGAGTATTGTATTTTATTAAATGGAAAAATACAAGTATAAATGCAGATACAGTTCCAAAAAGCACAACTGTTATGAGTTTGGGGGGGGGGGAGGTGGTGGGGAGAAGAAATGCTTTTTAAAAGAAATGGTCTACAGTGAGTAACCTTATAAAGGCAAATACTATTTCTAGTATCCTTGTAATTAATTGGCATGAATTAGTGCCTAGCAAAAAATAATCTAAAAATACCTTTCCCTGTACCCTAATATATTTATCTCTAGTTTTTCTATTCAACACTCTTTTCAGTATGAATGAAATTCTATAACATCTCATCAAGAAATTGACTTTTTTTAGGCAATAAGTTTAGGAGTGATTTATCTGTGTCAGAACTTGAAAATTTCCAAATAAAATATTTACATGAGCAAAT
>NW_006408576.1:2816870-2818602 GCF_000296735.1 Chrysochloris asiatica
AACAGGAATGGAAAGATAAACTATGGGTATTAATAGAGTTAGTTTTTCATATATATCAAATGATTCTTCATCCAACCCCAGGCTAGCCACTGACTGGGTTCGTTTTTTCTCTCTCTCTCTTTCACTGGCCTTGTTCAGCCACTCCCTGGAAAATCAGACTTCTTATTTAAACTCTTTATCTTTCAAGTCATAAATGTGCTCCTCCTCTGTTTCTCATCTTGGTTGTTCCAGCCTCTGCCATGTGAATCACCAAGAACTGCTAACACTAATTCTATGATATATCTGTAATAGCTCGCTCTCTCTGCCATCCCCACAAGCATTCTCTTCTTTTGTCTATTTTGCTTGACTTCAAGATCACATTTTCTCTCACAGGGACTTTTGCTCTAAGCATCAAATGTAAATCTCTGCCTTCAGTCTTTTCCTTCTATCATCAGAGTTACCTTTGTCAAGAAGATATGATAATGTTACTCTCTTGCTCACATTTCTCACAGAATAATGATGCAGTAATTAATGTAGGGAATAATGTCCAGTTTCCTCAGTGTGGAGTTCATGGCTTTCTGAAGGGGCTCCTATTTCTCTCTGCAGCATCAACCCACAGCACAATCCCTCCCTACCAACACCTGCACTCCAGCCACAGAAGCCTAGCACTGATTTATTTTTATTTTTTTTAACGCTTTAAGCACTTTATTTTCTCTGTATCTTTGCTTGTGTCTTTTTCTGGAACATCCTCCATCTTCATCCCCAAAGCAAATAAAACAATTCCATTAATTTCATCGTCTGAGGACTGATGAAGACACCAACTTCCAACCAAAATCATATTTTATTAAGTTCTTTTAACACATTTATCTTTCTGATTTTATTTTAAGTACTCACAGAACTTCCTCTCCCCTCTGTTTCCTAAGCTCCTCAACAAAGTTGCTGTTTCGTTTCTTTATGTGTCCCCTTCAGCAGTACTTCTCAAACTTTAATGTGCTGAAAAATCACCAGGGGATAAATCCAGATTTTTATTCAGTAGGTTGGCCTGGAACCAGAGATTCTGTTTACTAAGGAGCTCCCAGGAGAGCCTGACGCTACAGGACCACTCTTTTGAGTAAAACTTGATGCAGGCAAGATTTATTCTGAGATATTTTGTGACATTGTAACCTTATAGCTTCAAAAATCTGGGATCTTTAGTAAATGAAACAACAAGAATCTATTGAAGAGATGGGATATTTGCAATAGGGATCATAAGTCTACATGGCTTAAAATATTGATGAGCTGCCCATTTACAGAGAGGGTTTGCTGACCATTGGCCTAGCCTACCTGGAAGGATATTTCTTTGATATCCCGTGCAAGTCAAGTTTTACTAAAGGTAATGCAGAAACTACTGCAAGCATACATTGACAAAGAACTTGCAGGGGTTCAAGCCGGATTCAGAAGAGGCCGTGGAACGAGGGGTATCATTGCTGTTGTCCAATGGATCTTGGCTGAAAGCAGAGAATACCAGAAAGATGTTTACCTGTGCTTTATTGACTAGGCAAATGCTTTCGATTGTGTAGATCATGACAAGCTATGGACAACATTGCAAAGTATTAGTATTCCAGATCACTTAATTGTGCTCATGAGGAATCTGTACCTGGGCCAAGAGGCAGTTGTTCAAACAGAACATGAAGATGCTGAATGGTTTAAAATTAAGAAAGGTGTGCTATAAGGTTGTATTCTTTCACCATACTTATTCAGCTAGTATGCTAAG
>NW_006408576.1:2819127-2825974 GCF_000296735.1 Chrysochloris asiatica
AGAACCAATACATCTGTTTTGGAAGAAGTGCAGCCAGAGTGCTCCTTGGAGGCTAAGATGATCAGGCTTCATCTTTCATACTTCGGACATGATGGTAGGAGGGAGCAGTTGCTGGAGAAGGATATCATGTTTGGTAAGGTGGAGGGTCAAAGAAAAAGAGGGAGACCCCCAACGAGATGGATTGGCCAAGTGGCAGCATCGATGGATGGACTCAAGCGTGGTAACAGTAGTGAGGTTTCGTTCTGCTGTGCATAGGGTCGCTATGAGTCGGTACCGATTCGATGACACCTAATAACAATAACAACAAACCTGGAAGGAAACACTAGCCAAAGATGGCATGCTGGCTGCCCTGGAGAACTGAGTGATTATGGGCCAGAGGTAGGAGGGAGACTTATCACCGGGTGATCTTTTGGACATATTTTTAAAAATGTCAATAAACCAGAAGCTATACAAGTGTAAAAAAAAAAGAATCTATTGAACTAAAGGATAAATTCCTAATTTCATGTGCTAGTTCTGTACAAATGATATAAAACCCCTGAAACCTCAATTTCCTCATCTGTAAAATGAAATTGTAGCACCCCTTAAGTAATTTTTTTTAAAAAGTAAGGCTGTCTGAGTTTACATGAAGAATTTGGCAGTTTAGTGAAGACTATCCATGTCTATTGAGCACTTATTTGTTGTCATCAAGTCTGTTCTGACTCATAAGTACCATCTATAGGGTTTCCGAGGAGCAGTTGGTGGGTTTGAACTGCCAATTGTGTAGTCCCCAGCCCAGCACAGACCCTGTAGTGCCAAACCAGGAGTCCTGAGCACTTATATTGTACCAAGAACTCTGTACTTTCCATTGGATACCTTATGTAATTTTTGCAACAATCCTGTGAGGTAGGTACTTTGAAGGTCTCCACTCGACAGATACAGAAATAATTGGAATTATACACAGTCTTGTAACTATCCTGTATTAATGTGCTGAATCTGGATCATATCTACTTGGGAGAGCCAAATATTTCGAGAGAGTGTGGGAGCTTCAAAACTTTCATGGGAAATTGAATGAAAAGATTATGGAATAATTCCATATAGTTTCAAAGTCCCCTTGTACATTTTCAGGAATTTTGCCAACAAATGACACTGAAGGAAGAAGTCCAAGGTGCATTGAAAACATTGGTAAAGAACAAGGCACCAGGAATTGAAGGAATACAAATTGAAATATTTTAACAAAGTGATGCAGCACTGGAGGCACTCACTCACCTAGAAATTTGGGAGATAGCTACCTGGCCTACAGACTGAAAGAGGTACATATTTGTGCTCATTCCAAAGAGAGCTGACCCAACAGAATGTGGAAATCATTGGATAGTATCATTAATATCACATGCAAGTAAAAGTTTGCTAAAGATAATAGAAAAACAGCTGCAACCATACATTACAGAACTTCCAGAGATTTAAGCCGGATTCAGAACAGTATGTAGAATGTGGCAAATCATTGCTTACATCAGATGGATTTTGACAAAAAGCAGAGAATACCAAAAAAATGTTTACCTGTGCCTTACTGACTATGCAAAGGCTTTCAATTGTGTGGATCATGAGAAACTATGGGCAACATTGCGGAGAATGCATATTCTGGAACAGTTAATTGTGCTCATGAGTTACCTGTGCCTAGAATCTGAAGCAGTTGTTCAAACAGAACAAGTCAACTATGAATGTTTGTAAATTAGGAAAGGTGTGCACCAGGATTGTTTTCTTTCACCATCCTTAGTCAATCTGTATGCCGAGCACATAATCTGAGAAGATGGATTATATGAAGAAGAACATGACATCAGGATAGGAGAAAGACTAATTAACAACCTGTAAAATGCAGATGATACAATCTTGCTTACTAAAAGTGAAGAGGACTTAAAAATACTTAATGATACGGTTGCACTTCAATATAAAGAAAACAAAAATCCTCACCACTGGACCAATAAACAACATCCATATAAATGAAGTTTGTCACTGAAGTTGTCAAAGACTTCTTTTTGCTAACATCAACCATCAACACTCATAGAAGTAGCAATCAAGAAATCAAATGGCAGATTGCATTAGGTCTGCTGCACGAAACGTCTTTGAAGTGTTAAAGAACAAAGATGTCAGTTTGAGAACTAAGATGCGCCTGACCCAAGCCATGGTATTTTCAATAACTTTGTATTCATGTGAAAGTTGGACAGTGCATAAGGAATACCGTAGAAGAATTAACGCATTTCAGTTATGGAGTTGGAGGAGAATATTAAAAGTACCATGACTGCTAGAAAAACAAACAATTTTGTGTTGGAAATACAGCAAGAATGCTCTTTGGAAACAAGGATGGCCAGGCTTCAACTTTCATACTTGGAACATATTATTAGGAAGGACCAATCCTGGAGAAGAATATCATGTTTGGTAAAGTGGAAGGTCACAGAAGAAGATGAAAACCCCCAACGAGATGGATTGGCACAGTGGCAGCAGCAATTGGTTCAGGCATAACAATGATTGTGAGGTTCGTGCAGGACTGGGCAGTGTTTCATTCTGTGGTGCATAGGGTTGCATAGATACCAACTCGCTGGCACTTAACAAGTTGTCAAACCATTGGTAGTTTGAAATTGGCCACAATGTGAATATTTACAGCATGGGCATAAATGTTGCAATCTAGAACTCTCCTACACCCTTAGTTCAGAGCCAGTTCAAAAGCATAACTCTGTGTAGGCATCAGAGTTACAAATTAGAAGAAATAAGATCTGAATTCCAGTGTGTTCATCTCTATTCCCCGAGGATGTTGTTGCTATTAAGTACTGTCGAGTCAGTTCAGACTCGTATGATTCATATATAGGGTTTTCAAGCAGCAGCTGTTGAGTTTGAACTACTGACCTAGTGGTTCAAACTGACCTTTCAGTCTAGTGCTTAGTGGCCATTATACTATAAAGAGTGAGAAAGTTGATTGAAGAGGCATCACTAAGAGTTACATACCAATGCAGGGTGTTTTAGCATAAAACTTGAAAAAACATTTTTTTTATGTGTGTGTGACAGAAGCTATGACAGATTTTTCCCTCCACACACATGTTGTACTATGTACATGGCCTGAAAACAGTCATGGATGTGCCCTGCCTGCAAATAGTGACAGTTTGGGAGGCTTCCCTAAGGAGTAACACTCTAAAAGAAGTACCAGTTAAAAACCTGTTGCTGCTGAGTCGATTTTGACTGTATAGCACCGAACGGAATGTTCCTAGAAAGTTTCCATGGTTGTAATGTCTATGGCATGATTCCTGGTGTTTAAGTGCTCAGTTGCTAAGTGAAAAGTCAGCTGGTGAACCCATCAGCTCCTCAGCAGGAGAAAGATGTGACAGTGTGCTTCTGAAAAGATTACAGCCTTGGAGAAGTTCTATTCTATCCTGTAGGGTCACTATGAGTTAGAATCAACTGCATGGCACACAATTATAAACTTTCAATAGTGCAAACTGCCACATTATTCTCCCTCTCAGGGGCTGGTGGGTTTGAACCACAACATTTCAGTTTGTATCCTAGTGATAACCATTGCACTCTCAGAACTCCTTCAAAAGAATTACAAGAACCCCATAATGTTGAGAAACAGAAAGGGCATCCATTCCCTCACAAGGAGTACCAGCAGTGGGAGTGCTATAGGGTCCAGCAATCTGAGCAATCTCTGAAACAAAAAACTGGCAAATGAGTTCTGGAACATAATTAATGCTCATGATTATTATAGTCAGACATTTTTTTCCCTAAAGGAAATTCAAAGCATATTAATTTATTCTAGATATTTATTAATATATTTTACAACCATCAGGTTCAAGAATAACTTTTTATCACCAAATTAGCACAGTATCTACTTTTAATTCATTGGGATGGATCTGTGGCTAAGGTATAGCTTACATGGGCCTGCTTTGAAATACCTTATGCATTTGAATTGCTATGGCTGAGTGGACACTGTTCTCTTAAATGATTATAAACTTTAAAAATTGTTCCCTTCTTGCAAAGGGTCATTAGATGACAATTAAGGAAAACTAAACACCTGTGTGGGCTACTCTTCATCAGAATGGTTGTCAATCATCTCACAGACATTTTTTTGACAAATGTCTAGCAATTTGTGCACTGAGATGGAAATATGGATGGTACAATAAAGAAATGTGATTTCTACTAGAGGAGATTTATTGAGGACATGCAGGTAATATTAACATTTATATGTTGATTGAAAGTGTCAGTCTTATGATAGATAGAGCATACCTGAGAGTAAGGCATGTGAAAGAAGAAATATTTTCACAGGTTATGGTTGACCTCATTATTCATATTTTGACGAGCACAGTATCACTCCTCTTGGCTTACTAAAAGTTTTGCCTAATTAAGAAAAAGTTCATGCCATTAAAATAACTAAATACTGAGAAGTGTGCCAAGTTATAGGTCATAATTTAAATCATTATTTTAACCACCATTAAATATTAAAAGGCTTAATAAAAGTTTAGTTTATTAGAACAAATATATTGTAGAGGAAAGTAACTGGGTGATTGGAATTCAGTTTGTTGAAACTGAAAGAACACTGAACTAGAATTCCCAAAATGTGTGGTGAGTCCCAACTCTACCCTGGATATAATATCTATGACATTTTAGTTCTCTGAACCTAGAGCTTTCGCATCTATAAAATGACTGTAACGTCTCAAAGGTGTTGCAAATTCCAAATGTAACTAAATGACCTAATGTTTGAGAAGAAAATACTTTAGGATTTCAGAGTTATCTAAAACATAATATTATTTTTGGAAGGTTGTCAAACATTATTGAGTAAAACTAACATGGGCTGTTGAGTCTGATTGTCATTGTTGCTATGTGTCATGAAGTGGGTTCCAACTCATAGCGACCCTATGATCTGGGTAAACATTCTTCCTTTGTTATCTGGCATTGGTTTGACTTTAGTGAAATCAGTTAACTTCTACAAGACTCAATTTCCTCATCTGTAAAATAGGGAAAGAAATGCTTCCTTTAAAGTGTTATTATGAAATTAAGTAGGAAAGTATGTCCAAGTGTCTAACCAGTGACCATATAAAAGCATACTCTAGTGCATGTTAGTTTCCCTTCTGCCTTTTTCTGTGTATGTTGTTGTTTGTTGTTAAATGCCATCCAGTCGGTTCTGACTCAAAGCGACCCTGAATAGGGTTCTGAGGAGTGGCAGGTGAGCCTAAACTACCAACCTTGTATTTTCTTTGCATGTGTTGTTTATACCATTAATTGGGAAAATTATTTCATCTTGCTGGAACTCAGTTTTCTTAAGAGAGAACAAAAAAGAGGTTAATCCTAGATGCTTTCTTATTCTGTTCTTATGTTTTTATTTCTTCCTCAAAACAACAGCAAAAAATCAAAAACCTCTTTGCATTTTCTTAAAAAAACATACAAAAGACTGTTTTCTTTGTTCTGGTTGTACTTCTTACAGAATTATCTAAATAGTAAAATATAACTCTTGAAATTAATTTGTGACTTAAATTGAGTATAATCAATATTTGTCAAATTAGTAAAATAGTATATATCCCCAAAGTTAGACTGCTAGCTGCATTTATTCAAGATAAAAGGTCTATTTTTTTTACAATTTAACTATTTATCAAGTTGCCCTGGTGTAGCACTGTAAGATAAGCACTGGACTGCTAACCACAAGCTCAGCAGTTCAAACCCACCAGCCACTCCTTGGCAACCCTATATGGGGCCGCTGAGTCAGAACTGACTCAATGACACTTAACAACAAGAGCAGTAACAATGTTGCTATTGGAGTTCTGGTGTGGCGCTATAGAATAAGCGCTTGACTGCAAACCACAAGGTTGATGGTTCAAACCCACCAGCCGCTCTTTGGAAACCCTATACAGAGTCACTATGAGTTGGAACTGACTCTACAGCACTTTACAACAACAGTACCTCGCTATTTAGACGTAAATGATAGATAATTTATGTGGCCAGATGGCCTAAATTTAATAGCTCTGTGACCTTGGGAGACATTGCCTAACCTCTCTTTTTAAAATTAAACTAATAAAATTATATTCATAGAGTTGTTATCAAATGTATTAACATAATGTATAATTAATTGCAAATAATAAGCATATGATGCTATTTGCTGTTATTAATTTCAGTATGTATTCTCTTTGGTTTGGATACTTAGATTTCTTCTACATTTTATCATTTTTATTACCTTATTTTCTATATTTTTAGATATTTTTATGTCCACAATAGATTTACTTCTTTTGTTTGTTCCAAAAATTTATTTTCTGTATATTTTGAAACTTGTTGGCATATAGCCTGTTAGTCACTTTCATTTTTTGATAATCGTACATTAGGATAGTTGCAATAATTATCATGACTGAAACCTCAGGGCATTTTGTTATCAGAGGAGAGTGAATATTACTACTTGTGAGAATTTGAGCCACTTAAACTTTCAGAACATTGTTATAATCGGTACAAAATAATATTGATACCTACCCAGTGCTAGAAATACCTAGCAACCCTCCAAGACATTGTTAGGCTTAAGTGATACCACTTATTTGGAAGTAGGTTTTAAACAGTAAGCATCAACAAAATGAGCTATTTAATTTTCATCTAGATTGCTTAAGCTTTATCTATGATGTTTTGAACTTCTTACAACCTTATTTAAGCTATACACCCCCTCCTCCTTCCTTTCTGGGTCATTAAAAAACAGGGGAATGGGAAGTTACACTGTGCAGATTTGCATATAGTTAATTTTGCATCTATTCTCCAAGAACATAAAATGTATTTTAAGGGTAGGTGTGTGTACAAAAATGTGTATTAATTTTTTTTCCTATTTTACTCCAAAATTCGTAATTATCTTTCTCCCCTA
>NW_006408576.1:2826074-2828775 GCF_000296735.1 Chrysochloris asiatica
CCCCCCCGCCAATTCTCCCTTATCTGTTAAAGTTGAGTTCCAGTAATAATGATTTGAGACTCACTTTGTCTCATCTGGAGAGCACTAACTTTTGCTCAGTTCTTGCTGCATCGTTTTGTTTGTTGGTTAGCTGGTTTTTCTTTTCTCTTCTTCTATCTCTAACTTTGTTTTTTATTATAGATGAATATATATACTGTTGGAGTTGGGAATAAGGGCAAAATTTTTGTCCTTCCCAACATTCCAGTGTAGTAGAAAAGATGTGATCTTCAATAAGAATAATAAAAGCAGAATTATATTTGTCTATTAAAATGCCGTGGTTAAATGCCATCCAGTTGGTTCTGACTCATAGTGACTTTGCATAGGGTGCCATCTTCATGGGAGCAGAAAGCCTCATCTTTCTCCTGTGGAACCACTGGTCAGCTCAAACTGTGGACCTTGTAGACCATTGCTTATTGTATGGAGCCACCGTGCTACCTCCATAAAATATGTGCTTGAAAATCTATGACACAACAACACATTGACATCCAACTTGGAATGCAAAATAAATGGAGGTTTGTTGAAGAGTGACACCTCATTGGAGAAGGTTTGATAGATATCAGGAGTGGGGCTGAAGATATCCCAAGCAGAGAGTACAGTGGAACCCTTTGTTCACAAATTTGATACTGCAGAATTTGAGGAATATACTGAGTAATTCTTTTCCTTAAAATGCAATGTAGGCGAAGATGAGGTTGGAATAAGGCTGGTAAAGACAACAGGAGACCACATGGCCTTGATTGCCTTGACTCTCAGGCTGAACTGTTTCCTTGTGAGCAGTTGTTGTTGTTAGGTACTGTTGAGTCAGTTCTGACTCATGGTGACCCTAAACACAACAGAATGAAACATGCCCAATCTTGAACAATCCTCACAATTGTTATTACACTTGAACCTGTTGCTGCTGCCACGGTGTCAGTCCATCTCATTCAGGATTTTCTTATTTTGTACTGACCATCCACTTTGCCAAGCATGATGTCCTTCTCCAGGGGCTTGTCCCTCATGATTATATGTCTGAAGTATGAGAGACTAAGTCTGACCATCCTGGCTTCCAAGGATGAACATCTTCCAACACAGATTTGTTTATTCTTTGACAGTCCATGGTACCATTAATATTCTTCTCAAAATCATAAATCAAATACATCAATTTTCCCATGGTCTTCCTTATTTGCTATCCAAATTCACATGTTTAAGAGGCTGTTGAAAATACCATGGCGTGAGTCAGACACTCCTTACTCCTCAAACTGATGTCTCTGCTCTTGAACACTTTAAAGAGGTCTTGTGCAGAATATTTATCCTAAAGCAATACATCACTTGATTTTTTGACTGCTGCTTCCATGAGTGTTGATAGTGGATCCAACCAAAATGAAATCTTTGACAAATTCAATCTTTTCTCTATTTATCATATTGCTATTTATTGGTCTGGTTATGAAGAGTTTTCTTTTCTTTACATTGAGGTACACCCCAACTGAAGTCTGTGTGGTCTTTTATCTTTACCAGTGAGTGTTTTAAGCCCTCTTTGCTTTCAGCAAGTGAGGTAGTATCATTTGCATATTGCAGGTTGTTAATGAGTCTTCCTCCAATCCTGATGCCCTGTTCTTCTTCATATCATCCAGCTTCTCAGATTATTTGCTCAACATACATGACGAATATGTATGGTGAAAGAATATCAACCTGGCATACACTTTCCCTGATTTTAAAACATTCAGTGTCCCCTTATTCTTTTAGAATGACTGCCTCTTAGTCTGTGGACAAGTTTCTCATGAGCAAAACTAAATGTTCTGGAATACCCATTCCTAGTAATGTTTTGCATAACTCGTCATGGTTCACATAGTCAAAAGCCTTTGCATGGTCAATAAAGCCCAGGTAAACATCTTTCTGGTATTGTCTACTTTCAGCCAAGATCCATCTGACATCAGCAACAATATCCCTTGTTCCATGTCTTCGTCTGAATCTGGCTTAAACTTCTGACAGTTCCCTGTCAGTGTAATGCTGTAGCCATTATTTAATTATCTTTAGCAAAATTTTACTTGCATGTGATATTGTCCAATGATTTCCATATTATGTTGGGTCACCTCTCTTTGGAATGGGCACAAGTATGGATCTTTTATAATCAGTTGGCCTGCTAGTTATCTTCCAAATTTCTCTTTTTTTTAGTTTTTTTTTTTTCAGTTTTTATTGTGAATTATGTGGGTTGACATGGGAGAACATCAGTCCTACATTCATCCTATAGTTAGTATTTCTTCTCATTGCAATGACGACAAGCTCCTCCATGCATCATCAAACAACCAAAGGGTACATACACACCACAGGCCTGCCCCCTGGCCATCAGCACACAGCCCCTCTCCCTTCCTGAGTCCAGTGTTCCCAGCCACTCCATCTTTTCATGTCATCTCTGTCTCCATCCCTGGCGTCACTGCCTCTCTGGGTAGAGTCACGCACTCCGCTCTTCTCACTTGATGGTTCCAGGGACCTCTACTCCTGGGCTGCAAAATCAATCACTCTCCTGCTTTTGTCAAAAAACAGCTACCTCTAACCTACACCTATGGAAGCAGTAGCTCAAAAGAGGGAACAAGTCCTTACAGAAAGAATCGTTCCCACCCCCTCCACACACAGAGTAGACAGGGATGGGCAACTTGGACATTGGCTACCCAAAATGGGGGGTGGGGGG
>NW_006408576.1:2829613-2834615 GCF_000296735.1 Chrysochloris asiatica
CCACCTCCACCACCCCCCACCCCCGCCATTCTGGGCAGCCAACTTCTAAGTTGCCCATCCTTGTCAACCCCATGTACCGAGGGGGTAGGAGTGACCCTCACTGTAGAGATTTGTTCCCTTTTTTGAGCCATTACATTCATAAGTATAGGTAAAATTTATCAAATTATAGCAGGTTACTCCTTTTTTTCATCCTCTCTCTTCCTCTAGTCAAGTTCTGATCAGCCATTGACTCCAGGTCAAGTGGGTACTATCTGCAAGTTTGCGCACACTTGTGCATCATCCCCCCCCCCGACCCCACATCGGCTGGACTCCTCACTCCAGTCCTCCGTGGCCACGTCACTGCCTCTGGGCCTAGGAGTCCCCGGGTCTCGCCACACTGCTGGCCAACCAGGTCTTCACCCGGGTTCACAGGAGTCTATTGAACGTGGTCAGACCCAGCTCCCAACTTTACTGCCGTTTCTCCCTACTCCCCCGCTCTGTGACCAATGTGGTCACCAGCCAGACCACATGCCTGCTTGTACATTTCCCTTGATTTCTTGACACAGATAAGTAAGTGCTCCAGAGCTGCAGTAGTTTGCTGAAACATTTTAATTTACATGCCATGAATTACCAGAACCTTGTCCTTTGCTAATGCCTTCAGTGCACCTTGGACTTCTTTTAGTATCTTTTGCTCTTGACATTATGCTAGCTCTTGAAATGGTTGAACATTCAACAATTTCTCTTGAGTTCACTGATTCTGCTGTGTTCCTTTCATCTCCTTTTGATGATTTCTGCATCATTCAACGTTTTGTCTATAGAATCCTTCAGTATTTCAATTCAAGATGTGAATTTTTTCTTCAGTTCCTTCCGTTTGAGAAAAATTCTTCCCTTCTACTTTTATAATTTCAGGTCTTTGCACCTGTGAGCAGTGAGTCTGTTCAACTCAACTGAATATTAAATGTCATTCATGAGCAGAACAGCTTGGAAGATGCTTGTTCCATGGACAGCAGTGTTTATAATGAATCAGAAAGACTTACAGAAGGGAAGCTTAAACACCAGTACTAGACATAAGCTGTTTTTAAGCATTCATGTGTAGAACCCTGTTTCACTTTACTTCTGAAATATGAACCATAGACATCTTAGGAAAACTTCAAAAAAAGAAATTTTTGAGACCAGGCAAACCACAGAACCACTATGTGGATCATTCATATTTTTCTCTTCTAACCTTTGGAGTGATTGAGTACCTGTTTTGTGCCAAACAATATGGTATTATTGGGAATATCTGCATCTTTGATTGCTATGGTATAGTCCTGATGGAGTGCTGTAGCATAAGCAGTGGACTGGTAATTGAAGTCCATCAGCTCCTCCTCAGAAACCCTATACTGGTTTGCAATGAGCTGGAACCTGTACAATAGCACATAATAATAGAAGATTACCTCATTTTACCTTTATCATCCATCACTGTAAAATAGAAAGTTCCCCATTTTACAAAGAAAGAAGATGAGAACCTGGGAGGTAGTATAAATTGCATTAAGATATAAAATTAATATGTACTCCCTCGCTATAAAATTTATGCATATATCTCTCAAAATGTTAGCTTTTGTCAGATTTAACAAAAGCTTTAAGAGTGCTTTTTAAATGTTATAAGATTGCAAAGTATAGTGCCAGACAAACTTTAGGAATCATCTAGCTAAACCAATGCTTTCTAGTGATAAGAAAGCAGAGATTCAAGAGTTTATATTACTTATAAGCGCATATAGCAAGGGTATTTTTTTTACATAGTATAGAAACCTAACTTTTTAAGCAACACTCTTAAATTGCTGACTTACATTTATCATGTGCTTTTATTGTATTAAGTATTTTATTTCTGCAGTTTTGTTGTGTTTCCATGGAGTCCACCTCCTCCTCCAAATAAAGATGCTAAATCTTGTGCTTTTATTGAGCAGCATTTTAATTTTTCCTTGTTCTTCCATTTGTTGTTGTTGTTAGGTGCCATCGAGTCGGCACCGACTCATAGCGATCTTATGCACAGTATAACGAAACAATGTCCGATCCTGGGCTGAACTGTTGCCACACTTGAGTCCATCAATGCTGCCGCCTGGCCAATCCATCTTGTTGGGGGTCTTCCTCTTTTTTTCTGACCCTCCATCTTACCAAAGATGACATCCTTCTCCAGAGACTGTTCCCTCCTGACAATATGTCCAAAGTATGAGACACTAAGTTTGGCCATTTTGACCTCTAACGAGCACTCTGGCTGCACTTCTTCCAAACAGATCTGTTGGTTCTTTTGGCAGCCCATGGCACTTTCAATATACTCCTCCAACACCATAACTCAAAGGCATCAATTCTTATTCACTGTCCAGCTTTCACATGCAAATGAGGTTATTGAAAATACCATGGCTTGGGTCAGGCACACCTTAGTCCTCAGAATGACATCTTTGCTCTTCAACCTTTTAAAAAGGTCTTGTGCAGCAGATTTCCCTAATGCAATGCATAGTTTAATTTCTTGACTGTTGCTTCCATGAATGTTGATAGTTGATCCAAGGAGAATGAAGTTACTGACAACTTGAATCTTTTCTCCATTGATAAGAATGTTGTTTATTGGTCCAGTGGTGAGGATTTTTGTTTTCTTGACATTGAAATGCAATTCATCCTGAAGGCTTTCATCTCATCAGTAAGTATTTTAAGTCCTCTTCACTTTCAGCAAGTAAGATTGTATCATCTGCATATCGCAGGTTGTTAATGAATCTTCCTCCAATCCTGATGCCACATTTTTCTTGATATAACCCAGCTTCTCGGATATTTGCTCAGCATACAGTTTGAATAAGTATGGTGAAAGAATACAACCCTGTCGCACATCTTTCCTAAGTTTAAACCATTCAGTATCCCCATGTTCTGTTCAAACAACTGCTTCTTGGTCTATGTACAGATTCCTCATGAGCACAATTAAGTGTTCCAGAATAATCATACTTAGCAATATTGTCCATAGCTTGTCATGATCCACACAATCAAAAGACTTTGTGTAGTCAATAAAGTACAGGTAAACATCATTCTGGTATTTTCTGCATTCAGTCAAGATCCATCTGATGTCAACAATGATATCCCTCATTCCACGTCCTTTTCTGAAACTGGCATGAACTTCTGAAAGTTTTCTGTCAATGTATGCTTGCAGCCGTTTCTGTATTACCTTTAGTAAAACTTTACTCTCATGAGATATCAAAGATACTGTCCTATGATTTCTGCATTCCATTGGGTCACCTCTCTTTGGAATGGGCACAAATATGGATCTCTTCAAATCAATTGGCAGATAGTTGTCTTCCAAATTTCTTGGCATAGATGAGTGAGTGCCTCCAGTGCCACTTCACTTTGTTGAAAGATTTCAATTTGTATTCCATCATTTCCTGGTGCCGTGTTCTTTGCCAATACTTTCAATGCACCTTGGACTTCTTCCTTCAGTATCATAGGCTCTTGATTATATGCTACCTCTTGAAACAGTTGAACATCAACCATTTCCTTTTGGTACAATGACTCTGTGTATTCCTTCCATCTTCTTGTGATGCTGTCTGCATTATTCAATATTTTGCCCAGAGAATCCTTCAATAATGAAGTTGAGGCTTGGATTTTTTCTTCAGATCCCCAGCTTAAGAAATGCTGAGCATGTTCTTCCCTTTTTGTTTTCTGACCACAGATCTTTGCACATTTCGTTGTAATATTTAATTTTGTGTTCTTGAGCTGACCATTGTAATTTTCTGTTCGGTTCTTGGACTTCCTAATTTCTTCCATTTGCTTTAGTATCTCTATGCTAGAGAGCGAGTGTCAGTGTCTCTTCTGACATCCATTTTGATCTTTTCCTTATTTCTTGTCTTCTTAATGATTTTTTGCTTTCTTCATTTATGATATTCTTGATGTCATCCCACAACTCTTCTGGTCTTTGGTCTTTAGTTTCTAATGTATTAAATCTGTTCTTCAGATGGTCTCTAAATTCAAGTGGGATATATTCAAAGTCATATTTTGGCTCTCATGGACTTGTTTTAATTTTCTTCAGCTTCAGTTTGAATTTGCAGATGCGCTATTGATGGTTTATTCCACAATCTGCCTCTGGCCTTGTTTTGACTGATGATATGGAGCTTTTCCACTGTCTCTTTCCACAGATGTAGTCAATTTGATTTCTGTGTATTCCATCTGGTGAGGTCCATATGTATAATTTCTTATGCTGTCTAAAGAAGTTACTTGAAATGAAAAAATCATTGATTTTGCAGAATTCTATCATGCGATCTCCAGCATCATTTCTATCCCTAGGCCAAATTTTCCAATTACTGATGTTTCCTCTTTGTTCCCAACTTTGCATTCCAATCACCATTAATGATCAATACATCTTGATTGCATGTTTGATCAATTTCAAATTGAACAAGTAAGTAGAATTCTTCTATTTCATCCTCACTACCTTTAATGGTTGATGCATACAGTTGAATCATAGTGGTATTAACTGGTTTTCCCTGTTGTTGTTGTCAAGTACCGTTGAGTCAATTCTGACTCATAGCGACCCTGTATCGGGTTTCTGAGGAGAAGCTGGTGAGCTTGAACTGAAGACCTTGCAGTGCAAAGGGCTTTGCATGCTGGCACATTAACCCACAGTGCCACACCAGGACTGTAGGCACAGGGATATTATCCTATCACAGTGTTGTACCTCATGACTGATCTGGATATGTTCTTTTTGACAATGAATTCAGCACCATTCCTCTTCAATTTGTCATTCTCAGCATAGTAAACCATGTGGTTGTCAGATTCAAAATGGTCAATACCAGTCCATTTCAGCTCACTAATGCCTAACATATCAATGTTTATGCGTTCCATTTCATTTTTTATAATTTCCAATTTTCCTAGATTTGCACTTCGTACATTCCATGTTCCAATTATTAATGGACTTTACAGCTGTTTCTCTTCATTTTGAGTGGCGTGCCATCAGCAAATGAAGGTCCTGCCGGCTTTACTCCCATGGGCTTTACTCAATTTGCATCATCAC
>NW_006408576.1:2835685-2849466 GCF_000296735.1 Chrysochloris asiatica
AAAAGCATCAATTCTTCTATGGTCTTCCTTATTTACTGTCCAGCTTTCACATGCAAATGAGGCTATTGAAAATACCATGGCTTGGGTCAGGTACACCTTAGTCTTCAAGCTGACATCTTTGTTCTTCAACACTTTAAAAATGTCTTGTGCAGCAGATTTGCCTATTGCAATATGTCATTTGATTTCTTGATTGTGGCTTCCATGAGTGCTGATAGTTGATCCAAGAAGAATTAAGTCCTTGACAACTTCAGTCTTTTTTCCATTTATTATTGGTTTATTATTGTTTGGTTTATTTATTATCAATGTTGTTTATTGGTCCAGTGCATCTAAAATAAAGCGTGCAATACATGTAGCATATAAGAAACAGGTTTTTGCAGAACAATTCCAATAGCTCCTTCTTCTATTATGTATATCCCAAGAGCTTCCTGTTTTATCTGAAAGTCTTTGTTGATCACATTCAGAAGACTTCAAGCCTTACAGAAACAAATTCAAAGCAATTATCCCACTGGTATTTCTACCAAGCCAATAGAGTCTATAAGCTTTGTCTCCTCAAGCACTGCCATTCCACACATTTGCCTGGTTAGTTGTTTGGGCAACAGACTGATAAGGCTGTGTTCTAAATTTACCTATTATGCCTCACACACTAAATCTTTTGAATCTAATTGTCCTACCTTAGGGTACCAAAACAAGCATTAAATAGATGCTAAAAGTGTTTTTCCCTTGTTATGTTTGAACAACTGCATCTTAGTCTATGTATAAGTTCCTCATGAGCATAATTAAGTGTTCAGGAATATTCATTTTCCACAGTGTTGTCCATAGCTTCTCATGATCCAAACTATCAAAAGTTTTTGCATAGTCAATAAAGCACAGGTAAATGTCTTTCTGGTGTTCTCTGCTTTTAGCCAAGATTCATCTGACATCAGCAATGATATCCCTTGTTCCATGTCTTCTTCTGAATCCAGCTTGAACCTCTGGCAGGTGTTCAAACAAACAAGGGAACAATGAATGATTTCAAATTAGAAAAGTGTGAGCCAGGGTTGTATTATTTCACCATACTTATTGAATCTGTATGCTATGCACATCAACTGAGAAGCTGGATTATACAAAGGAAACATAGGATCAGGATTGGAGGAATATTCATTAACCACCTGCGGTATACAAATGATACAACCTGGCTAGCTGAAAACAAACAGCACTTAAAATACTTACTGATGAAGATAAATACCATAGTCTTTGGTATGGGTAGCACCTCAGTGTAAAGAAAATAAAGATCCTCCACTGGACCAATAAATATAATCAGGATAAATGGAGAAAAGATTGAAGTTATCAAATACTTTGTTTTGCTCACATCAACAATCAACACTCCTGGAAGTAGCATTCAAAAAATCATATATATTACATTATGCAAATCTGCTGCACAAGACCTTTTTTAAGTGTTGAATGGCAAAAGGGGTTCTATAACTTGCCCAGTGAAATAGGCTTCTTGCAGATGCTTTGTAGCATATAGGATCTTAGGTGGAATCCTGAGCCCAATCCAGAACCTTCTGAGGTGGGACATTTCCTCTTGAAAGGACAAACAGACCAGCGTGGAGCAGCCAGAGGAACAGAAGATACGTTTTAAAAGAAAGATCAGAAGAAAAATTCCAAAATAAACATGGCAGTCTGATTGAACAAGCAAGTTGTTTGTCGGAGAGCTATCAAGGCAAGCAATCAAGTCCTTTCAGGACAAACCCCCCTCCAAGACTGAAAATCAAAGGGAACACATCAACAGGCATCTAAACTTGCTGGTGACCACATTGGGATCCTGGTGAGTGGAAGAGGGGTAAAGGCAGCAATGAAGAAATGGTCTGAGTTCAAGCACAGTCCATTAACTCCCATTGACCTGGAGATGAGAAAGAGAAAAGGAAGGGCTGGTTGGTCCAAAGTGTGGTGAGACCTGGGCACTCTGAAGCCCATGGACAAGGCCATAGCCATGGAGGGCTAGAGCTGAGAGTGAAGCATCCAACTGATATGAAGTGAGGGAAGATGTACAAGAATGCCTAAACTTGTAGATATTACCCGTTCAAGCTAGCTTCAATGGCTTGATGATCAGAACTTGACTAGAGGAAGAAAAAAAAAAAATTTTTTTTAAAGGAAACAAGTGTAAATTGCTACAATTTGATTAACTTGACCTATACATAAGGAGCTCTGGCAGCGTCGTGGTTATGAATTGGGCTGCTAACCTCAGGGTCAGCAGTTTGAAACTACCAGCTGTTCTGTGGGAGAAAGATGAGACTTTCTGCTCCCGTAAAGATTTACAGCCTTGGAAACCCTGTACAGGGTCGCTATGAGTCAGAACCAACTCATATCACAACAGATCACAACAACAACAACAAATACATATGGATATAATAGCTCAAAATACCAATGAGCTATTGCATCCATAAGTATATGAGAGACAAGTCTTCACATTAAATATCAGTCCTATCCCCTCTCTATACAGGGTTGATAGGAATGGGTAACTTAGACATTGACTATCTAGAATGAGGGAGTGGGGACTATGAAGGCATGATGTGACTGGCTTCCGAGTTTTCAAGAAGGAGTTTAGTTTCAGAATGTGTGGGGGAAGGTAGAATCCCCACTGAATGCTTTTCACCTTGTCTGATGAAAGGAGATGTGGATAAGATTCTTATGATTCAATAGTAATCATTATTATGACTAACTGAGACTGTCACAACTGTAAAGGTAGAAGTGTAACAAAAAGGGGGTAGTAATTAATCTTACATTCCAGGAACAGAGGACCCGAGGACCTTCAAGGGAGAAAGGCACGAGCAGACGTGGGACCCTATCCAGAGAAGTAGCGACACCAGAGATTGAGGCAGAAATGAGGACATGGAGAGAGAGAGCAGCTGAGGACTCTGGACTCATGGAAAGAGAAAGGCTGTGTGCTAGCGGCCAGGAGATAGGCTTTTAGAATGTGCCCTTTGGTTGTTTAAATGTGTTTATCCTACAGTGTCACACCAGGCATCTATTAAACACATATTATTTACAAGTGTTGTGAAGTTGGTTCCAACTCATAGCAACCTTGTATATGGTTTTCAAGAAGCAGCTGGTGGGTTTGATCTGCCTACCTTTTGGTTAGCAGTGCAGTACTTGTCCTACAGCACCAGCCAGGACTCTATTAAATGAAGAGTGCCATGTTATTTTAGGAGTCCTTGTGTGGTATTGTTGGAGAAACACTGGAATGCTAACTACAAGGTTGATTATTGAAACCTACCACCTATAGAGGGATCATTATGAATCAGAATGAACTCAACAGTACTTAACAACATTAGCATGTTATTTTTAATCATTGTATCATTTCTAAATGATCTAACAAGATACCCTATTTTTAAAAGTCAGAAAAGTTTAAGCAACAACATGACTATTCAAAATAGATAATTAAAGCCTCTATGAAATTCCACAAGATAAATCCATCCAATTTTCTGTAAATTACATTTTTGTTGCTTATTTATATTGAGTCAGTTCCGACCCACAGCGACACTGTATAGGGTTTCCAAGGAGCGGTTGGTGAGCTTGAACTTCAGACCTAGCAACTCAAACTGAGTTTGCAGCCCAGCACATTAACCCACAGCCCCACACCAGCTCCAAACATATTTAACCATAAGCTCTTTTTTAATATAACAAATTTTGTTATTAGAAAATTTTTAAAATGTTGCTTTTTTGATACCAATGCATTTCAATATAACTTCCTAATGCAATGTGCTGGAATTTTCTCACAAATGCTTTACTATGCTTCACGTGTAATCCCAATAACTATGAATTTCCTCTTGCCTTCACCAGAGTCAAAATTCAAAAGCCTGTGATTGGCATGTCCATGTGTGTGGTAGGGAGAGACAAATCCATGGAATCTTAGGCTTAAAATTCAACCTGAGTATTCAGCTTAAACAGAACATGAAAATATATTTGTAAATTGCTCTATTTGGAAACTATAAGCAAGATATTCTAGAAGTAATATTTGGTTGTAAAATTATCCAAACCAGAAATAATATGGCTTGACTTTTGACTGAATCAAAGGTGTATGCGAATTTTTACAAGGTGCTTAAGTATTCTATGTCTGAATTGAGATGGAACTAATTCACTACCATCTCAAAAGCTTTGATTCCTGGATTCTAACAGAGGAGTCCTTGTTGTGCAGTGGTTAGCTCTAGGCTCCTAACTGGGAGATGTAATTCAAACCCACCAGCTGCTCTGCAGGACAAAGATGTGGCAGTCTGCTCCCCTAAAGATTACAGCCTTGGAAACCCAATGGGGTTTTAGGGTCTCCATGAGTTGGAATCAACTTAAGAGCACCACTGAATGAACTGAAAGAATTGGCAAAGAACAAGGCACAGGGAATTGATGGAATGAAAATTGAAATCTTTTGACAAAGTGAGGCGGCACAGGAGGCACTCACTCAGCTCTATCAAGAAATTTGGAAGACAACTATCTGGCCAACTGATTGGAAGAGATCCAAATTTGTGCCTATTCTAAAGAGAGGTGACTCTATAGAATACAGAAATTATCAGACAACCTTTTTGATATCCCATATGAGTAGTTTTGCTAAAGGTAATACAGAAATGGCTGCAAGCATACATTGACAGAGAACTTCCAGAAGTTCAAGCTGGATTCAGAAGAGGATGTGGACAAAGGATATCATTGCTGATGTCCAATGGATCTTGGCTGAAATCAGAGAATACCAGAAAGATGTTTACCTGTGCTTTATTGACTATGCAAAGGCTTTTTTGATTGTGTGGATCATGACAAGCTATAGACAACATTGGACAGAACATGGGAACACTGAATGGTTTAAACTGGTTTGTATTCTGTCACTATACTTATTCAACCTGTATGCTGAGCAAATAATCCAAGAAGATGGATTATTTGAAAAAAAAAAAAAAAAAGTGACATCAGGACTGGAGTAAGACTAATTAACAATCTGCAACATGCAGATGTTACAACCTTGCTTGCTGAAAGTAAAGAGGACTTAAAATACTTACTGATGAAGGTCAAAGACCATAGCCTTTGGTATGGATTGCATCTCAATGTAAATAAAACAAAAATCCTTACCACTTTGCCAATAAACAACATTTTTATCAATGAAGAAAAGATTGAAGCTGTCAAATACTTCATTTTTCTTGGATCAACCATCAATACTCATGGAAGCAACAGCCAAGAAATCAAATGATGTATTGCCTTAGGTAAATCTGCTTTACAAGACCTTTTTAAAGTGTTGAAGAACAAAGATGTCAGTCTGAGGATTAAGGTATGCCTGACTAAAGCCATGATATTTTCAGTAACATAATATGCATGCAAAAGTTGGACAATGGATAAAGAAGATCATAGAAGAATTGATGCATTTGAGTTACTGTGTTGGAGGAGAATATTGAAAGTGCCATGGGCTGCAAAAAGAACCAACAGATCTATGTTGGAGGAAGTGCAGCCTGGGTGCTCCTTGGAGGCCAGGATGGCCAGACTTTATCTCTCAGAAGGGACCAGTAACTAGAGAAGAATATCATGTTTGGTAAGGTGGAGTGTCAGAGAAAAAGAGGGAGACCCCCAATGAGATGGATTGGCCAAGTGGCAGCATCAAAGGGCTCAAGCATGACAACAATTGTGAGGTTGGCCCAGGACCGGGCTGTGCTTCATTCTGTTTTGTATAGTGTCGCTATGAGTCGGTACCGACTCAATGGCACCTAACAACAACAACAACATAAGTTGAAATCAACTTGAGAGCACCATTGACTGGTATTGTTTTGTCGAAGTTTGTGATGTAAGTTCATTGTGTTCTGCCAGCACATTCAGAGATTTTGCAGTGTAGTTTCTGATACCAGAAGTTATTGACGCTGCTTTTGAATTTGTGCATTAATTCTTGTGTCTGTTTGGCTTATTTTTTGTACTAGTATTGGCTAAATCTTTTGGAAACTAGAAAGGCAATTTTAATTTAAAACTAAGACCCTAAAGCATTTTATACCTTTTTTTTTTTTTTTTTGTCCTACAAAATGATCCTTAGCGAAGTTCAGTAATTACTATTTGGAAAAACATATATAAATTGAAACACCATATGTGTTAGGTTTGCAAGTAACTTGTATTTCTTTTAGAGATTTACTTGCTTTTCATTTCTTTTTGAACTAAGTGACAATAAATAATAAACACTAGCATAAGTAACTGGAGGATAACTTTACATTGCTCAGCCAGAGATTTTAAGTACAGTCTGAAGGTATAATATCACTAGTGTGCCTGACTTGAAATAAAGGTTAGCATAGGATTCAATAAATGGATTGGATGAAGAATATTAAGCAAAAAGTGTAAAGATTCTTTACTGTAATGACCACCTAAATATGATGAAAGGAGCTCTAGAGGAGCAGTTGTTATACACTCAGTTGACTACTAATGAAAAGGTCAGGAGTTTGAATCCACCAGTTACTCTGCTGGAGAAAGATTGGGAGGTGCTTCAATAAATATTACAGTCATGGAAATCCTATGGGAGGTACCACCCTGTCTTGTAGAGGTGCTGTAAATCAGAATCTACTCAATAGCAATAGGTTTGAATTGGTTGTGTTAAATATTTCATGTGTTTTTGTAATTATTATATTTTTCTTTTCTTGCAGGAACTTGAATTTCAGGATCTGACGGCAGTTTTGCATTGCATACACTCCTTTATAGCAGCCAAGGTGGCCTCAGTGGATCCCGTATTCATAGACAGTCAGAGTATTGCTAGAAAATACATGTATAGCAACTAAACATTGCTTATGATGAGTGCTGAAAAATTAAATTATTTTCTTAAGAAATGAATCTTTCCTGCACAATATTGCAACTTTGTGTGATTTTATAATGAGCCTATAGTTGTGATACCAATAAAATATGTCACTAGTTTCCAAATATGGGTCATACTTGTTAAATCTGACAAGTTAGCACAGATTCTATTCAAGGAAACTTGTGGTTAAAAGAAGCTAGTGTTCCACAGTGAAACAGTTCACATCATGTTTGTTGTGGTTTCTCTAAATAATATAAAAAATTATATCAATACTACAGACTCCACTCCTTACCATGGTAAACTCCAGATTCCATTCTCATAAAATACATAACAGAAAATATTGAGAGCTCACCACTTTTATTATCTTCAAAAACGAGATAAATAGTGGCCTTTGCGTTTGCCTTGTCATCTTTCCCTCATTCTCAAGGGGGCCTGGGTGAAAGGGATTATTTAAGAAATGAGTGGTAGAAATATACAGGAAGAGAAAATTATTTTAATTATTTTTTAATTCATAAAATATAAAGGTATTTTCATTCTTTTGTTGTTCACATAGCTTATTACTTCTAAATAGGAACAATTTCTATTTTTGCTAACATAAGCAATTAAATGGAGTCTTTTATTTTTATTCTCAGAATGCATTGTACAATTAGAAAAGTCACGATTATGTATTCATATCTCAAGGTTGCAAATAAAGGAAAAAAACATAAAATCATCAGACTGTAAGGTACAAGAACAGAATCCTAAGAAAATAATGAAGTGCTTCCTACAGCTTTTATCAGAACAAATGTACAATTCCTAGAGATCTGTTGTTTCATGCTCTGATTAAGATTTTGGTAATTTTTAACAGTTACCTGGTTTCCAATCCACCATTTGTTTTATCTGTCACTTAAAGGGAAGAAAATGTTTCTGTTTTAAAGATATCAAATATTTATTATTAATGGTTTTTATGTACTTAAAATAAATCTTTCTTTTTAGAAAAATATGTTATATATACATATCTATAATCTATAAAATTCTCATCAGTGTGAGAGTGACTTTAATGTCAGACTCCAGCTAGAACAGAGCAGTTAGCAGTACTTTAAAACTACAAAGAGAATGATGCCACAGGAATACTAGGCAGTGTTTTCTCCGTAGGTG
Source organism: Chrysochloris asiatica (assembly GCF_000296735.1). Classification (NCBI taxonomy): domain Eukaryota; kingdom Metazoa; phylum Chordata; class Mammalia; order Afrosoricida; family Chrysochloridae; genus Chrysochloris; species Chrysochloris asiatica. The sequence continues at coordinate 2,843,598 of NW_006408576.1, forward strand.
TTTATTCTTTTGTTTTAACGCAAAATTCCTATCAATATTAATAACAATAGGAAACTTGAATTTTATAAAATATCTACCAACTGAAAAACATAAAGTTAGAAATGTTCCTTTCTCCATTTTCTACTCTGATGTGGATAGTTTGTTCTTCAAATTGAAGGGATTCTTATTTTCTTCCCCTATGTCAAAATGACTACACTCACTCAAAGTAGAAGGTACTTTTCAGTACTAAACAGTGAAGAAATTGTGAAGATTTTCTTTTCTTCCTTTTTTATAAAACTTCAAAGTTTTAAAAATATGCCTTTACTGGTACAATAATGAAAAAGTAATCTTTTGCCAAGAAAGTTTGATACTAAAACTCATTTTTATAATTACATAAGTATATGAATTTTTGAAAAAAATGCATAACTTTTTCAAGAAAACAAGCTAGTCTTTTCTTGTAAAAATTAAACAGGTAAGCAAAATGCCAACTAGTATTACTATTTGCATTAACATAGTTCTTGTCAGAGTCTGTACACACAATATAATTTTTTAAAATACCACAGAAAGTACAAATTGAAGTTATACTATTGCTCTACTAAGGAGCCCTGGTAACATAGTGTTATGAGTTGGGCTGCTAACTGTAAGGTCAGCCATTCGAATGTACCAGCCATTCCATGGAAAAAAGATGAGACTTTCTGCTCCATAAAGATTTATAGCCTCGGAAACTCTATACAGAGTCACTGTGAGCCAGTGCCAACTCCACAGCACACAACCACATCCACGGCTCTACTAAGTGAACAGTGGCTCTGTATATAAGCACTGAACTGCGAACCAGAAGGTTGGGGTTGGAACCCACCAACCGCTCCTTGGGAGAAAGATGAGGCTTTCTTCTCCCACAAAGATGTACAGCTTCAGAAACCCTATACAGGGTTGTTATGAGTCAGAACCAACTCGATGACACTTAGTAACAATTGCTGTACTATTCTAGACCTGATTTGGGAGTGACTGTAGAGTGACAGGAGATCTAAAAAGTATGGCACCATTTAGAAAATAAAAGTCATCCAGGAGAATCGGTCTCCTCCCAGTGGAGCTCATTCAGGGAGGATAGTGCTTGGGCCAGAAATTATTTTGTTATTGGAAAGATGCAGTTCATTCTAAAATCTTCTCATTTTTTTGTAATTAGAAACTATTAATTAAAGATGAGTAAAAATTATTTGAGTTCTCTATGATTAATGTTTATTGAAAACTTGTAGGTACCAGACACTACATATGTGTTTTACATGCATGATTCCTTTCAACTTTCACATAAACCTAGCTGGGGTGTGGGCACAGTGTTTTGATTCTAATTTCACAGGTGAAGAAACAACAGCTGACAGATTTAGTAAATGTTCTAAGATTCTGTTATCTGTTGTTGTTGTTAAGTGCCAAGCCAGTTCTCTATTACCTGTAAACACTGGAAATTCAACATGAATAAAGGCAATCTGACTCCTAAATCCTAGTATTACTTACTGCTTGTTGTATGGATGTTATTTGCCATCAAGTTTGTTCCAACTCATAGCAGGCACTTGGGAGAGAGTAGAACTGCTCTATAGGGTTTCCAGGCTTTAATCACTTCAGAAGGAGCCCTGTTACAGCAATGAATAAGTCTCAGCTGCTGCATCCATAAAGATTACAGCCTTAGGAACTCTATAGGCTGTTCTGTGCTATCCTATGGAATCACTGTGCGTCATAATCAACTCAACAATATTGGGATAATCTTTATGGTAGTACAACACCAACACTTTTCTTTCTGGACCCCTGGGTGGATCCAAACCACAAACGTTTGGATTAACAACAAAGCACCTAAGCATTGTGCTATTGTTGTTGTTGTTAAGTGCCGTTGAATCAGTTCCAACTCCCAGCGACCCTGTATAGGGTTTCCATGGCGTGGTTGGTGAGCTTGAATCAATGACTTGTTGGTCTAAATGGCCTTGCAGTCCAGCACATTAACCCACAGCACCACACCAGACTCCACTGTGCTATTAAGACCTCTAAATTATTAAACCACAAAGTACAAATGCTAGTCTTTTAGTTATATTAATAATCAGAACTCACAATTCTGTCTGACAGTTCTGTGGAATCACATTTGTACTGACATTCATGTTTATATTTGACATTTTTTGAAAAACATAACCATTATCTTATAAACCTGGTCCATTGTTTCTTTGTTTAATTTTATGCATTGTGAATCCATTAGAAATGGAGAATTTTCTCACTAATGAAGTATAAGGAAAATTAAAAACAATATTTATTATTTAATATTTTAAATTATGTAAGTGGATTTAACTTACAGTATGTATAGGGACCACTACTTGTCGGTCAGTTTGTCATACTGTGGTAGATTGTATGTTGCTGTGATTCTAGAAACTATGCCATGGATATTTTAAATATCAGCAGGGTCACCCATGCTGAACAGGTTTCAGTTGAGCTAGGAAGAAGGAGAGATGAAATACTTGTGAATATTTAGTCACTGAAAATCTTATGAATAAGAGTGGAATACTATTTGCACCAGATTGTTAAATAGTGAAGCATGATGAAGAGAAACAGAATATTGTCAGATACAATACCAGCAGATGAGTCCCTCAGATTAGAAAGCACTCAAAATATGCATGGGAAAGAGCTGCCTCCTCAAAGTACAGTTCACTGTGATGATGTAATGGAGTAAAATCTTTAGGACCTTCATTTGCTGATGAAGCCAAACTCAAACTTACGAGAAACAGCTGTAAACATCCATTAATAATCCAAACAGGGATTATACAATTTATGAATCTAAGAAAATTGGAAGGTGTCAAAAATGAAATTGAAACTATAAAAATCGATATCCTAGGCATTAGTGAACTGAAATGAACTGGTATTGGCCACTTTGAATCAGACAATCACATGTTACTATGCCAAGAATGACAAATTGAGTTGAAATGATGTCACATTCACCACAAAAAAGAACATATTAAGATCTGTCTTGAGCACCACATTTTTGTGATAGGAGAATATCCAAATGCCTACACAAAAGACCAGTTAATACCACTATTATTCAAATTTGTGCATCAACCATGAACTCCAGTGATGATGAAATTGAAGAATTCCACCAATCTCTTCAGTCTGAAATTGATCAAACATGGAATCAAGATGTATTGAAAAAAAAAAAAAAGATGTATTGATATATACTAGCAACTGGAATGCAAAGGTTGGAAATAAAGAGAAAACATCAGTAGGTCGAAAATATGATCTTGGTGATAGAAATGATGCTGAAGATTGCATGATAGAATTTTGCAAGACCAATGATTTCTTCATTGCAAATACCTTTTTTTAAACAACATTAAAGATGATTATATATTTGGACCTCACCAAATGGAGTACAAAGAAATCGAATTGACTACATCTGTGGATAGAGATGGTGGAAAAGCTCCAAATCATCAAACGAAACAAGGCCAAGGGCAGACTGTGGAAGAGACCATCAATTGCTCATATGTAAGTTCAGGTTAAAGCTGAATAAAATTAAAACAGTTGCACAAAAGCCAAAATATGACCTTGAACACATTCCGCCTGAATTTAGAGATCATCTCAAGAACAGATTTGATAGATTAGACACTAAAGACTGAAGACGAGAGGAATTATGGGATGACATCAGGAACATCATACTGGAAGAAAATAAAGGTCATTAGAAGACAACAAAGAAGAAAAAGACCAAAATGAATGTCAGAAGACACTCTGAAACTTGCTCTCAAGTATAGAGATGATAAAGTAAATGGAAAAAATGAGAAGGTAAAAGAGCTGAATAGAAAATTTCAAAATGCACCTCAAGAAGACAAAGTCAAATATTAATAAAATGTACAAAGACCTGGAGTTAGAAAACCAAAAGAGAATAATTTGCTCAACATTCCTCAAGCTGAGGGAACTGAATAAAAAAATTCAAGCCTTGACTTGCAATATTGAAGGATTTAATTGAAAAAAATATTGAATGATGCAGAAAGCATCAAAAGAAGATGGAGGGAATACACAGTCACTATACCAAAAAGAAATAGTCGAAGTTCAAGCATTTCAAGAGGTAGCATATGATCAAGATCCAATGATACTGAACGAAGAAGTCCAAGTTGCATTGAAGGTATTGGCAAAGAACAAGGCTTTTGGAATTGATGAAATACAAAAGGAAATATTTCAACAAACTGATACAGCACTAGAAGGACTCACTCATCTATGCCAGGAAATTTGGAAGACATCTACCTGGCCAACTAACTGAAAGAGATCCATATTTGTGCCCATTCCAAAGATACATGGCCAATGGAATGCAGACATCCTTGGAAAATGCCATTAATTTCCCATGCAAGCAAAATTTTGCTAAAGATAACTCAAAATCGGCTGCAACCATACATTGACAGAGAACCTCCAGAGGTACAAGCTATATTCAGTAGAAGACATGGAACAAGGGATATCATTGTTGATGTCAGATAACTCTTGGCTGAAAGCAGAGACTACCAGAAAGATGCTGACTGTGCTTTATTGACCACACAAAAACTTTCATTTGTATGGAGCATGACAAGCTAGGGACAGGAGAATGAGTATACCAGAACACTTGATTGTGCTCATGAGGAGCCTGTACATAGACCAAGAGGCGGTTGTTAGAACAGACCAAGGGAACCCTGAATAATTTAAAACTAGGAAAGATGTGAGACAGGGTTGTATTCTTTTACCGTATTTATTCAATCTGTAAGGTAGTCATGATGTGGTGCTGTGCATTAATTTGCTGTTCATTGGAAATCCTATACAGGCTGGCTATGGGTTGGAATCAACTTAATGGCACTTACCAACAGCATTCAATCTGTATGCTGAGCAAATAATCCAAGAAGCTGAATTAGATGAAGAAAAATCTGGCATCAGGTTTGGAGGAAGAGTCATTAACAACCTGTGATATGCAGATGAAACAACCTAGCTTGCTGAAAGCAAAGAGGACTTAAATACTTACTGATGAAGATCAAAGAACACATTCTTTAGTATGGTTTGCACCTCAGTGTTAAGAAAACAGCAATTCTCACCACTGGACCAATAAATAGCATTCAGATAAGTGGAGAAAAGATTGAAGTTGTTGAAGACTTCATTTTGCTCAGATCAACCATCAACACTCATGGAAGCAGCAGTCAAGCAATTAGAAGTCGTATTGCCCTAGGCAAATCTGTTGCACAAAACCTCTTTAAAGTGTTCAGGAGCACAGATGCCAGTTTAAAGTGTGCCTGATGCAAGCCATGATATTTTCAATAACCTCATATGCATGTAAAAGGTTCACAGTGAATAAGGAAGACATGAAAAAATTCATGCAATTGAGGTATGGTATTGGAGGAGAATAATAAAAGTACCATGGACTGCCAAAAGAACAAACAAATCTGTTTTGGAAGAAGTACAGCCAGAATGCTCCTGGATGCCAGAATGGCCAGACTTCGTCTCTCATAATTTGGGCATTTCTCCAGGAGGGTCCAGTCCCTAGAGAAGGATGTCATATTTGATAAAATGGAGAGTTGGAGAAAAAGAAAATGACCCCCAACGAGATGGATTGGCACAAGGGCAGCAGTGATGGGCTCAAATGTAGCAACGACTGTGAGGTTGGCACAGGAGCAGGCAGTGTTTTGTTCTGTTGTGCGTAGGGTCACTATATGAGTTGGTACAAACTCATGGTAACTAACAACAACATAACAATGTATATGGGTAACTGACAGATTATTAATTTGAGCAGGCAATCTTCATTAGTCACAATGGCTAATGAATATTAAATTTAAAGTTATTGTTTAAAACTTTTAGGAGAAGGACTTGGATACACACATAATATTTTAAAAGTAAGGAAATGAAACTGCAAATTTTTCAT
>NW_006408576.1:2849566-2864122 GCF_000296735.1 Chrysochloris asiatica
TTATAGAACATATGCACCAAATACTCATATGCTTTATACCTAGGTATGTGTTTTACAAGCATATGGTGCTTTTACAAAGCACTCTGGGTTTTAACAACTTGGAACCAGGAGAAATTATTAAACTCTGATAAAAGAGAAGCAAACACTCTTCTTTTAGGAAAGATCGTCTGACGCAACTGCAGCTCAAAATTGTGTTATGAAGACAAGGAGTACAGATTTTAGGGAAGAAAACTGAGAGCGAGAAAGATTAATTTAGCTGTGGTGTATAATAAAGGTCACTTCAGTTTAGCAAGTTTCAGTTCCAACGAGAAGGAGATCTATAACAAGCTATATAGAACACTAGGAACAGTGTTTAAGCCGTTTGCAACAACTTTTGTTTTCTCATCAGATGGTCTGAGTTTTTGTGATCTCAGTGCATTTCAATTACCAAAAGAAAAGAGAACCACATTAATTGTATAAACTTGAAAGAACAATTAAATACAAACAAGTCTCAGAGTTTCTTACTTTCTGTCTTCAGTTGAACTCTGTGTGTTTGAACATGTGGTATGAACATGATAATGTCTTTTAATCATGAACAAATTACTGACATTACCCATCACCTAACATTTGTGTTCTCAGCCTACTTTTATGTATTTGATGACAACTTCCTTTCTTTAGCAGCCTCAGCATTTTACAACAGTGTTTATGGAAACCCAGAAAGTCAGCAAGTACTAGCTTCATTCTTTTCACCGAATGAATAATTTATAAGAACTGACATTTAAACTCCTCTGATTTACTGACAATCTCTAATGAATATACATCAATAAATTCTTTAATTCACCAATCACTAGTGCTACGACCCATTTGATTTTCCTATACCCAGTCATATAAAAAATAGTAGAGTCTTTCAAAACAGGTATAATAATGGCTTGTTCTCTTTTTTTAAGAATAATGGAAAGGGTAATGAACAAATAAATATACAACATAATCTACCCCTTCGCATTTTTAGCATAACTTTTTAATAGTGTTTAGGGCACACAGGATAAGAGCTGGACTACTAAGAATGAAGTTCGCAGTTCAAATGTACCAGCCACTCCTCGGAAACTTTGTGCAGGGTCACTATGAGTCGGAAACTACTTGTTGCCCTTAGCAACAGGACATATAGGATGCTTTAAGAGTTAGAAGAACTTTATTCCAGTTTTTACTTGACAATGAACAAAACATATACCTTTGTGAAAATTTTACCAACTCTGTTTATTTCATATATGGATTTGGAATAATACTTGTCCCCACCCCTTCATAACCTCTTTATGTACATCATATGACAAATATAGGAGGTAGCCGTCTGTAAACAATGAAAAATGACCAATGTGACCTACTGTATTTAAGGGTATCTTTATCTATGTAGTTATGTACCTATTGGTTTTATAAATTAAATACATGCCTACACAAGTAGATCAGGTAGCAGTGATCATCAACGACCAACATGATTTCATTAAGGAAAAGTAATTTCATATTTGTAAAAGAGTATCTAACTGTTAAGACTTATTTTTTTGACATATACAAGTAATTCATCCATACAAAGCATGTGACAATATATGTTATGACCAAGTTGTTGAAATGTGCATTGAATAAAGTTACAGTTCGGTTGATTTGCAGCTGCTGAATGAAGATACATACGGCATATCATCAAAGTTTGTTGTTGTTGTTAAGTGCTGTCAAGTCAGTGCTGACCCACAATGACACTGTATAGAGTTTCCAAGGAGCAACTGGTGAGCTTGAACCACTAACAAATCGAACTTGCAGTCTGGTGCATTAACACACAGTGCCACACCAGGACACCATCAAAGCATCGCTAACTCCAAAGAGGGACATAAAAGATTGAATACAAAATAAAAAAATGTTCAGCTCTTAACAGACTAAAACAATGGAAAGGCACTAATAGAGTTATGTAGAAGATATATCTTAGTATTATTAGCATTAGTAGAAGATATATCTTAACTCATTATGTATGTATTAGGAGAAAGTACTATACTGAAGTTTTTAGAAAACATTGACTATATATTTGAGAAGACCTAACACACACTCAGAGTCCTGGTGTGGCTCTGTGGGTTAATGTGACAGACTGCAAAGCCGTTTGAACTGCAAGGTCGGCGGTTCAAGCTCACCAGCTGCTCCTTGGAAACCCTATACAGGGTCACCATGGGTTCAAATCAACTCGACGACACTTAACAACAACAACAACACACTCAGTCCTGGTGTGGCACTGTGAATTAATGCACCAGACTGCAAAGCTGTTTGAACCACAGGGCTGGCGGTTCAAGCTCACTAGCTGCTCCTTGGAAACCCTATACTGGGTCACTGTGAGTCGGAATCCACTCGATGGCACATAACAACAACAACACACACTCAACTGTAATTTTTAGAAGAAAAACTTGGAAGTTTTGGATTAAAGCATACTTGATTAATTCATTCAATAAATATTTTTGGAAAATTGTAGGCCAGGTACTATTAAAGGCACTGAAACTACAAAAATAAATGATTTATTAGCATGTAAATTGTCTTGTGCAACTAACATGTTCAGAGAAGTCAACAGTTTTCTTGGCTACTGAAAAAGCCTAAGTCTCCATAAATCAGAATCAGTGATGGCAACTAACAACAACAAATCTTGGGATTCTCAAAGTGCAAGATAATGAGCAAATAAGAAATGTAATAGCCATGAAGGGCCACAGGTTGGTAGTTTAAAAACTGGATATAGTTTCCAATTCTGGATACCATGTTTTAGGATGAATCTTGATATGCTGGTTCCAAATAGATAATCATTTTTCTAAGTAAAATATACTTTCTATAAAATATAATTCAAGTACATGTTTAATATTGTTGCGGACCGTGTAAGACTGGTCAGAGGTTTGAGGCCCTATAGGCCCGAGTGTAACAAATGAGGCCACTGGCAGTTAATGGCAAATTGTTTTTCATCTTAATATTGTTAAATGTATTAATTTAATACAGGGAGCCTTTGATAATCCACAGATAAATGTGATATTTTCCTAAAGCCTAAGACTAAAAGTTGCAAGGTCAAGCCTTTCTCCAAAAGGATTAACTAAAAATATCTTAGCTACTTCTTGGTTCTTTGTTCTATAGACAAAGAACCCATCCTCCCTAATCCCTTTTCCAGGTGCAGACCATTCACCTGGGCGTCTCCTGCAGAACTCTCACCTTCCCCCAACTGTGCTCAGGTGCTATAGATATGTTAATTGGGCCTGAGAAACCAAGTTGCTCGCCTAGGATTCAAACCAGCGAAGTACGATGTAAAGTTACCTGAATGTCTGGAAAAGCACTGATGTTACCTGTACCTTGCCTAAGTCCCTCCCAGCTTGGTGTGAAGCTCCTCTCCTAAATAAAACAGAGGCCCGGGCCTCCCCAGGTGTGCATTACGGGTTGGAAGGCATGCAGTAAAGATTGCAGTGCATTATGGGTTGGAAGGCATGCAGTAAAGATTGCAGGGCAGTGAGTTGCTGCCTGCAGAGGCCATGATGCCTGTAGTCCCAAGCCTGCCCACCAGTGATGTATCCACCCTGGCTTTGGGGTGCCTCATTGTCTCCCTTCTTCTGTTTGTCTGTGTATTCTTTCACTATCCCTGTCACCGCTGGATCTCCCCTCCTCGTGAACCAAACACTCGTGAACCGAACCCCTATGTCGAGGCAGGTTCCCAACATAATATTAAGGTAATTTTTAATGTACTAATGAGAAAATTGCTCTTCCTTATAACCTCTAGCAGTTTTTTAAGAAGTGCATAGTGATTATATTCTTTTACCAGAATTTTTATAGACTGGTTTATGCTATAATGTTTTTGTGTTGTTTTATTTTAAAGTGAAAGGTAATGCTCACATTATGTAACTTCCTTGGTCTTAATAAAAACAGTGCATATTTGGAAGGTTAGATATGAATATGGAAGAACATAAAATTTAAACATATGTTGTACACACTATCTCCATTAAGATTTTTTTTTTCTTTTAAAATTTTGAGAGTCTCGGCAGTAATTACTGAGAGCAAGAGTCCTGGTGTGGTGCTGTGGGCTAATGTGTCAGACTGCAGAGTCGTTTGAACTTCAAGGTCAGTGGTTCAATCTCACCAGCTGCTCCTTGGAAACCCTATACAGGCTCACTATGGGTTGGAATTGACTCAATGGCACTTAACAACAATAACAAATGCAACTTAAGGTCAGCAGTTCGAAATGCCAGCTGTTACGCAGGAGAAAGATGAGGCTTTCTGCTCAGGTAAAGATTTACAGCCTCGGAAACCCTGTACAGGGTAGCTATGAGTTGAAACCAACTCCACGGCACATAACCACCATCACCGTGAAAGTTTCTGAAACCTAAGTTACTCAGTGTTTTGTGTTAGAGGACATTATTTATCCATTCAAAAAGCATCTATGAGTATATACTATGTGTAGAAATTTTAATAACTAACTGATGTAGAGAACTCAGACAAGAAATAGCTTGGAATGTTATTTGTAGAAGTTGTAAATCTGTAGAATCATTGTTTTTGTTTTGTTTTGTTTTTCCATAACACACTAATTTCTAAGGTAAATCAATAGCTTTAGTCTGTAGGTCCAGACATAAGACAGTATGTAAATTCACATATACTTTTTGATGGTGAAAATCATCCAAAATAATTGTGACATGAAAATATATAGCATCAATATATTAGGCAAAATATAAATGACATTCTAAAAAGATAAAATGTTACTTAAAATACGTCTGTGTTGTGTACTTCAAATTCAGAATTAACATAATGAAGGATATAAATTAGAATAGTTTATATACAACAATAGATATAAAGCTGTCTGTTAGTTGTAGAACCCCTTTTCTTCCTTTGAAAAAAGAATTAGCATTTTTAAACTATTCTAAATAAGCCTAAGGGAAAAAGCAAAATCCATCTGCCTTTGCCTTTACCATTTTTATCTCCTACTCTTTCCTTATATCTGCCTATAGTTTATATTTAAGATGCTTTGGTAGACTGACATTGAGGAAAAAATTGGAAGAATCTGCAATTTTATTCCTGCCTGTTTCTCAAAATACCTTATGATTTTTTTCTAGGGGGGAGGGAAGATGGGGAACTTATTGAAAATTGATTTCTATCTGGACCATGTGACAAATACTTTCCCACAATCAACAAGCTTTCTATAAGTGGGGATACAATAGTGAATAAAGAAGAAAAAAACTTTACCCATGTTTCCTAAACTAATCTAATAAATCCATAAAAAGAATACTGAAGAAATAGCTTGTGAACTCAGAAACAAATGAGTGAAACCTTTATGACTGCTAAACCACCAAGGCCTCTCTTTTGGCAAATTTCTTTATGAATCAAGATTTCCTATTGTTTCTTCTTCATAGACTATGAGAATAATTTGGACTGAAATACAGTATGTGGACTAAAATTTTCTATGTTCCCAAACTACTGAAAATGTAGTATTTGTTCCAAGGATTTAAGGTGGCAGACTTGGAATTGCACATTCATATTTAAAGGAGCTCTGGTAGCGTAGTGGTTACGAATTGGGCTGCAAACCTTAAGGTCAGCAGTTCGAAACTACCAGCTGTTCCACGGGAGAAAGATGAGGCGTTCTGCTCCCGTAAAGATTTACAGCCTTGGAAACCCTCTACAGGGTCGCTATGGGTCGGAACCGACTCGAAGGCACTTATCAACAACAACAACATTCAGTACTTATTATTTTAGCCTTATGCTAAAACTTTGTCATAGGTCATTTAATGACACGGAAACATTTGACCACTTCAATCAAAAAATCAGAGTCTGACTATATGACGCCACATAGGCAGCTTGATTATTTTCCTGCTCTGCTTCTTTTTCTTTTTACTTAACTGGCTACAGTTTGATTGAGTTTACCTTTTAATGATAGGTAGACATACATGATGAGTTTTCCAGCTTTGTTATATATAAACTTAATAACCCACAGTATAGCAAGGAGACAGTTTTTGCTGCGGTTAAGTTTCTTTTACATCATAAAACCATAGATTGGTGCTTTTGTGGTTCTGAGATTTAAGTGACAAAATTTGAAAACATCTATGCAAAAAAGTTAACAAAAGAAATTCTTTAGATGGACATCATATCTGAAAAAGATTACTTTCAAAATACCTAAAAGTTTTTTAAAAAGAAAAATGTTAATTAATAACAGTTGTTTTATAATTTTAGTTGCTAATTTTCAAATGTTAAAAAGAAGAAATTTCCAGGAAGAAAATAGCATTAAATATTTGTGTATTGCTTAACACTGAAGAACATGTAGGATAAAGACAGAGCAAATAGAATTCATAAGACTCTTAGCCCAGATCTGTGCTAGTTGTATAAATTGATAAATTAAGAAACATATCTTGACCTCTTTTAATCTGAGATAGTAAGAACTAGATGGTATCCTAATACTACTATAGCCCATCCTAACCAGAGACACAGTAGAAGGTCTTGGTTAGAACCGAAATTCATGAAAAAGATGCGATTTACAGAGCTCATATAATCTGGAGGAATCCTCAATACTTGACCAGAGTCACCCTTCTCATGTGGAACAGAAGCCATTCCTGGAGATTACTACTCAACCAAATAATAGCCTTGTCTATGAAACAAACATCTGTGAGGAATGTGCTCTTTAGGACAATCAGCTGTAAGAGATTCAAGGGACAACATTTACCCAAAAACAAAGATGAGAAGGCAAAAAAGGGCAGGGAAACATGATGAGTGGAAATAGGGAAAGTGCTTATCACTGTGGAGATTGTAACTAATGTCTCAGAAAATTTACATATAAATGATTAAATGAAAATTAATTTGCTATGAAAAGTTTCACTTAAAGCACGATAAAATGTTCAAAAAAAAAGAAAAAAATGCATTTTCATAATTAAAGCAAATTAGATTTATAAAATCTGCATAATTTATGTGAAAACATACTCAGAGTCAGGAATTAATTACTATTTCCAATTGCCAAGGTCTCTGATTCTAATTCTATTTCTGGTTTTGTTGAAGCTACAAATTGAATGTATCCCTAAACAATGTTACTAGTTTAGATGTTTTCAATAAACATATTTCAAAATTTCAAAAGGCAGCATGAGTTAAAAAAAAAAAAAAAAAAAAGTTTTGACAATATTTATACTTTTTGTCCCTATGCTGTTGTTAAGTGCTGTGGAGTCAGTTCTGACTCATAAAACCCTGAAGAGGGTTTCCAAGGAGCAGTTGGTGGATTTGAACTGCTGATCTTGTGGTTCACAGTCCATTACTGATCCTACAGCACCACGCCAGAAGTCCATTTAGAAGATAATCTTAAAATATCCATTTTGAGGTACCAGGTATGAGAAAGCATAAGGATATTTTACAGTTATCATTGTGAATATTTACACTAATATTAGTAAATAAACTTGTAGCAGTGTTTCCTTTCAAATACTTTTGTGTCGTGTCAATATGGCATCCTTTGTGATAGGTGTTGAGTGTGTTCTGATTGATAATATTACATATTTGTTGGATGCCAGATGTTTATGGATACATTATTGTTGTTGTGTACCTTATAGTCAGTTCTGGCACATAGCAAGTCAGTATAAGGGCTTCTGAAGCTGTAAATCTCCTCAGAAGCATAAAGCTTCTCTTTGCCCCACAGATAAGCCCTTGAATTTGAACCACTAACTCTGTGGTTAATTGCCCAACATTACACCGCCAGAGCTCCCTATTGGTACATGTTGCTGTTGTTGTCATTAGGGCCATCAAGTTGGTGCCAGCTCATAAGGACCCTATGAATAACAGAACGAAACACTGTCTGGTGCAGTGCCAACACCACAATAATTATTACGCTTGAGCCCATTGCTGCTGCCACTGTCCCTCCACTTTACCATGCATGATGTCCTTTTCAGGGACTGGTCCCTCCTGATCACATGTCTGAAGTATGAGAGGCAAAGTCTGGCCATACTGATTCCTAAGGAGCATTCTGGCTGTACTTCCAACACAGATTTGTTTGTTCATTTGGTGGTCCATGGTACTTTTAACATTCTCCTCCAACACCATAACCCCAATCCATCAATTATTCTACAAACTTCTCTTCTCATTGTCAAACTTTCACACGCTTATGAAGTTATTGAAAATACCATGGCTTGTGTCACATGCACCGTAGTCCTCAAACTGACATCTTTACTCTTGAACACTTTAAAGAGGTCTTGTGCACCAGATTTTCCTAATACATAGTTCAATTTCTTAACTGCTGCTTCCATGAGTGTTGATGGTTGATCTGAGAAAAAATGTAATCTTTGACTAATTCAATATTTTCTCCATGTATCTTGATGTTATTGATTGGTCCAGTGGTGATGATTTATGTTTATTTTTGCATTGAGGTGCAACCCATATTGAAGGCTTTGGTCTTTGATCTTCATTCATAGGTATTTCAAGTCCTGTTTGCTTTCAGCAAGCATGGTTGTATCATCTGCATATTGCAGGTTGTTAATGAGACATCCTCCAATTCTGATGTCATGTTCTTCTTCACATAGTCCAGGTACTCAAATTATCTGCTCAGCATACAGATTGAATAAGTATGGTGAAAGACTGCAATCCTGGACTACATCTTTCTTAATTGTAAACCATTCATAGGTATTTCAAGTCCTGTTTGCTTTCAGCAAGCATGGTTGTATCATCTGCATATTGCAGGTTGTTAATGAGACATCCTCCAATTCTGACGCCATGTTCTTCTTCACATAGTCTAGGTACTCAAATTATCTGCTCAGCATACAGATTGAATAAGTATGGTGAAAGAATGCAATCCTGGAGTACATCTTTCTTAATTGTAAACCATTCAGTTTTCCCTTGTTCTGTTCAAACAGCTGCCTCTTGGTCTGTGTATAGGATACTCATGAGTACAATTAATTGTTTTGGGATACTCATTCTCTATAATTTTGTCTAAAATTTGTCATGATCCACACAATTGAAAGTCTTTGAGTAGTCAATAAAGCACAGGCAAATACCTTTCTAGTATTTTCTGCTTTCCACCAAGGTCTATCTGATGTCAAGAATGATATCCCTCATTCGATATGCTTGTCTGAATCCTTCTTTGGCAGTTCTCTGTCAATGTACTGCTGCAGTCATTTTTAAAATTTTACTTGTATGGTACATACATTATCCTATTCCATGGAAATAGAAAGATGAACAATACACCATCTTCTTTCAAGGAATTAACAATCTAGTTAATTATAACATAAAAATAAAGGTCACTTTGGGAAGCAATGGAAATAAAGTCTATCATCACTGCTACATGGACTCCTGGTGTGGCACTGGACTGGTAACTTAAAAGACTGGTGGCTCAAACCTACCAGCTGCTCATTGGAAACCCTATACAGGGTCACTAGGAGTCAGAACTGACTCAACAGAACTTAAAATCAACATGGACTGCTGGGATGGTAAGATAAGCACCAGACTTCGAATCACAAGTTTGGCAGTTCAAACCTCCCATCTGCTCCTTGGAAACCCTATACAGGGTCATTATAAGTCAGAGCCAACTCAACAGATCAACAACAAAAACAACATGAACTACAAGAAGCCTTTTTGGTATATTTGGTTGAGCATTGGACTGCAGGGAAAACATTAGGTTATGTGTTTCTATAAAGATTACATCTTTAGAAACTCTACAGAGAAGTTCAGCTCTGTTCTAGGGGGTCACCATGAGTTGGAATAGACTTGAAGGCAGTAGGTTTAGTCTGTTTTTATTTACATGAACTAATCTCATTGGTAATCACACATTTATTTGAAAATTGAGACAGGGAGAAAAGCTCAGTTTCAATTTGGAAACTGGTAGTTAACTGTCAAGAGCATTTTAAAAATGTACTCTCCCTTTTTATTCCTTTTAAAAGAAATCTACTAATCTGATCAAAGTAAATTTGATTTCCCAGTCATTTTATTCTTTTAAACAATCCATGAGAGAGAATCACACGGGATTTTTTTATGTGATCAAATAATTTACTAAGGAGCTATTTGGCTGAGTTCCTACAGATTTAATTTCCCTTTAGAAGTTGATCCAAAATCTAACTTTTGACTTACTGTTAAATGAACACACTGCTAAATCTAGAATTCATGCTAATATTGTTTATAATTTTTAATTGGGTATTCAATAAATTTACAACCCAAAGGTGCAAAATCTTAGAGCAGATATGATTATTGAGTCTTTCTAGGGTGATGTGTATAATGCACTACACTGCAAGGTCGGTGTGAATCACCAGATTGGTGGATCAAACTCCAGCCACTTCTCTGAAACTCTATACAGGGTCGCTGTGAGTTGCAACTGACTTTACAACACTTAACAACAAAAATAGTGGCAGCAGCAGTCAACTCACAAGCCTGCGTTGTTTAAGTACTGTGCTAGGCTTTCATCATCTCCATTTATAACTCAAGGAAACTGGAGCTCAGACTAGTACACATCAAGGGTCACAATGATCAAAATGGTGCTATATCGTATGATTTTCAAACCCACTGGAGTATTGAGGCATTGCAAACAATTAACACACTTGACTGTTAAGTGAAAAGTAGGAGTTTCAAGTCTACCCAGATACCAGTTGGAAGAAAGACCTACTTTGACAAAGATGAATTACTATGTAGTTAACTTGACAGCAACTAGTCTGGTTCAAATCTGTACTCTTGCTATACTGTCCTTTCCTCTTATACAATAAGAGTAAAGACTTTTAGCAAAATATAATAGCATAACCATATAAATTTACTGGTATTTTTGTAAACACTGAAGAAGCTTAAATGAGTCTAGCAGTGAAAAGAGAAATCAATTCTATTATTTCTAAAATAATTTCACAAGGACATTAGTATATAAAGACTAAATACAACTTTTAATTAATACTCCCTTACAAACTTTATTTTACATTTGGCAATGATAAAATAGATATAAAAGGTTTTGGAATGGGGAACAATATATATATTTAACTGATACCTAACAATATATTTGGAGTCCTGATGTGGTGGTGTGGGTTAATGCTCTGGACTGCAAAGTTGTTTGAACTGCAAGGTTGGTGGATCAAGCTCACCAGCTGCTCCTCAGAAACCCTATACAGGGTTGCTATGGGTCAGAACTGATTCTACAGCACTTAAGAACAACAACAAACAATATAGTTGAAGTTCTGATATGGCACTGTATAATAAGCACTCAACCACAAGGTCAGTTTGAACTTCAAGGTCAGAGGTTCAAACCCACCTGTCACTCCTTAGGAGAAAGATGAGACTTTCTGCTCCTGAAAAGATATACAGTTTCAGAACCCTACACAGAGTCGCTGTGAGTTGAAGCCAACTCAACTGCACTTAACAACAACAGTTTATTTATACTTTATAAAGCTAAGATAATTAAATAATTTAAATAATGGATGTTACATTAGGAAAATTAATTGTCCCATAATACAACAGTCCTTTAAAATTAGAAATTAAAGCAAACACAAAGTGAAAAGAACATCCAATGTTTCTGTTTTCCTTTAGATAGTCATCTCTCAAAATTTTTATTTTAACTTAGAAGAAAAACAAAACAACAACAGCAAAAAACCTGCACTGGATTATACTCTCTTTTCTCTTTTTTTTTTGTAGATTTCATGAGCCCTACAAGAATCATATGTGGGAACGACAGTTCTCTTTGTGATTACCTGTCATGGTTTTATGAAAGGCATTTTCAAAAGTCAGTTTCAAGGTGATTCCGGGGATTTCTATGCTTCTAAGCAAAATCCTTCCCTTACTGAGGCACAGAAGCAGAAATGAGAAGTTAGTTTGATGGCATTATAGGAATGTCACATGGTCTTCTTCTTTTATGAATAGGGATTTTCTTTGCCTTTACAAGAATGCATAAGGAACCCAGAAAGATTTTTTAAAAGGACAAATCCAGGCCAAATGAACCAGGTCATGGTTCTGCATTGTGGAGTTCAGATTCCATGTCTTCAAGATTGATTAAATTAATGTCAACTTAGCTATCAAAAGCATTTTTCTGCCTCACATGAGTTTTATGCAGAAAGTTAGAAAAATTGAGGAAATAAAAGCACATAGTCCAGAAGATCATGATGACTCGGTCTTTCAGGAACATTTTAGTGTTCATGTAAATGTAATTTAAGTCAGCAAATAATTAATTATTCCTGGCCTCCACCTCTCTAGTATACATGTAAATGAAGTCCTAGTGTGGTTCTGTTGGATAAAAAGGTCTGTTTAAGCTGCAAGATCAGCAGTTCAAACTCACCAGCAGTTCCTCAGAAACCCTATACTGGGTCGCTATGAGTTGACTCCACAGCACTGAACAGCAATTAAGCGTAGCGTCCTGGTGTGGCACCGTGGGCTAGTACGTCAGACTGTAAAGTCATTTGCACTGCAAGGTCAGTGGTTCAAGCTCACCAGCTGCTCCTTGGAAACCCTATACAGAGTCTCTATGGGTCAGAATTGACATATATATATGTCTCTCTCTATATATATGTTGCTGTTGCTTTTCCAACCCATAGCGACCCTGTATAGTATAGGGTTTCTGAGGGGCAGTTGGTGATCTTGAATAGGCAACTTTATACAGGGTAGCTAAAAGTCGGAACTGACTCCTCAATGATACTTAACAACAATTTGCACACACACACACACACATATGCAGAGTCCTGGTGTGGTGCGGTGGGTTAATGTGCTAGACTTCAAAGTTGGTTTGAACTGCAAGGTTGGCAGTTCAAGCTCACCATCCACTCCTTGGAAACCCTATACAGGGTCCCTATGAGTTTGAAATGACTAGACAGCATTTAACAATAACAACAAACATATATATATATATATACAAATATCAATAAAAGGAGCTCTGGTAGCATAGTGGTTACAAATCGGGCTGCAAACCACAAGGTCAGCAGTTCAAAACTACTAGCTACTCCGTGGGAGAAAAATGAGGCTTTCTGCTCCCGTAAAGATTTACAGCTTTGAAAATCCTGTACAGGATTGCTATAAGTCGGAACCGACTCCATGGCACATAACAACAACATATGTCAATAAATTTTGCTACAAGATCATACAAACACTCAATTCACAAACAAAATCAAAATGCAAAGCTATTATTTGTCAACAATGCCTTCCATCTAGATCAATACACTTCTGAATATATATGTTCTTGTTGTCGATAAGTGCAGTTGAGTCAGTTTTGACCCATAGTGACACTGTGTAGGGTTTCCAAGGAATGGCTGGTGGGTTTCAACTGTCCACCTTGTGGTTAGCAGTCAAGTGTTTACCTGAGGGTGAGTGAAACAGTATTTTTACTAGAGATCCTGCTCATACATGCACAGGCTTATTCCAAACAAAGATATTTAAACAGGTCTCTGTGATTAATGGATGGCCACAGACAAGTTCTCTTCATAATATGCTTATTTCAATCTCATTTTAGAAAATGGAACAAAATTGAAAATCCAGAAGTAAATCCATCCATATGCAGTTAGTTGATCTTGGACAACGGGCTAAAACACATTCACTGGTCTTGAAATAAATGGTGCTGGTAAAACTGGAAATCAATTTGCAGAAGAATGAAACAAGACCCATATCCCACACCTTAAAAAAAAAAAAAAACACAATGTGGATTAAAGACCTGAATGTAAAACCTAGAAATATAAAGATCACCAATGAAAAAATAAGGACAAAGTAAAAGGCTCTAATATATGGCATAAATGTACTATCAACATTACTAAAAACTTACAAAGAGCAGAAGACAAAATAGAGAACTGGGATCTAAAAATTAGACACTTTTGTGCATCAAAAGATTTTGCCTAAAGAGTAAAAAGGGAGCCAATAGACTGGGAAAGTTTTTTGGAAAGAAATATCAGACAAGGTACTAATCTTTGAAATTTATAGAAAACTACAACATTTCTACAAGAAAAAGACAAACAACCACAAGGCAAAAAATGGGCATGAACAGACACATCACCAAAAAGGCATTAAGGTAGCCAGCAAACATATGAAGAAATTTTCATTATCATTAGCCATATATTGTTGTTTTTATTAAGTGCTGTCAAGTTGGTTCCAACCCATAGAGACACTGTATAGGGTTTCTGAGGAAGTTGACTGGTGAGCTTGAATCACTGACCTTGTGATTCAAACTGACCTTATCATCCAGTGCATTAACCTACAGCACCACACCAGGACTCCAGTTAGCCATTGTTGTTGTTGTTAAGTGCAGTAGAGTCGGACCTGACCTATAGCAACCCTATTTAGGGTTTCTGAGGAGCAACAATAGAGCTTGAGCCACCGACCTAGCAGTTCAAACGTCTTTGCAGTCTGGCGCATTAACACACAGCACCACACCAGGACTCCAGTTAGCCATTGTTGTTGTTGTTCTGTGCCGTCGAGTTGGTTCCGACTCATAGCGACCCTAAACAGGGTTTCCCAGGCTGTTAATCTTTATGGAATCAGAGCACCTCATCTTTCTCCCGTGGAGCAGCTGGTAGCTTCAAACTGCTGACCTTGCGGTTTGCAGCCTGATTCATAACCACTACACTACCAGCGCTCCTTCCAGTTAGCCACTAGAGAGATGCAAATCAAAACAAAAATGAGATGTTATCTCAC
>NW_006408576.1:2877978-2886216 GCF_000296735.1 Chrysochloris asiatica
GTAACCACTACGCTACAACAACAAACAGAAAAAAATATTGAATGCTTCTGAAAGCAACAAAAGGTGATGGAAGGAATATACAGAGTCCCTGTGCCAAAAATAAATACTCAATGTTCAACCATTTCAAGACATAAAATATAATCAATAACTGATGATACTTAAGGAAGATCCAAATAACACTAGTGAAAAAGACAAAGCTCCAGGAATAGATGGAATACCAATTAAAATCTTTAACCACCTGATACAGCATTGGCTACACTTACTCATCTATGAAAAGAAACTTTCAAAGACAGCCCCCTGGCCAACCTATTTGAAGGAAACCATATTTTTACCCATTCCAAAGAAAAGTGACCCAACAGAGCTTGGAAATCATGAAACGATATCATTAATAACACATGCAAGTAAAATTTTGCTTAAATAATTTTCTTTAATTGAAACAATTTATCAATAGAGAACTACTAGGAATTCAATCTAATTCAGAATAAGACATAGAATTATGGATATCATTGCTGATGTCAGATGGATCTTGGTTGAAACAGAGAATTCCAGAAAGATGTTAACTTGTGCTTTGTTGACTACACAAAGCCATTTAACTGTGTGAATCACAATAAACTACAGAAAATATTGTGAAGAATGTGTATTCCAGAGCTCTTTATTATGTTCATGAGGAGCCTGTATATAGACCAAGAAGCAGTCCTTAGAACAGAACAATGGGATCTGAATAGCTTAAAATCAGGAAAGGTGTGCACAAACATTTTATCTTTTACCGTACTTATTCAATCGGTATGCTAAGAAAGTAGAGAAAATGGACTATTTTAAGAAGAATGTGGTGTCAGGATTGAAGGAAAACTCATTAATATCCTGCAATATGCAGATGATACAAACTTGCTTTCTGGAATTGAAGAGGACTTGAAATTCTTACTGATGAAGGTCAAAGACTACAGTCTTCAGTATGAATTGCACCTCAATGTAAAGAAAAAAAAAAATGAAGTTGTCAAAGACTTCATCTTGCTTAGATCCACAATTATCAACACATGGAAGCCACAGTTAAGAAATCAGATGACATAGTGCCTCAGGCACTCTATTGCAAAAGACCTCCTTAAAGTGTTCAAGAGCAAGAGTGAAGATGTCAGTTTGAGGACTAAGGTATGCCTGACCCAATCTAAGTTCTGATGTGGCACTGTAGGATAAGCACTGGACTGCTAGCCACAAGGTGGAAGGTTCAATCCTAATAGCAGTTCCTTAAAAACCCTATATGGTATTTCTATGAATTGGAATTGACTCAACAATGACACTTAACAACAACACCTTATTTATGTAAAAGTTGGACAAGGAATAAGGAAGAACTTAGAAGAATTGTTGCATTTAAATTAAGGTGTTGGTGAATAATATAGAAGGTGTCATGGATTGCCAGAAGAACTAACAAATCTGTCTTGGAAGAATGCAGCCAAAATTCTTAGAAGCGAAGATTGTGAGACTACTGAGAAGTAGTGTAAATACTAGAGATAGTATTTTGGACATGTTATCAGGAGGGACTAATCTCTGGAGAAGGGTGTCATGCTTGACAAATTGGAGGGTCGTCGAAAAAGAGGAAAACCCCAACAACATGGATTTATTCAGTGCCAGCAACAATGAAATTGTTGTTGTTGTTAAGTGCAGTCAAGTCGGTTCTGACCCATAGCGACAGGGTTTCTGAGGCTGTCAATCCTTTATGGGAGCAGAAAGCCTCATCTTTCTCCTGAGGAGCAGCTGGTAGTTTCAAACTGCTGGCCTTGTGGTTCACAGCCCAATTCATAACCACTACGCTACCAGAGCAACAGTGGAATACAAGGGAACAATTGTGAGGATAGTGCAGGACTGGGGTGTGTTTCCTTCTGTGATGCATAGGGTCACTATGAGTCAGAACAGACTCCATGGCACTTAGCAACAACACTCTTTATAGATAAGAAAACTAGGCTCAGAAAAGTTTAGTGAGTTGCACATTGTTGTAAACTGCTATATAATACAACCAAGAAATTGAAATTTGATGATCTGGTACTAAAGTCTGAGTTTTCTCATTGTTATTTTTGCTATCCAGGTTTAAGACTCATATTTCATTCTGAAAAATAATTGAGCACTTGATACATGCAGACATTGTCTAAGTGCTGGGAATTCAGAATTGATGAAAATTCAGTTCATTCCCTGAGGGCAATAAAATATTTATGGACAAAAGGCATCTAGTGTTACAAAGGCTAATGCAGATGACTTCATAGGAGTACAGATGAGGGAGGGGCAGTTAAGCCTAAGTAAATGACTAAGGCAGTTAAGCCTGGATAACTGAGATTCACTGTGAAGAACAAGTAAGAGTTAGCCAGATAAAGACTATTAACAGGCACACTCCAGGCAATAAAGATGAGGAGGATAATGATCATGAGGGTATAGAGCCGTAAGCAGGTGAGTGCTGCTGGAAAATAAAGTACAAGACAGATTTAGGAAGCAAGAACATGGACAAGTCATCAGGGATCAGATGAGGAAGAGCTTTGTGTTTCATGTGTTTGGTTACCAAATAATATAATCTCCCCCCACTTATCCATTTATGTATTCAGCATATATTTTGAACAGTTTCTAGACATTAGATAGTAAGATAACACTAACTGTTATCACAAAATCCTTGGCATTTGCTATCTCATAATATATCCATGGTGTGGCACTGTAGGATAAACACTGGAATGCTAAACTCAAGGCTGGTGGTTCAAACCTATCAGCCATTCCTTGGAAACCTTATGTATCTTAGTATGCTGATATGTTTCATTAGCCCGGTTGTTGTTGTTTAGTGGCGCTGAGCTAGTCTGACTCACAGCAATCCTGTAT
Organism: Chrysochloris asiatica; assembly: GCF_000296735.1. NCBI lineage: Eukaryota > Metazoa > Chordata > Mammalia > Afrosoricida > Chrysochloridae > Chrysochloris > Chrysochloris asiatica. The sequence continues at coordinate 2,880,829 of NW_006408576.1, forward strand.
AGGGTTTCTGAGGTTGAACTATGGAGCTTTTGCTTATCCTACAGAACTCCAATAGCATTGTTGTTGTTGTTGAGTGTTGTCGAGTCAGTTCTGACTTATCAAGAATGGGTAAAGTTCCTCTTCTATGTCATCTTCTCTTTGGATGTTGTGTCTAATGATCAATATTTGCCTGACTTCATCTTCCTGAAAGGATGTTACTAATAAATAATGCCTTAATACTAAAATTTCCTATCAAGAAATTTTCATTTGATAAAAATTATTTGAGCCACAACCTATTAAACTCAGTTTAAAGGGATAAGTTTAAAATGTAGAAACACGAGATACGATAAAGTCTTGAAAGAGCAGTTTTAAGGCAGACATACATTCAGTAAACATTAAGACACACATTTGCTAAGAACATAGTAATCAGAATCAAGAATTTTATGAGCAGCATAGTTCACACTTTATTGACAAGTGTCAACAAAATGTCTCATTATTGCATTGATTGTGAAGAGATGTCAAACATGACTTTACAAAAGGTTAAGTTGAAATCTGTTCCTTATTTTATTTAAGAACATTGAAAAGTCATTTTTCCAATAAATGTTTCATTTATTCCATGATTTAATTAAGATAGCTGCCTACTATTAGCATAAAACAAATTATAATGTTCATCATTATAATGTAATTAAGCTACTATACTTGTAGCATTTGTCATTATCAGAATGCCTCTCCAGTTGGCAGATTGAATATTTCTAGATATTTGAACTCATCATTAAAAAAAAAAAATCGTAGGTTGATTGTTCATTTTATACTATATAGTTCTCAATGATTTGCCTAAAAATTCAAGTAACACAATTACCACCCCAACAGAATTTGAATAAATTATTTATACTTAACCAATAAAATATATAGTTGTCTATGAGAACGGATTTCAGGTGTGGCGCTGCGGGTTATTGTGCTGGACTGCAAAGCCAGTTTGGACTGCAAGGTCAGTGGTTCAAGCTCACCAGCCACTCCTCAGAAACTCTATAAAAGGTCACTATGAGTCAGAACTAACTTGATGGCACTTAACAACAATAACAGCATAATATAGAAACATATCAGGAAGAAATAACTTTTTTGACAGGACACTTACTATGTGTAGAAAAATGGCCAGTTTTATGTACACTGATAAAATCCTACAATACACTAATTTTGTATTTTATCCATTTATGTCAATGTTATCATGCACCAAGAGATAAAATAGAATTTCCATTTGTAAAATCAAATATTTGAATAAATTTTCTGAACAAGTGGTTAAGAACTTGAGCCATGAAGTCACACAGAACTGAGATTGAGTTCCACAACTTATTAATTATATAACCTTGAGTAAATAACCTAACCTCTCTAAGCCTCGGTTTCATTATTTGCAAATGAGAGTAATAATAGTTTCTATCTCATGGGCATGTTAAAAGTATAGAGAAATTGTGTCTGGCAAAGCATAAGAACATGATAAATACAGCCATAAATTGTGTTACTTTAACAGAGATAAGAAGCCTTTTAGGCATCTGAAAAAGAAAGATTTTCTACAATTTTAAGGAGATGTTACCAAAGAAGGGTTAATCTTTAGCATCTCTTTGACCATATGACTCAAAACTGCTGCATATGCCAAATTAAAGTTCTTGAAAATATTTGTTAATATCAAATACACCATTTACTTAGTAGGTTTCCTGCATAGAAGTCAGGGTCACTCTACTTCCTACTAAGCTACTGAAATGATTCAGAATAGCTACAAATTGTCTTCTGGAACAGACAGCTCTTGCATGCAAATGACTCTTTACAAATATGAATGATTGGATACCTCCTTACAAAGGAGCCCTGGAGGAACAGAGATTAAGTGCTAGCCAGATAGCTGAAAGGTCAGCAGTTCAAAACTAACAGATACTCCTCAGGAGAAAGACGTACAATCTGTTTCCAAACCCTTGGAAACACTGTGGGGCAATCTGTTAATATTGGTTTGGGAAAATTTCTCAATTTTGTGATTTTAAAAGAATATATCATCTGGACATATACTGCCATAGTCTTGATAGTTTGAAGCGATGGTTTTAAAACTAGTTACTCCACAGTAGAAACTGTGTCAATCTGTTTCCGAACTCTTAGAAACATTGTAGGTCCCTTTCTACAGTTGCTGTCTCTCAAATGGCAGTTCAGCATTATACACTCTTTCTATCTTTGAATGTCAATATAGAACCTGCAAGGTTATGATAGAAAAAAGAAAGAAGGAGAGTGTTCATCACTCTTACTCACATTCTGTAGGCCAGAAAGACTCATAACCCTCCACCAAAAATGTGCCATTGAGTCAGTTCTGACCCATAACGACCCTGAATAGGGTTTCTGAGGAGCTGCTGGTGAGCTTAAACTGCTGACCTTGCTATTCGCATTAACCCAGAGCAGCATACCAAGACTCCACCTAAATATATGACTAGTAAATAGCATCTTTCCATGAGCCCATGAGAAAAGAAAAGAAAAGAAAATGTTTTGGTGAGCATAGCAAAATTGCTATGTTCTCTGCCACAGATACCAAAATTATTGAAGTTTATCAGTTTCCAATGATGTTGACAGCAAAAATTCTCTAAGATTCATTAACAGAGTTGATATAAGGAGCGCTGGTGTGATGCTGTAGGATAAGCTCCGGACTGCTAACTGTAAGATCAGCACTTCAAATTCACCAGTAGTTCCATGAAAGAAGGATGAAGCTTTCTGCTCCCTTAAAGATTTATAGCCTCAGAACTCCTATTTCAGGTCATTGTGAGTTGGAATAGACTCAATGGCAGTTCTAAAGTTTGAGGGTTGATATGAATAGTAATTTCATATTACAGAACCTGAAATATAAATCAATAAAGAGAAAAAAGACCCATTTTTATCATAATTAGACAGGAAAACAGGTTTACAACTATTCCCAAGTCTAAAGAGAGAAGCCTACGGTAAGGCATCAAGACCAGGAATTAGCTAGCTTCTATTCTGATCAGGAGTGGTGCCATAGAATAAGCACTCTAAATCAAGGAGAGTTTGAACACAAGGTCCGTGGTTCAAACTCACCAGCTGCTCCTCAGAAAACCTACACAGGGTCACTATGAGATGGAATAAACTCGATGACATTTAACAACAACAACATTCTAACTAGTAGACATACCATTGGAAACTGCATCTGCAAATTATCTGAGACCATGAAAATATTTGTCCGGCTGATAAATTCATTTAAAATCATAGACATAAGAATTATTCCCAACCAAATATTATGCTTATCCTAAAATAGTTACAGATATGTTTGTAATGTTGCCAATGGATGGTTGCTGATGTCACAATCTGCTCTATGAATGTGCAGCCAGAACAATACACCTTGAACCCAAACCCATAAATTGAGCCAACCATATGGCTCTGCTTTACTTTAACAATGACCATATGCTAACACTATTTTTCTTACTGTTTTTTCCCACAGCCAGAAGGGAATGCCAGATGGAGAAGAATCAGACTGACTATTGGAGATGTGCAGTGATCCACAGATCATTATGCAATATCAGCCTCATTTTAGTCTGTCAACTTGAGGAAATGGGTTCTTTCTCATATTAGACTTGAATGAACCTTTCTGAAAACTAAATACCTTAGCATATCCTTGGTAATGTGTTTGCTCTTACAAACAGCAGAAAGTATATTTGCAGATTCAACACACTATTCTTCCTTTAATGGTAAGTATAGCTATTAAAGAACTGAAGAATAAAATCTTCTCAATTCATAATACCTAGTATTTATAAAATGCATTCTCCAAGGAACTCAAAGTACATTGGAAATATTGCCAACCAAATCCTTGTTACAGAGGGAAAGAACATATTTATTGACAAGGATATTGAGCAGAAAAATTATTTTCTCAAAAAAGGAATGTGCTAAAAGAATCAGATCTTTAAAGTAATAATATTAGGAACAATTACATATTCCAAATGTATTACAATTTTTGCAGGACTTTCCCATTTATTGGTTCATTTAATTCTGTTAATAATCCAACATAGCACATAAAGCAGGTGTGGTTCTCCCCATTTTACAAGTAAATAAACAATCTCTGAGATGTAAGTAACTATCACAAAATTATGTCTAGCATATGCTAGAGCCACAGCTCAAACCAACTCTTCTAGCTCCAAATCTAGTGGGTGATCATTAAAATAGCTGAATCAATGCCTACCACATATTCAGCAAACACAAAAACTAGTTCCCTTCTCATGTTTTCAGTGTTTTAAAAGTTCATCTTTGGAATTGTCCCCAAATAAAACATAATCCTATAACTGTTGTTGTTGCTGTTAAGTCTGTGATGCTGTTTCTACTCATAGGGACACTGCATAGGGTTTCCCTGCTGCATTTGAACTGCTGAAATTTGGTTAGCAGTCAAGAGCTTAATTTATAGCACCACACCTGGACTCCTATAACTTCTATAACTAGAATGTTACAAATTGATTTTCATTGTACTGTAGACATACTACATCTACAAAGGGGCGGTAGTGGTGGTGATTCTGTACCACTGAGTTGATTCTGACTCATAGCTACCCGTACCCGGTTTCTGAGGGCTATAAACCTTTGTGGGAGCAGAAAGCAGCATCTTTCTCACTTGGAGTGACTGGTAGATTCGAATTGCTGATCTTGTGGTTAGCAGTCCAGATCGTAATCCACTACATTACCAGGGTTCCTTCAACAAGGGAGTAGAAGCACATTTTTCAGGGCACTGAGAGCATTAATGCATTGTGCAACTTGTTTGGTGCTATAGCATCTGTGAGTACTTTTTTATGTGCATCACATAAACCTTTAACCTTGAAAGTATGCAAATGAAGATGCCAACTACAAATGAACTGTCAGTATGAAAACTTGACTCATCTCCCCATGATTTTGAGATGTGAGAGCTGTTTTAAAGGAGAGAAGAGGGAACTGTCAAAGACTCTCTTAAGACAGTGGTACTTACTAAGCTTGAGGATGATGGAGAGCACATCAAAGTGCAGATTTCTAGTCCCCAACTTCAGAGAGATTGATCCTTGGAAAAGGATATCAAAGCTACATACTAAGAAGTATCATATGGGATTCTGGTATGTGTTTTTCAAAAACCATATTAATATATTGTTGTTAAGTGCTATAAAGTTGGTTCTGACTCACAGTGGTCCTGTGAGTCAGAGGCTTTCTAAATCTTTGCGGAAGCAGAAAACATCATCTTTCTCATTCAGAGTGATTGGTGAACTCAAACATCTCAATGTGGTTCACAGTCCAGAGCTGATTATATTGAGTCACTGTACTCCATATATGTAAATATATATTTACATATATGAGGCAGAACCAATGCAACGGCTCTTAATAACAACAAATACATATATATTACATTTTACCCAAAAAAGGCAA
>NW_006408576.1:2886801-2888237 GCF_000296735.1 Chrysochloris asiatica
GTTATGGATCAGAACTGACAGAACGGCATATAACAACAGCATCATATAAATATATTTTAAGTGCCATGGGTTTGGTTCTGATTTATAGGGACTCTGTATAGGGCTTCCAAGGCTTTTTAAATATTTGCGGAAGCACTGAGTGGCTGGCAGGCTGGAACCACAGACCATGTAGTTCAGAGTCCAAAGAGTATAGTATGGAGCCATCACATTCCCCATATATTAGGGTGAGTCAAAAATTATCCTCACTCTAGCTGTAGAATTTATTTTAATCAACTTTTAAAAAAGACAAATACATCATTTGTATTTTTTCAATGTACACTACTTGCTTTTCAATACACTATGTCCATCTGTTAACAAACTTTCATATTCTCCTATCAAAAAATGTTTTAGGTTGAACTAAGAGTCATGAACAATGCACCGTTGCCTTCAATTCTTCATTACAAGTGAATCTTCGTCTTTGAAGGGTTGCTTCCAGGGGATCAAACAGGTAAAGTCTGATGGAGAAAGATCTGGACTATAGGAAGGATGATTTAACATCTTAAAATGAAGTTTTTGCAGAGTGTCAACAGTGTGGGCAGAGGTGTGCAGATGTGCATTTTCATGCAAGATCACAATGCCCTTGGATAGCAGTCCTCTGCATTTAATTTGAAGTTTAGGCTTTACCTTTACCATGAGCATCTCACTATAAGAGGCACTGTTGATTGTTGAACAATTTTCCTTATAGTGTTCCAATAATGGCCCTTGAGAATCCCAGAAAACTGTAAGCATCGATTTTCCAACTGATGGCTGATTTTTGAGCTTTTTCTTGGTCAGTGATTGGGGATGTTTCTATTCCATACTCTGCCATTTACTTTCATGCTCATAGTGATGAATCTATACGTCATCATCAGTAAAAAATTTTAATGAAACTTTTATCTTCCTTTGAGTATTGGTCTGAATTTTCTTTGCAGAGGCCCAAATGCTTCTGTTTATGCTCTTCTGTGAGTTGCTTCAGTTCCCATCTCATGCAAACTTTTCAAATCCAAGTCTGCCATGGATTATTTCATAGGCAGAGCCATGGCTGATTTGCACATGATTTGCCACATAATCTGCTGTCACTCATCTATTCAAGAGAATTATTTCACATGCATGTTCAATGTTGTCATCAGCCATGGATGTAAATGGGTATTTTAATCTAATTGGAGTATAGATAAGTTTTGATTTACCCTAATGTGTGTGTGGAGTCCTGGTGAGGCACTGTGGGTTAATAAGCTGGACTGCAAAGTCAATTTGAACCACCAGGTCGGCAGGTCAAGCTCATCAGTTGCTTCCTAGACAACCTATATGGGGTCTATATGGGTTGGAACTGACTTGACAGCACTTAACAACAACAATATACAATGTGTATGTATGTAAGTATAGTGATTGTTTTATATGTATGTATGTATGTATATATA
>NW_006408576.1:2888977-2905962 GCF_000296735.1 Chrysochloris asiatica
AGGGTTGCTATGAGTTGAAACCAACTCAACAGCACTTAACAACAACAACAATATTGCTTTAAGTTTTCACATTTGAAAATTGTACAAAATAATGAATTCTCAAAAAGAAATGAAATAAGTGAGGAAAAAATCTGTTTGAGAAAGGAAGAATACTAATTCAGTTTAGGATGTATTGTGAGCTCTTTGGACATGAAAAATTTGGGAGCATAGTTGAATGGTCAAAGCTGGAAGTTAAACTTGGGTGTCATTCGCAGGATGTAAGAGTTGTTGCTTTTGTTAGGTGTCATCAAGTTGATACCGCATCATAGCAACCATATGTGCAACAGAATGAAACACTGCCCAGTCCTGCACCAACCTCACAATCATTGCTACATTTGAGATCATAACTGTTGCCATTGTGCCACTACAACTCTTGATGGGGGTCTTCCCCTTTTACTCTGCCCCTCCACTTTACCAGTCATGATATCTTTCTGCAGTGACTGATCCCTCCTAAAAATCTATCTGAAGTATGAGAGAAGAAGTCTGGACTTCCTGGCTTCCAAGGAGCACTCTGGCTGTACTTCTTCCAACATAGATTTGTTTGGTCTTTTGGAAATCTATGGTATTTTTTAATAATCTCCTCCAACACCATAACTCAAATGCATCAATTCTTCTACGGTCTTCCTTATTCACTGTCTAACTTTTGCATGCATCCTGGGTTATTGAAAATACCATGGCTTGCATCAGGCACACCTTAGTCCTCAAGCTGACGTCTTTGCTTTTTAACACTTTAAAAAGGTCTTGTCCAGCAGATTTGCCTAATGTAATACATCATTTGATTTCTTGACTGCTGCTTTTATGAGTGTTAATGGTTGATTCAAACAAAACGAAGTCTTTGACAACTTCAATATTTTCTCCATTTATATGGATGTTGTTTATTGGTCCAGTGGTGAGGATTTGTGTTACATTGAAATGCAACCCATACCAAAGGCTGTGATCTTTGATCTTCATCAGTAAGTATTTCAAGTCTCCTTCATTTTCAGCAAGCAAGGTTGTATCATCTTCATATTGCAGGTTATTAATGTTGATGCCATTTTTCTTCATATAATTCAGCTTCTCTGATACAGACTGAATAAGTATGGTGAAAGAATACAACCATAACACACACCTTTCCTAATTTTAAACCATTTGGTGTTCCCTTATTCTGTTTGAACAACTGTCTCTTGGTCTATGTACAGGTCCCTCATGAGCACAAGTAAGTGTTCTGGAACAATCACACTTAGCAATGTTGTCCATAGCTTGTCATGATTCACACAATTGAAAGCTTTTGTGTAGTCAGTAAAGCACAGGTAAACATCTTTCTTGTATTCGCTACTTTCAACCAAGATCCATCTAATGTCAGCAATAATATCCCTCATTTCATGTCCTCTTCTGAAACCAGCTTCAACCTCTTGAACTTTTCAGTCACTATAGGTTTGTAGCCATTTTTGTATTATCTTTAGTAAAACTTCACTTGCATGGGATATCAGTGATATTACCCAATGATTTCCACATTCAGTCGGTCACCTATCTTTGGAATGGGCAGAAATACGGATCTCTTCCAGTCAGTTGTTCAGGTAGTTGTATTCTAAATTTTTTGGCATACATGACTGAGTACCTTCAGTGCTGCATCACTTTGTTGAAAGATTGCAATTTGTATTATATCAATTCCTGGTGCCTTGTTCTTTGCCAATGACTTCAATGCACCTTGGACTTCTTCCTTCAGTATCATCGGCTCTAGCTCATATGTTACCTCTTGAAATGGCTGAATATTCCTCTGTGTATTCTTTCCATCTTCTTTTAATGCTTTCTGCATCATTCAATAATTTGCCCAGAGAATCCTTCAATAATGCAAATTGAGCCTTAAATTTTTCCTTCAGCCCCCCAAGCTTGGGAAATACTGAGTGCTTTCTTCTCTTTTGATTTTCCAACTCCAGGTCTTTGCACAGTTACAATGTTTGATTTGTCCTTTCAACCTGACCTTTGAAATCTTCAGTTCAGCTCTTGTATCTCCTTACTTTCTCTATTTGCTTTAGCATCTGTACTCTGGGGAGCAAGTTTCAGTCTTTTCTGACATCCATTTAGGTCTTTTCCTTCTTTCTTGTCTTCTTAATGACCTTTTGCTTTCTTCCTGTATGATGTTCTTAATGCCATCCGACAACTCTTCTAGTCTTCAGTCTTTAGTGTCTAATTGCATAAAATCTGTTCTTCTGATGATCTCTAATTCAGGTAGGAAATATTCAAGGTCATATCTTGGTTCTTGAGGACTTGTTTTCATTTTCTTCAGCTTCAGCCTGAATCTGCATTTGAGCAATTTATGGTCTGTTCCACAGTCTGCCCTGGCCTTGTTTTAGTTGATCATATGGATCTTTTCCACCATCTCTTTTCACAGATGCAGTCAGTTTGATTTGTGTTTATTCCATCTGGTGAGATTCCTGTTTATAGTCATCTTTTATGGTGCTTTTAAGAGGTATTTGCAATGAATAGACCATTGGTGTTGTTTAATTCTATCATGCAATGCCTTGCATGGTTTCTATCACCACATTCCAACCACTGATCCTTATTCTTTGTTTCCAACCTTTGCATTCCAATTGCCAGTAATTGTCAATGCATCTTGATTGCATGTTTGATCAATTTCAGACTGAAGAAGTTGGTAGAATTCTTCACTTTCATTATCCCTGGCTTTAGTGGTTGGTGGGTAAATTTGGATAATAGTGGATTAATTGGTCTTACTTGTAGGAATATGGATATTTTCCTGTAACAGACATTGTTGTACTTCATGACTGATCATATGTTCTTTTTGATGATGAATGCAATGCATTTTGCCTTTAATTTGTCATTCCCAGCACAGTAAACCATGTGATTGTCAGATTCCAAATGGCCAATACCAATCCATTTCTTCTCACTAATGCCTATGATATTGATGTGTATGTGTTCCCTTTCACTTTTGACAATTTTCAATTTTCCTAGAGTCACCATTCATCTGTCAGTTTGTCATAATGTGAAGGCTTGTGTATTGCTGTGATTCTGGAAGCTATGCCACAGGTATTTTCAAGACCAGCAGGGTCACCCACAGTGGACAGGTTTCAGATGAACTTCCAGACACAGACAGACTAGGAAACAGGAGAGACACATCACTTCCAAATATTTAGTCACTGAAAATTTTAGGAATAGCAACAGAACACTGTTAAAGAGCCCCTCGGGCTGGAAGACACTCAGAATGGGATTGGAGAAGAGCTGCCTCCCCAAAGTAGAGTTGACAGTGATGATGTAAATGAAGTAAAGTCCTTGGGACCTTCATTTGCTGATGGAGCACAACTCAAAAGGAAGTGAAACAGCTGTAAACATCCATTAATAATGGGAACATGAAATGTACAATGTATGAATGTAAGATGCAAGAGCAGGATTCTTTAAAATAATGAGGCGCATCCCTGGTATGGGTCTATAGAATACGCACTGGATGGCAAACTGAAAGGGCAATGGTTCAAACCCACCAGTTTCTCCTAGGAAACCAGGTTCAGCATCATTATGGGTTGGAATTGACTCAAAGGCACTTAGCAACAGCAACAACAACAACTGAATTAGTAAATTTTCAAAATTTGAAAGATAGTATCAGGCCCCACTCATAATTAGCAGACAGAAACCAACAAAGGAGAAAGAAAAAAGACACCAATGAATATATTGCAAAAAGGGTATTGAGTCGGTATTCAAGGGAGGCGATAATACAGTAAAGAAATAAGATGTATCAGCTGTACAAAATAAAATCTGGAAGTCAAAATGCATGAGAACTGAGAAAACTTTGTCAAGGCAGAGGGTAATACAGGAGAAAAAGGGGGTCTAGAAATCAGGATTAAACATGAATCCCTATGGACTGAAATCTTGTAAAGAAAATCACAAGGAATGTTGAAGCCTGCTTCCCTCCTTGCTTGATCAGTTGTAAAGATGTGCAAGACATGCCCACGGTGCATAACTGAGGAGCCACATCCAAGACCATGCCTTTAAAAAAGACCATCCATAAAAAATTCCTTATTTTATGGGGCATGCCATAAAGGAAGACCACCACCAAAATTCTTTGTTTTTACTATCTTGTGAGATGTTTTTCAGGTCAGACTGACTTACCTAGTGCCCTAGGCATAAGGTAAAGGATAAACCTATTACTGGGCAAAAAGAGTACCAGTTTCTGGGAGGAGTTCGAACTAGAGTCTGGAAGAATCATGTATGCTCAGTCTCCCAGAATAAGTGATTTCTGCACCTACCAAAAGTCTTCGTGGTGGAATGCACCTTGAAGAAATGCTGCTCATACACCCAATTAGCCTGTTGTTGTTGTTGTTAAGTGTGTTCAAGTCGGTTCCGACTCATAGTGCCCCTGGATAGGGTTTCCGAGAAGCAAATGATAGATTTGAACTGCCTACCTTGTGGTTCACAGCTCCACACCAGAAGTCTCCAAATGGAATGTAACCTCCTAAATGTGACATTTTCCAGAAATCCCTGCCTATCCTCTGTAAACATGATTTGTTTTCTCTACCCAAAACCTTTTAAACTCTAGCAAAGTCTTTGTTCTGGGAAGCACAGGTTAAGTGTTGCAAGCTTCTTTCTCCTGGAAACTCTGCCTTAGATGACTATTGTTAATCAGCAGAAGGCAAGATCCCTCACTTGCAGAGTGGAGATGCCCTTAACACTCCTTGTAACAGGGACACAAGTGAGAATTCAGAAAGCAGTTTCATTAAGGAAAGTTAGAGACAAGTCAATGCCAGAATCAGAGCAGAATTTAAAATGGTACTTTAATGATAGAAAATACTAAATAAGTTGGTTTGAAAGGAGAAACTCACACACACATAATACAGTTGACATGCTAATTTACAATCTGGTATAATATTAGCTGGATGATCTGAAAGACACAAACGTTTCACAAATGATGTCTTATTCTCCAGAAATTTGGATGGGAAACTGATTCACTAAGTCACTCTCATTCTCAAATAACATTTATAATAGGTTCTTTGCAGTGTCTAACTTGAGTGTGTATGTGAGGAGATGACAGCAATTGCTTGTGATCTGTACATGCATGTATGCAACATAAAAGCAGGCATATGTACATATATGCATAGACACAATCATTGAATTTGCAAAACATCAGATGAAATTCTGAGGGTTTGTATTTTTTGGCCTCCAAGGCAGTTAACTACAACAATTAGGTATAGGGAGGTCTGGTATGGTGCTGTGGGTTAATGCTCTGGTCTACAATATCGGTTGGAACCGCAAGGTCGGCGATTCAAGCTCACCAGCCATTCCTCAACAACCCTATTCACCTGTTCATGGTGACTATGAGTCAATGGGAGAAACATGAGGCTTTCTGCTCCTGTAAAGACTTATAGCCTCGGAAACCCTATACAGGGTCGCTGTGAGTCAGAACTGACTTCCACAACACACCACTACCACCACCACCACCACGAATCGGAACCAACTCTGAGGCACTTCACAACAGCCACAACATTGAGTATATAGACTCCTGGTGTGGCGCTGTACTATCATCATTGGAATGTGAACCACAAGACCAGCAGGTCAAATTTACCAGCTGCTTAGTTCTGACTTTTACTGCTGAGAGTCAGAACCGTCTTGATGATGACATTTAATGACAACAATTGGATATACACATTCTTTTCTTCCCCATTTAAAATCATGTTTCAGTTGCTATTTTACCTTCTTCCTTTTCTGTCAGAAAATGGCTTATTGTTTTTCCTTTTCTCTAATGTGTGTGTGCCCCAGGATCAACGTACCCAATCTTTTACCTAGTCAGGGTAGGAATCCTTCTAGAATCCTAGTAGCTTTGAAAAACACCAAATTGATTCAAAAAAGAGAAACAGCCATGAAGAACTTTTTAGAAGGAAGAGCATATGTAGGAGATAAAAGGGAAGGAGGGGAATTTGATGCAATTGAGTAAACATATATTGAATAATTAATATATTTCTTGCACTATTCACCCAAATACTGGAGCTTTCTCTCAGGTCAGGTTTGGCTCTGAAAACAATTTTCTCTTTTTCTTACTTGTTTTTTGCTTTCTGACTAAACCAATCATTTCAGAAGGTGGCATGTTTAAGAAATCACCTCAAGAGATTGAGGCATTCCCTGGTGGATAATTCAGTTATATGACTCCATGTTTGAGGTTAGCAAAGTGACAGTCTTGACAGGGCAAAATTAATGAAGAAAAGGTAGGTAATGTAGCAAAGAGGATATATCACAACTATAGGACTGCAGCACATTAGGAGAAACTCAAAATGGATGCTACCTAACCTGAAACAATTTCCCTGTAACAATGGTTTTCAAATGCTTTCTCTCTCCTATTGACTTTAAGAGAGTCCTCAAGAGGACAATTATTACGGTAATTGCTCTTTCATACTTAAGAAAACAAGCTGATTCCAGGTATTGTAATGCAGACTATTCTGCGTAAGTATGAAGGTTGGCATTGTGATATCCTGAGGAAATGCATTTCTTTTTGCTAATTCAGTATGAATACCTAGTTAAAAGACCAGTGTTCCTTTAAAAATACTTATCAAATGCCCAGAAGTCTGAAAAGTATTATACAAGAATAAGCCTAATGGATGGGTGTGCATATGTGCACCCATATATGCTACACATTTCTACAAAGATGTACTTTAGCTTATAGATATTTGCCTGCATGTGTGGCTGAGTATATCCATGTGTGTGTATAGAGATGAAGGGCAATTTTACTAGAATAGTATATTTGTTTTCCATAACTAAGTGACAACAATGGTGCATGGAAGAAAACTAAAAAGATATCCAATTCATCACCACTAAAGAGATTCCATTTGATTAAGAATTTTTCTAAACTGAAAAAATTAAAATAAACAAGCATCTCTTGCATAGTGATAGCATGGATCTAGTGACCTAAACAATTTTTATGCCATCAATTCCTGTTGCCTTGTGTTTGCCAATTCCTTCAATGTACCTTGGACTTCTTCCTTCGGTATCATTGGCTCTTGATCATATGCTACCTTTTGAAAGGGTTGAACATCAACCATTTCCTTTTGGTAGAGTGAATCTGTGTATTCCTTCCATCTTCTTTTGATGTTTTCTGCATCATTCAATAATTTTCCCAGAGAATCGTTCAATAATGAAAGTCAAGGCTTGAAGTTTTTCTTCAGTTCCCCCAGCTTGAGAAATGCTGATCGTGTTCTTCCCTTTTGATTTTCTGGCTCCAGATATTTGCACATTTTGTTGTAATGTTTGACTTTGTCTTCTCAAGCTGACCTTTAAAATTTTCTGTTCAGTTCTTGTACCTCCTCATTTCTTCCAATTGCTTTATCATCTCTACACTGGAAAGCAAGTTTCAGTGTCTCTTCTGACATCCATGTTGGTCTTTTCCTTCTTTCTTGTCTTCCTAATGACTTTTTGCTTTCTTCCTGTATGATGTTCTTGATGTCATCCCACAACTCTTCGGGTCTTCAGTCTTTAGTGTTTAATGTATCAACTCTGTTCTTCATAAGATCTCTAAATTCAGGTGGGATATATTCAAGGTCATATTTTGGCTCTCATCAACTTGTTTTCATTTTTTTCAGCTTCAGCTTGAATTTGCTTATGAGTAATTGATGGTCTGTTCCACAATCTGCCCTTGGCCTTGTTTTGACTGATGATATGGAGTTTTCCATCGTCTCTTTCCACAGATATAGTCAATTTGATTTCTGTGTATTACATATGGTGAGGCCTATGTGTATAGTCACCTCTTATGTTGTCTAAAGAAGGTATTTGAAATGAACAAAGGCTTTCAATTGTGTGGATCTTGACAAGCTATCGACAACACTGTGATATATGAGTATTCCGGAACACTTAATTGTGCTCATGAGGAATCTGTAATTGGACCAAGAGGGAGTTGTTCGAACAGAACACAGGAACACTGAATGGTTTAAAATTAAGAAAGGTGTGCAACAGGATTGTATTTTTTTCACCATACTTATTCAACCTGTATGCTGAGCAAATAATATGTCTGAGAAGCTGGGTTATATAAAGAAAAACATGGCATCAGGATTGAAGAAAGACTTATTAACAACCTAAGTTATGCAGATGATACAACCTTGCTTGCTGAAAGTACAGAGGACTTAAAATGTTTATTAGTGAAGATCAAAGACCACAGCCTTCTGTATGGACTGTATCTCAATGTAAAGAAAACAAAATCCTCACACTGGACCAATAAACAATATTCTTATCAACGGAGAAAAGATTGAAGTTGTCAAGGACTTCATTCTTCTTGGACCACCTATCAACACACATGGAAACAGCAGTCAAGAAATCAGAAGACCTATTGCATTAGGCAAATCTGCTGCACAAGACCTTTTGAAAATGTTGAAGAGCAGAGATGTAGCTTGAGGACTAAGGTGTGCCTGACCTAAGCCATGGTGTTTTCAATAACCTCATATGCATGCAAAAGCTAGACAGTGAATAAGGATGACCTTAGAAGAATTGGTGCTTTTGCATTATGGTGTTGGAGAAGAATATTGAAAGTACCATGGGATGCCAAAAGAACCAACAGATCTGTGTTGGAAGAAGTGTAGCCAAAGTGTTCCTTGAAGGCCATGATGGCCAAACTTCATCTTTCCTACTTCAGATATATAGTCAGGAGGGAGTAGTTGTTGGAGGATATCATGTTTGGTAAGGTGGAGGATCAGAGAAAAGGAAGAAGACCCTTAGTGAGATGGATTGGCAAAATGGTAGCATCAATGGGCTTAAGTGTGGCAATAATTGTGAGCTTGGCCCAGGACCAGGCAGTGTTTTGTTCTGTTGTGCACAGGGTTGCTATGAGTCAGTATCAACTCGATGGCACCTAACAACAACTGACCTAAACAAAATGGAGTTGATTTAGTCATTAAGTCTCAAATCAGGACCCTGCAAATCAGGAAGCTTATTATTTAGCTAAGATTACTTTATGGTCCTAGAAGGAGAACAAAACAAGGAGAATAGGACTGCTTAAACCCAGCCAGATAGTTATCTCAGGAATTAAGCAGCTGAGACCTTAAAGGTAAAATATTTGAGGAAGTTTATTGACTTATTTTTTCCTTTTCCCAAATAATGCTATCCAAATGTAACTTACCCTACATAATGCACCTGCTCTTCATAATGGACAGGATGGTCTTGAGAAATTATTTTTACATCCTTCAGACTTCTGGCTTTCTGTTAATAAAACTGGGATCTCTCCCTATCCCTGTAATTGACTACAGTGACATGTGGCAAGCACTCATTTCAGTTTGGCAACATTTCTGGCAATGATGCTCAGGGATCTCTCAGACTTCCCTGGTTAGTAGTATTACTAAAGTACTATTACTAACAAAGGGAAGTAGTCTCCTTTGTGGGTGATATTTCATGCTTGGGAGGCCTGATGGTTGTCTGGACAGGTGAGCCCAAGAGCACAGTAACTGAACACTCCAAACAGCGCTGCCAAGAATCTTTTTCTTGGGAGTCTTCAGCCCTGTGTCTCCTGCACTCAGTGTTGCCTTCGTTTTTGAGATTCCCTTGCTTTATTCTGGGTGTGCACAATGGGGCATGGTAAGCGGGAAGTGATTTCCTCAAAGTGTCCCTCTATTTCTGTTTCTGTTAAGGTTGACCTCAATATCTGAAAAATGGGAACACAAGCCTTAATCCAAATGAAAAGCTCTTTAGGCTGTAATTCTGACTGGTTTCTGTATGGATACCTTCCCATGACATAAAAGGAAATGTTGTTTTACTGTAATATAGCTTGGCCAATGTACAATCTAGATTATGGGGGAAAAATAATCTTTGAATGGATCCTGAAATGATCCTTAAGTTTTGATACCATTTCACAGCTTGAATTAATCAACCCACTGCGTTTTTGGCTTTGTCCTGCATTTATGTTTAAGAAACTGAAAACAACCCAGAACTCCAAGAGTATGTAGGTTATGTCATGTATTTATAATGGATTTATGATGTCAATGAAAGTCATGCAGAGGAAAACTGAATGTAGACTAGTTTTAGGTTAAAAATAGTGAAAACATAGAGTTCTAACCAGGCCTACATGTGAATATATAAAGAAATGAAAGATTGCTTTTTTGTGAAATGTAGCTTTTGTTTGTAGAATTGTCTTTTTACTACTCCTGGTGCACCAGCAGCTGCTAGTAGGGAAAAATATAGCCTGAGCTAGTGAACCTGCCCAGCCATATTCAGCCACTGAGGAAAGCAGTTTGGAGATGAATTTTCTATACCAAGGGACTCATTTTGATCAAGGGATACCTGGAACATAGGCAGTGCAATACTCCATCTGCAAATGCCCATAGGATTGAATATAGAAGAGCAAGTTGCAGGATATTGCTAGGCACATACTCCTTTTGCTACCTTGCACTTGTTAAATAGGAAAAGTTCAAATTCTTCCTATTGTGATGTTGTTTTTGTTAGGTGCCATGGAGTCAGTTCCAACTCATGGCATCCCTGTGTGGGGTTTCTGAGGAGTGGCTGGTGAGCTTCAACCACTGACTTTGCAGTCCAGTACATTGACCCACAGTGCCATACCAGGATGACCCAGCCAAAATGAAAGCTTTAATAATCACTATTTTTGCTACCCATCATCCTAATTGGACAGATATTCAGGCTCTGTTGACCATGCTCTTGACCAGGGATGAAAAAGGCTGGTTTGAAGTAAGACACAGGAAGAAGCAGCACACATCCATGGAGAAAATACCTGAACGGGACCCTGGCTCTAGTCAAGGCAATTCCTCTAAATGAGCAAAATGGAATCTAAATAACAGGCCCTGCCTTGGTTGGAGCACTATAAAGGTACATTCTCGGATGTCTGAAGAAGGGAGTTCCTAAACAAAAAAGCTTAAACATGGTACAAGCAGTTCAGCAAAAACCAGCTGAAGACCCCTCTGAATTCTTCAAATAAATCTGCCAGGCTTACTGTAAGTACACAGACTTTGATCCTGAGAACTCAGCAAATATCCAAATGGTTAACATAACTTTTATCTCCTAAAACACCCCTGATATTGGAAAGAAATTACAGAAATTCGACAGGGCAACTGGCATGAATCCATCACAGGTGGTCGATATCGCCTTTGAGGTGTTTAACAGCTAAAAACACAAGAAATCTCAGGCCACTACTGTCTTCCTAAAGACCGCTAGAGGTAAGCCTGTGGGGCCCCAAGGTGGACCCCTGAAAGGAAAGAGGACCTTAAGCAAGGACCAATGTGTTTATTGCCAAAAAAAAAACAAACAAACAAACAAAAAAACCTGGACACTGGAAAAATAAACGCCCAAATCTCAAGTGAACATCTGGTAGGAAAAGCTACCCTCCAGCTCAACATATGGTTGAACAAGCTTCATTGTCTGCAGAAGACTGAAGGTGGCCATGGGGAAGGGAATCCAGCTTGATTTGACATCAACCTCTGCACCATCCCTATTGCCCTCCTCTCCTGGAAACTCTACTAAAAATAACAGTGGGGGACAGACTGGGTATTTTGGTGGACACCGGGGCCACTTATTCAGTGGTAGGTACACCTCTGACTTCCCTATTGTCCCATTCAGTGACAGTGACTAAACTCTCAGGGAGTCCTGAGGGCCAGTTCTTCTTGAAACCCTTAGACTGCTTCATTGGGGAAAGGAAAATGACACACTGTTTCCTATATATGCCTGACTGCCCGGTCCCCTACTGAGCTGGAACCTGCTTCCAAAGTTACAAGTTCAAATAACCTTTTTTCCTGAAACCAAAAGTCTGCAGATGGAGGTTCTTCATGAATGTGCCTGGCAACTACTGATTCAAACTCCAGAAACCAGTCCACGTTGGCCTGAGGAGATCGACAATCAGGTAAACTCCCTTGTTTGGGATAGCAGAACTCCAGGGATAACCAAGCTACCATCTCCCTTTAGAAGTCAGCTTGAAGCCTGGAAGCCGACACTTCCACAGAAACCAATATCCTCTCAGGAATGAGGCTTAGAAATTCATACTGGCCAGCCCATCACTGTCTCCATCAGGTTGTCTCCCTGTGACAACAGAAGGGAAGCCTATGACTCATGACAGGAGGGATGAGGCGATACCAGGCTATTTTACTGGACAATCAGAATATTACTCAGAGAGTTGTGGGGTGACTAAATTCTGCGATCCTTCTCTCCTAATGTGGCAACTAGAGGGCTGAACTATGATTGTTCATTAACCAAGTATTTTCCAGCTGATCTGACCTGGTAGACTAGACATTGTTCATGGATAGCAGTAGTTAGATTAAGAAAGAGACTCGGAGAGTGGGGTGTGTGATAGTAGCCTTAAAAGACCCAGTGGAGGCAGCAACCTTCCTGCTGGGGACCTCGGCTCAACAGGCTGAACTGATTGTACTTATAAGGGCACTAGAAATGTTGGCAGAAAAGACTGTGCTTACAGAACTTGAGTTGGACTGAAGGAATTGAGAGAGAAGTTAAAGGATGAAAAGTGAATGATGATGGAATTATTCTGGTTCTGAGGGGCTAAAGGATAGAAAGTGAATGGCAATAGAATGATTCCGATCCTGTGAAAACTAGCCCCAGCTCTTCTTAAATTAGTCCGTGAAAGAGGCCCTGATTTAATTCATTAGGCCCTGGCTCCAGGGCAAGAGATTTGCTAAAAAAATCATTCAGGATGTTAACTCTATCTGCTTTACCTGCCTTAAGAGCAATCCCAAGACAAAGGCTGTCCTACACCAATGTCAAGATAAACAACCATTTGAAAATTGGCAGGTCGATTTCATGCAGATGCCCCCAAGCCAGGGAATTAAATATTTGCTAGTTTTGTTTTTGTAAACACCTCTTCTGGTTGAGTAGAGGTTTTCCCTACCTGAACTGAGGGATCTTCAGAAGTAGTGAAAATCCTCTTGAAGGAGATTATCTCTAAAGTCGGACTTCCAAACAGTGCCCAAAGTAACAATGGAGCAGCCAATACCTGCAGATGCAGTAGAGATTGCATTTAGCATGGAGATCCCACTCCCAGAAAGTGGAGAAATGAGCCATGCTCTAAAGAAACAAATGGCAAACCGCTGTCAGGAAATGGATTTACATCGGAACCAGGTGCTGCCTTAGCCCTGTTCCAAGTTCAGGAAGACCCCCGAAACGGGATTAAATTGAGCCCTTATAACATCGTATATAGTAAACCTTTCCAGACAGCTTCCTTCAACCCTCTATCTGACCTCAATCAAGATTTGAGGGTGCAGCAGTATGCACAACACTGCCACCATGCACTTTCTGTTATTCTTAAATTTGTTCTTCCCAGGTCTGCTCCCTCCCCTACAGGTAACCTGACCCCTTACAGCCTGTTCTGCTCAAAATGTGGAAAGAGGGACCTGACTCCCAGTTAGAAGAGAATCCTGGGAAATACTGCTAACTACCTCCACTGTTCTCAAACTTCTGGGCCTCCAGACCTGGACTCACCACACATGTGTCAAGAAAAATCCTGGACAATAATGGGCCACGGATTCTTCCTCTGACGTCAAGCTGTGATTAATCTTCTTTCTCCTACTATAGGTTGGACACTTGGATCTAATCCCTTATTGCTGGGATGAAAATGTTGGGATATACCTGGGCAAGCCTGTAATGAATATGTCTGATTTCTGTTTGAAGGGGGATTGTATGTTGAACAATCCTTTTCCTCCTGTCTTGCTGGAGTCAGCACTTTTGTAACACAGCTTCAGCAGGGTAGTTTTTCCTCTATGGAACTAAGGCCTTCTCCTACATCCCCACTAGCTTTACTGAGGCAGGGTGAGGGGAAGAGGGATCTTGTACATTTGGAAGACTCATCACCCTCCTACCCCAGAAACAGGACCTGACTGATAGACCTCATCATTAGTGCTCCCCCCGACTTGACTTCCATATGCATCTACATCTTTTAAGTCCAACTGAGCATGTGACCTTATCTGTTTTTGCAATGCTTGCTAAGGTCTTGACCCTAAATGTGAAAATCAACAAACTTACCTGTACAATGGGAAAGACCCTGAATGTCACCTCCCAGACAATCACTACCCTAAGTGTAAGGACTTCCGTAGAGCAGATAATGAAAGTTAGTTTCATAATCTAAAGTGGTTCCCCATGTTAATAGTGAGGGTTGGATTTGTACCATCATAGTAATTTTCATATGTTGCTGTATTCAATGCTTACCTTGTGGTATCACTGCTTGTGAAATTGTTGTTTTTCACAACCTAGGCTTAGTTCTTTTGATCCAAGGAACAATGTCCAGGATCAAAGTAAGTATTTTCATTTGTAGCAAATTTCATAGAAGTGAAATCTAAAAATAAGAGTGGGGAATAATAGTATAGATCTACTGACCTAATCAAAATGGAGTCGATTTAGTCATTACGTCTCAAATCAGGACCCTGAAATGAGGAAGTTTATAAATTAGCTAAGATGACTTTATGGTCCTAAAAGGAGAACAGGACAAGGAGAATGCTGTTGTTGTTAAATACCACGGAGTCAATTCTGACTCATAGTGACCCTGCACACAGTTTCCAAGGCTGTAAATCTTTATAGGAGCAGAACACCTCATCTTTCTCCCACAGAACTGCTGGTAGTTTTGAACTGCTGACCTTGAAGTCGGCAGCCCAACTCATAACCGCTACTCTACAAGAGCTCCTTGATTAAGTATACATCCAAATATAATTTACCCTGCATAATGTACCTGTTCTTCATAGTGGACAGGATGGTCTTGAGAAATTATTCTCCCATCCTCCAGACTGCTGGCTTTCTGTAAAGAAAGCTTGGATCAGGTCTCTCCCCTCATCTCTGTGATTGACTACAGTGACAAGCAGAAAGTCCTCATCTCAGTTTGGCAACATAGTTTTAATTATTCAGTTTTAGTTCAAATGATGTACTTTCCAGACGCTCAGGTAGTGAGGTTTTTTTTTTTTTCCAATCACAGATTCATTCATTGGCATGTGTAAAAAAGAAAAATGTGTTGCAGACATCTAAGTTTGATCTAACTTTGTCATTGTCAGATAGGAGATGAGTCCCTCAGGTTGAAAGGCATTCAAAATGTGACTGGAGAAGAGGGCCTCTTTACAGTAGAGTTGAACACAATGACGCAAATAACGTTTTCAGACCTACATTTGATGATGGGGTACAACTCAAAATAAGGAGAAATAGCTGTAAACATCCATTAATAATCAGAAAATAGAATGCACCAAGTATGAATTTAAGAAAATAGGAAGTTGTGAAAATGAAATGGAATGCATAAGGATCAATGCTGTTGTTAAGTGCCATTGAGTTGGTTCTGACTCATAGTAACTCTGTATAGGGCTTCCTAGGAGCAACTGGTGAGCTTGAACCACCAAATTTGCTGTTCAAACCAACTTTGCAGTCCAGTGCATTAAACCACAGCACCACACCAGTACTCAATAAAGATCAATATCCTAAGCAATAATGCACTGAAATGGACTAGTATTGGCCAATTTGAATCAGACAATCACATGGTTTGCTATGCCAGGAATGCTTCAGTGATAGGGTAAAATCCATATACCTATGTGGTACGGTCTGTGGGTTAATGCACTAGACTGCAAGGTCAGTTTAAACTTCAAGGTTGGTGGTTCCAACTCACCTGCTGCTCCTTGGAAACTCTATACATGGTCGCTATGAGTCAGAACTGACTCAACTGCACTTAACAACAAGGAAGACCAGTTAATACCACTATTATTCAAATTTACACACCAATCTTTAAAACCAGTGATGATGAAATTAAACAATTTAAAAAACTTCAATGTGATACTAATCAAATATGCAATCAAATGTATTGATAATTACTGTTAATTGGAATTCAAAGTCAGTACCAAAGACCAAGGATAAGTAGTCAGCCTTGGTGATAGAAATAATCCTGGAGATTGCATGATAGAATTCTGCATGACCAGTGACACATTCATTGCAAATACCTTTTTTAAACAACAAAAAAGACAAGTATAAGCATGCACTAAACCAGATAGAACACACAGAAATCAAATTCACTAAATATATGGGAAGAGACTGTGGAAAAGCTCTCTATTAACAGCCAAAACAAGACTAGGAGCAGACTGTGGAACAGGACATCAATTGCTCATATTACAAGTTCAGGCTGATGCTTACAAAACAAAAACAAAACAAAACAAAAACTCCACAAGAGCCAAAATATGACCTGGTATGGTACTTTAGGATAGACACTTAACCAAAAGGTTGATTTGAACCACAAGATCAGCAGTTTAAACTCACCAGCCATTTTTGGAAATCCTATACAGGGTCACTATGAGTAGGTATCAACTGAATGTCAATGAACAGCAACAACTCAAGAACAGATGTGATGCATTAGACACTAATGACCAAAGACTAAGGGAGTTGTGGGATGACATCAAAAGCATCATACAGGAAAAAAGCAAATGATCATTAAGAAGATGAGAAAGTAGGACAAAACCAAAATGGATGTCAGAAGAGATGTTGAAACTGGCTTTCCAGTTAAGAGATGCTAGAGCAAGAGGAAGAAATTAGATAAAAGAGCCAAACAACAGATTTCAAAGGGCAGCTTGAGAAGAGAGAGTGAAGTATTATAATAAAATGTGCAAAGACCTTGAGTTAAAAAACCAAACGGAAGAACACACTCAGCGTTTCTCAAACTGAAAGAAATGAAGAAAAAATCCAAGCCTCGACTTGGCCAATCAACAACATTCTTATCAATGGAGAAAAGATTGAAGGTGTCAAAGACTTCGTTTTTCTTGGATCAACCATCAACATGGAAGCAGCAGCCAAGAAATCAAACAAAACATATTGAGTTAGGTAAATCTGCTATACATGACCTTTTTAAAGTGTTGAAGAGCAAAGATGTCAGCTTGAGGACTAAGGTGTGCCTGACACAAGCCATGGTATTTTCAATAACCTCATATGCATGTGAAAGCTGGACAGTAAATAAGGAAGACCATAGACATAAAACCAAACAGCCACCACTCGTCTGTCTGTCGTGCTGTGGTGGTCTGAGTTGCTGT
>NW_006408576.1:2909353-2916032 GCF_000296735.1 Chrysochloris asiatica
TGGGCTCAAGATTGGCAACAATTGTGAGGCTAGCCCAGAACTGAGTAGTATTTAGTTCTGTTGTGCAAGCTTACTTAATTTAAATTTCAAAAGGTATCATAGCTGCAAGTGGATGAAAGGGTAGAGAGCACTCTGTGACCTGATATCAGTTGATTTCAGTATAAGGGAAAGCGCAGTCAATCATGTTAAAATTAGCCAAGCATTGATCTTCTATTCTTCTTCCTTTTCTCTTTATATGCTTCATTGTAAGTAACCAACTGAACACCATTTGCTTTTCTTTTTTTCTAAATCAGAATGGTCTTGATATATGCATATAGAATTAATATTCAGAATAAAGCTTATTTTTCATTTTATTTGAATTTTGATGCTTTTTAATACATATGGAAGAATGAATGAGATGTATGTGAAGACTAGATACATAATGCATTAGAACTTAAATTCTAAAGCACTTAGTTTTTACAAAGCTGTGACCTATGGTGGGAGCCTGAACTCCATTTTGAGTTTTGACATAAGTTAAGATACCATGTAAATTCTTTCTGACCAATAAACCAGCACACTGTGTATGCATAGAGAATTCCAGAACACACCTGGGGAAGAGCAGTTTGCCCTCAGGTAGAGTGTGTTTGAAAGCAGATTAAAATTCTTGTGATAAACACAGAGAGGGGTAGTTTTGTCCTCAAGCTTACACAATAAAACAGGGAACTTTTATACTCCTACCTGTAACAGTGATGAATTGACGTGGCAAGACTTATGATTTTGTGACTATTTCCTTTTGTTAGATCATATATAATTATCCCCTTTTCCATCAGTCAGTGAATTCCATTTAGGTTCTGCACTGTGTGCATGCTGATGATTTTTTGTTTTGTCTTTTTACTGGTAAAGACAAAATAAAAGAATCTCTATAGAGATCCCATATTAAAATTAGAGATCTTTTTCCTCCTATCACAATAGCAATCGTAGAATTACAAGGGAGGTCCCTGTGTGATGCAAACACTTCATGTGTTTTGACATTAACTGAAAGGTCGATGGTTCTAGTCCACTAAGAGGTGCCTTGGAAAAAAGATCTGGAGATTCACTTCCAAAAACTCAGTCACTGAAAACTCTTTGGAGCACAGTTCTATTTTGATTCACATGGATCACCATAAGTTAGTCTACTCAACAGTAACTAGAAAACAAGGTCCAGTGGATGCAGTGTTGATTAAAAGCGAAGGGAAGGGTTCTCCATCCTGCCTCATTTCCACATATTTATGTACACCCTTGGAATCACTTCATCAATTCTGTGATCTTTAGTTTCCTCATCTAACAGTTGGGGTTGAAATGTTGTTTTGTTAGGTACCTTTGATTTGTTTCTGACTAATAATGACCCTCCACTACTGATGAAGATTGAAGACTACCATCTTCTGTATGGGCTGCACCTCAATGTAAAGAAAACAAAATCGCTCACCACTGTATTGAAGTTGTCAAACACTTCATTTTTTTCAGATCAACTGTCAACTCTCATGGAAGAAGCAGTCAAGAAATCAAACGACATATTGCATTGGGCAAATCTGGTGCACAAAACCTCTTTAAAGTGTTAAAGAGCAAAGATGTCAGTTTGAGTACGCCTGTCCCAAGCCATGGTATTTTCAATAACCTCATATGAATATGAGGAGTCCTGGTGTAGCGCTGTGGGTTAATGCGCCAGATTGCAATGCTGTTTAAACTGCAAGGTTGGTGGTTCAAGCTCACCAGCTGCTCCTCGGAAACCTAATACAGGATCGCTATGGGTTGGAACTGACTTGATGGCACTTAACAACAACATATGAATGTGAAATTTGGGCAATGAATAAAGAGTGCTGTAGAAGAATTGATGCATTTGAGTTGTGGTGTTGGAGCAGAATATTCAAAGTACCATGGGCTGCTCAAAGAACAAACACATTCAATGAGACAGACTAGCAGTGTGGCAGCAGTAACAGGCTCAAGAGTAACAACTGTTGTGAGGATGATGCAGGACCAGACAATGTTTCCTTCTGTTTTGCATAGGGTAGCTGTGGGTCAGTGCTGACTCAGTGGCATCTAACAACAACAATAGTGACCCTTTATGGAGTCCTGGTGTGACACTGGAGGATAAGCATTGGACTACTAGTCACCAGTTTGGTGGTTCAAACTCACTAGCCACTCTTGGTAAACCCTATACAAAGTTGCTATGAACCAGACTGATTCCATTGTACTAAACTACAACAAGAAATGACCCTATGTAAAACAGATCCTATAAACACTGCTCTGTGCTGCACCATCCTCACAGTTGTCATATTGGAGCTCATTGTTGCAGCCACTGTGCCAGACTCTTCCTTTTTTCCTGACCCTCTACCATGCATGATGTCCTTCTCCAATGACTGGTTTGTTTTCAGAACAGGTCCAAAATACATGAGACAAAGTGTCAAGCCATCCTTACTTCTAAGGACCATGTGGACTGTTCTTCTTCCAGGTGAGATTCGTTTGTTCTTCTTGTAATCCATAGTAATTTCAGTATTCTTAGTCAACAATGTAATTCAAATGCATCAATTCTTCAGTCATCCTTATTCACTACACAGTTTTTATATGCAAATAAGGTTATTGAAAGTACAATGACTTAGGTAAGGTGCACTGTATCCTCAAAGTAATTTCTTTGTTTTGTTTTTTTACCTTTTTCAAGAGATCTTTCACAGCAGATTTGCTCAATACAATACCTCCCTTAATTTCTTGACTGCTGAAATCACACAGGTTGAATTAGATACACCTGTAAGCCCCTTCATCAGCTGTAAAATTGTACCTCTGACTCCAGTTAGATGTATCTCTTCTCCCCACTCTAAACTGGGCAAGCTCGGGTTTCCTCCTTTGAATTCACTCAGGGATAAGTGAGTCCTGGAGTCCTGGTGTGGCGCTGTGGGTTTATGGGCAAGACTGCAAAGCTGTTGTTACTTCAAGGTCAGCAGGTCAAGCTCACCAGCTGCTCCTCGGAAACATTTGTGAGGCTTGTAGCAAAAGTGCAAATAGTTCTGTGTCTGACCCCCTTTTTTTTTTTTTTAACCTTTAATGTATTACTTTGGTAGCGTAGTGGCTACGAATTGGGCTGCGAACTGCAAGGTCAGTAGTTCAAAACTACCAGCTGTTCCGCGGGAGAAATGAGGCTTTCTGCTCCCATAAAGATTTACAGCCTTGGAAACCCTGTACAGGGTCACTATGAGTGGGAACCGACTCCACGGCACATAACAACAACAAAGTATTACTTGCTGCACGTGACATTTTTATACTGACACTGGAAACCAAATACCTAAGGTCCATGCAGCATTGGTCTCTTAAATAGACACACATAGTACTCCTTCAATCTGGGGAAACGAACATTTCACCTTCAGGAAGACAGACTCAGGGCGGAGGGCCTCACAGGCTGTGGAAGGAGGTGTAGGCAGGGGGATGTGAGTCCTTTGGGTGAGGTCTGCATGAAAATCAGGGGTGATTGCAGGGTAAATATATTTCCTTTCTTGACAGAAAGAAAGAGCAGGCTGCTAGAATATACAACCCAGTACAGTGACCCTGGTTGCCTATTCTCAGAGCAGTACTGAATAAGACGATCAAATACGGGTTAAAAACAACAACAACATGGTATAAATACACTGTTGAAGAGTTTCAAAAGATGAAGGGGCCACTTTAAAACTTTGTATCTTCTTTAGTTAAGCTCTTGTCAGTAATTAAAATTTTATTGTTGTTATTAGGTGCCATAGAATCCGTTCCAACTCATAGTGACCCTGTGCAAAACAGAACAAAACACTGTTTGGTCCCGTGCTATCCTCACAATTGCTATTTTTAAGCCCATTACTACTGGAACAGCATCAATCCATTTGTTTGAGGGTTTTCCCTTTGTCACGGACCCTCCACATTACCAGGCATAATATCTTTCTTTAGGGACTGGTCCCTCCTGACAACCTGTCTAAAGTATGAAAGATGAAGTCTTGTGATCTAGACTTCCAAGGAGCGTTCTGGCTGCACTTGTTCCTACACAGATTTGTTTGTTCTTCTAGTAGTTCATAATACTTTCAGTATTCTTTCTTAACACCATATAATTTAAATGCATTGATTCTTCTATGGTCTGCCTTATTCATTATTGTGCCTTAAATTTACTTGGTATGGCTTTTCTATCCAAAGTCTTCTTAATTGGTATGCAGGTTTACAAGACTCTAAGGCTGGAATTGGTTAGCTTTGTCCTCCAACTAGGTTTTAAAAAAGGAGTCATCTCAGAAGCAGATATGGAAGATCCCAGGACTATCAAGAAGGAAGAAAATGAGTGAAACGTGATAAACAGAGACGGCATAGGTGGTGGCACAGAGAGAAAGAGCATCTTCACACTCTAGACCCATGGACTAAGTAAAGTTGAGTAGCTATGGGCAGGAGACTGACGTGAAGTATGTGCTCTTTGGGCCTTCACAGCCTGGCTTAAAGAACTTTGTAACATGCGCTCAAGCAGGTTGGAGACCAAGGAACTACATGAACTGCTCAAACAGGTCAGAGACCAAGGAACCACAAGTATACTTCAAGATTGAAGTATACTTGTAATGTGGTACACAAGAGGTGTTTCTGACTGGAGAACTGTTACGTCCTGAGTTGGATTTGATAGTCAATTGTACCCTGTTCACTTCCTTAGTAAACCCCATAATCATGAGTATAGCTGTGAGTTCTGTGTGGTCATTTCAAATGATTATCAAACCCAGATGTGAAACAGGGAGTGCTGTGGGAGGAATGATTAGTGTTAGAATAGAATAAAGACAGTTATAGGATTCAAACATATCTCACCTCCACTTTATAGGAATCAGTCTAGGGCTGATTTTTAGTTTTATTCTCTTTCCCTTTTGTGAAGTCAGGGGAAGTCAGACATGGTGTCCACATCATCTTTCCAATTGTACAAATTTCACATGCATATGAGGAGAATAAAAATAGTATGGCTTGGCTCAGGTGCTCCTTATAACCCTCAAAATGATGCCTTTACTCTTGAACACTTTAAAGAGGTTCTTTACAGCAGGTTTGCTTAATGCAATACATCGTTTGATTTCTTGACTGCAGCTTTCATGAGTGAAGATTGTGGATCCAAGCAAAATGAAGTTTTTGACAACTTTAAACTTTTCTTTATTATCTAATTTATCGGTCCAGTTGTGAGGGTTTTGTTTTCTTTACATTGACATGCAATTCATCCTGAAGACTGCAGTCTTTGATTTCATCAGTACTTTAATTTATTTTCGCTTCCAGTAAGCAGGTGTTATACCAGCTGCACATCACAGGTTGTCAGTGAGTCTTTATCCAAATCTGGATGCCACATTCTTCTTTGTATAATCCAGCTTCTCTGATTATTTGCTCAGCAAACAGGTAAGTATGGTGAAATAATTCAACATTAACGTACACCTTTCTTTATCTTCAGCAATATTTCACTTGCATATGATATTAATAATATTATGTGACAGTGTGTTTGCATTCTGTTATATCACCTCTCTTTGGAATGGACACAAATATGATCTCTTCAATCATTTCCTTTCAAATTTCTTGGCATAGATAAGTGAAACCGCCAGTGCTGCATCAGTTTGTTGAAAGATTTCAATTTGTATTCTATCAGTTCCTAGATCCTTGTTTTTCACCAATGCCTTCAGTGCAGCTTAGATATCTTCCTTCATTGCCATTAGTGCTTGATCGTATACTACTTTTGAAATGATCTAATATCAAATATTTCTTTTTGTGACAGTGTTTCTGTGTATTCCTTTCATCTTTTTATACTTTCTGACATCATTCAATATTTTGCCCATGAAATCCTTTAATATTACAAATCAAGTCTTGATTTTTTTCTTTATTTCTTTTATCATATTCTTTCTTTTGGGTTTCCTATCCAAGTCTTTGCACATTTAATTAAAATAGTTAACTCTGTCTTTTTGAGCTGCCCTTTGAAATTTTCTATTTGGCCCTGTTATTTCCTTAATTCTTCCATTTGCTTTAACTTCTATGCACTCAAGAACAAGTTTCAGAGTCTTGTCTGACATCCATTATTGTTTTTACTTTCTTTTTAATCACTTTTGATTTCTTCCTATATGATATTCTTGATGTCATTCCACAATTTTCTGGTCTTTGGTCATTAATATCTAATGCATCAAATCTGTTCTTGAGCTGGTCTCTAAAATCAATTTAATAATATAAGGTCATATTTTCACTCTTGTAAACTTGTTTTAACTTTCTTCAGTTTCATGACTGAACTTGCATATGAACAATTGATAGTTTGGTACACAATCTGCACCTGACCTTTTTCTAGATGATGATATAGCACTTTTCCACCAATACAGTTAATTTGATTCCCGTGTATTTCATTTGGTGAATTCCATGTATATCATCACCTTTTATGCTGTTTAAAAGAGTATCTACAATGAATAATTCATTGGTATTGCAAAACTCTATAATGTGATCTTCAGCATCATTTGTATCATCAAAGCCATATTTTCCAACTATTGATCCTTCCTCTTTGTTTCTAACTTTGGCATTTTATTCAACAGGAATTATCAATATATCTTGATTGCATGTTTGATCAATTTCAGACAAAAGAAGTTAGTAGAATGCCTCAATTTCATCATCACTGATTTTAGGACTTAGTGTGCAAATTTGCATAATAGTGGTATTAATTGACCTTCCTTAT
>NW_006408576.1:2916277-2919822 GCF_000296735.1 Chrysochloris asiatica
ACTTCAAGATGGATCTTGAAATGTTCTTTCTGATAATGAATGTGACACCCTTATCCCTTAATTTTATATTCCGCATAGGAAACTATATGATTTTTAAATACTATATGGCCAATAGCAGTCTATTTCAGCCTACTGATATCTAGGATATTGATCTTTATGGGTTCCATTTCATTTTAGACAACTTCCAATTTCTTTAGATTAATAATTCACACATTCCATGTCTGATTATTAATGGATGTTTGTAGATGCAGCTCCTCATTTTGAGTTGTGCCACATCAGAAAATGAAGATCCCAGAAACTTTGCTGCATTGGCATGATTATGGTCAGTTCTACCTTAAAGAGGCAGTATTGTGAGTGTCTTCAAACCTGAGGGGCTTATTTTCTGGCACTATATCTGACAGTGCTCTGCTGTTATTCATAAAGGTTTCATTGGCTAACCATTCAGAAGTAGCCTGATTCTCCTTCATAGACTCTGCTAGTCTGGAACTCATCTGAAACCTGTCCACCATGGGTGACCCTGCTGTCATTTAAAATACTGGTTATTTAGCTTGCTGCATCACAGCATTACACAAGTCACCAGAGTATGACAAACTGACAGAAAAATGGGGGTAAAAATTAATAAAACCCTCAATTATTTCAAGAGTCACATACATGTGAATATTGCATACAGAAATTCATAAATGTGAACTTACCTTTCTTATGTGAGATGAAACAAAATTAATTTGTCCATTTTCTGCCCCAGAATAAAGTATTTAATGCCAAGATAGCTGTCACGGTGGAGAGGTACCTTTCCTTAGAGCTCAAAATATGTATATCTAGGGACATTAATTTATTTTTTCTTATAAATTGCTATACATGTTTGTCTCAGTGACACAAAAATTATTCTTTATCTCTATGGGAAACAAAATGGATATATAGTTTAAATGTAAATCCCTGAACCCAGATAACAAAACAAAGCAGAATTAAATTTAAAAGGAAGATTGTTACTGGGTAGTCACAATGTTCATTTTAACCACAGATTTTTTTATTGAATAGAAATCAAAATAGCATTCATTGTGAGTGTCTACTATATGCCAGAAATGTGCTCAGAGAGCTTTGAATTGTATTTTTCCTTTTAATCATCACAAAAACCCTGATAAAAAGGGAAGGAATATTTCACTGCCTCAAAGATGACAAAACAGAGATTCAAAAACTTAAGTCACAAACCATGCAGTTTTAAAGAGCAAAGTTGAGATTAAAAATCAGTTATTTGACTTTAAATTTTTATTATTGATGACCAAATCAAGAATAAATTATGTCTCTTAATTCTTAGGTATGTATTCTTGCACACAAACCTGTTTTTGTTTGTGAGTTTTAATTGCCATGAATCAGCTTTTGGGGCTCTGTGAGGTAGTATGATCCATGCAGGCTATCACCCTGAGATGTTCTTTTGAACACTGATTCTTGAGAAAATTGGTTTTCTAATGTGACCTTTAAAGTCTAACAATAAGTGAGTAAATAGCTTAGTGAAAACTGTTTTGCCTTAGATCTTGTACTCTTTTAAAGAATTATCTATGTGCAATCAGTTTCAAAAACAAAAGCTCTGAGGGAACAATAGAAGTTATGCTTTAGGGTAAATTGTTATAGTCTAAACATTATTGTGGCCCTGTCGCCCTGGCAATGTTGCAAAGATGAGTTATAATAAGTTTTGGAATTTCTTTTCTCTTTGGAATATTTCTGACTCTAATATGGTGCTGTAGGATAAGCACTGGAATACAAACCATAGGTGGGCAATTTAAACCCACCAGCTGCTCCTTGGAAATCCTATACAGGGTCCTTATGAGTCTGAATTGATGCAAAGACATTTAACAAGTTGTCAGTAAAGATGTCCTTCAATAAAGAGGATGATGGTCGCAAAGATGCATTAATACAGTGGCTACCACAATGGGCTCAAACATGGCAAATGATTATGAAAATGGCACAGGACTTGGCAGTGCTTGCATCTGTTGTGTATGGGGTCGCTACAAATCAGAACTGACTTGATGACACCTAACATCAACAGATTAAATATTATCATGATTTAGCAATAGTATATATTACATGAACTTCAATTCATTTCTATTACAAGCTTAATATGATTCTTGTTTTATCAAAAACATAATGTCAGAATGGGATCTCGAAGACATATTCCCACATTCCCGAATCCTTGAAGGAAATCAGAAACTGGATGCATAGGACATTTTTTGTTCCCTTTTCTGTCCATTCTCTTTGAGGCTGTGACAAGACCTCTCAGGTCTTTAGCACTACATTTTCTATTGCAGTTTGTCTCATTAATTGAAATTGATTGGAAGTTATAAGAGACTAGGTCACTAGGCAGCAAAATGAGCCAGGTTCAGGAAGAATGAAACTAGATTTTGGAAGATTATTACAGAGAATTCACAGTCATTTTTAAGGTGAAAAAATTAGTAGAAACAAAACACTAACAAAACCCCACAACAGCCTCCATGTTGGGGAATTCATTTGGCTCTGGGAATCTTAAATTTCAAGAACTCAAAGGGAATAGGATCCTTGGAATTTGAGAAAATTTAATTTGGAACATTCTGTTACCAGCACACTGATTGATGCTTCGGGTTCAAAAGGCTATAACTTAAATATATGAATAATTGAAAATGTCAATGGCTACTTTAGGACATTGAGTCCCAATCTGGTCTTTCTTCTATTTTAGGAAAATGAATTCCCATTTGTATTATCTTTTATTTCCTTTTTGGGGAACTCTGTTTGGTGCCCATGTATTATTATTGGTTTTCATTTGCATTGTGTGAAGATTCTCCTTGAGTGAAGTCCAATACAAATCAGACTGTGTCTAAAAAAGAAAGATTCTGATTAGCTCTGACAGAGATATCAGGTAGACAGAGGCATTCTTTATTTACATCAGTAGCGTCAATGTTGAAATGGCTTAACCTTTCAAAGAACAATAGAAGTTTCTGTACCCATTTTCAAAAACTAGATTACCCATTTATGTACTTTTTTGTGTGTGTTGTTTAAAAGTATAAGCATAACTCTGATATAAGAAGAGCATTGTGAATGGAGTTTTATTGTCTGCTGTAATGACCAAGGTTGACTGCCAGTTTTTAATGGGTTAGTTTTAAATTTCAATTCGTTCCTCCTCAAGAAAAATGGTTTCCTATGTGGGAGTATTGGTGTGGCGCTGTGGGCTAACGCATCAGACTGCAAAGTCATTGGAACTGCAAGGTCGCTGGTTCAAGCTCACCAGCGGCTCCTTGGAAACTGTATACAGGGTCACCATGGGTCAGAATCGAATCGACAGCACTTTACAACAACAACATGTGTACCTGTAGGTAATACTGGATGATTTAAAATCAGGGTTGTGTCCTTTCACCATACTTATTCAATCTGTATGCTGAGCAAATAATCTGAGAAGCTAGATTATATGAAGAAGAAAGTGGTATCCGCATTGAAGGATGACTCATTAACAACTTGCTGTATGCAGATGGTTTAACTTTGCTTGCTGAAAGTGAAGAGGACTTAAATACTTTCTGAAGATC
>NW_006408576.1:2920502-2947935 GCF_000296735.1 Chrysochloris asiatica
GTCAGATCTGACTCAATGGTACCTAACAACAAAAACTGTAACAGCATATACATTTTTAAAATTATATCCACATGCTATTTTGAGATATGATTCTATGGCTAATATTATATGATGTTGTTGTTATAGTTGTTAACATGCTGCTGAGTTGGTTCTGACTCATAGCGACCCTGCATAAGGTTTCCAAGAGGTAGCGGGTGAGTTGTAACCACTGGCCTTGCAGTTCAAAAGGACCTTGCCATCGGGGCTTATTCTACAGTGCCATACCAGGACTCCAGAATTAGATGGTGGTAGTTATATGCCATAAAGTGAGTTCTGACTCAGCAACACTGTACAAATTTACTGTGGCTATGAATCTTAATGGGAGCAGAAAGTCTTATCTTTCTCCCATGGAAAAGATACATTTGAACTGCTGACCTTGCAGTTAACAGCCCAGCTCATGATCCACTATGCTACATCACACAGGTCAACATATATATTTGACTTATTCTACACAAAAGCATCAAAATAATTCAGATGTATCTAATACTTTATTCAACCATTTTCATGTTAATGGACATTTGATTTACTTGTACTTTTATATTTTTTTTCACTAAAAAGAAGGCTTTGGAAAAGTATATTCTGGAGTTCTAATTCTTATTGTTGGATTACTTTCCCCAAAGGCTGTAACAGTTCACACTCCCAAGAGTAATATACGAGCCTATTCAACCCCTTGATTTTCAGTACTGATGTCTTTTAGTTTGTACTGAATTTGAGCTCTGGTGGTGTAGTGGTTACTAATCAGGCTGCTAACCTCAAGGTCATCAGTTCAAAACTACCAGCCGCTCCACGGGAGAAAGATGAGGCTTTCTGCTCCCGTAAAGATTTGCAGCCTTGGAAACCCTGTGCAGGGTCACTATGAGTCAGAACCAACTCCACAGTACTTAACAACAACAAGCAGTATTTTTGTTGTTTTTATTCCTTGACAACCCGTGACATTGAACAGCCTTTAACATTATTTTAGATTTTCACATACACATTTGCAAACTTTTTTTATATCTTTGTTTTCTCATTGAGTTGTCTGTAATAATTTATAAAGTCCTTTTTACAATATGGCCACCGTTCATTCATTCAGCATATATTTATGAAGTGTCAACAAGCATTGTTTTAGACATTGATGATTCAAAAGAAAATAAAACCATATTTCAGCAATAATAGAAATGACATTCTATTGGGAAGGGAGAGATAGACCAGTTAGTCTTTGTTCCATAGCATCCACCCAAAATTTAATGATTTAAAACAACAACCACTTATTAGTTTATGATTTTTTGTATCAGCAGTAGCACTCAGTTCAGCTAGGTCATTCTTCTATTTTATCCTGAGCTCACTTTTGCAGTTATAATCAGCTGACAATTCAACTGGGAATGAGTGGTCAGAGATAGTTTCACTCACATGCTCATTTGTTAGCAGAATGTCAGGAAGGGGTCTTTTTTCTTTGTCACATGATAAGACTAACTCAGACTTGTTCCTACTGTCAACATGTAAAGGTGTGAAAATGAGAGTGGAAGCTTCAGTGCCTTTGTCTAGTGTCAGAACACAGTGACCTTCCGTTACATTCTATTTATCAAAACTAGTCACAAATCATAACCCAAATTCAAAGTATCTGGAAATAGACTCTGAACTCTTGAGGAGAGGAACTGCAAAGAGTATATGACCATTTTTAATCCACTATTATATATATAATTGTTGTTGTTGTTGTGTGCTGTGGAGTCAGTTCCTACTCATAGCCACCCTGCACAGGGTTTCCAGGCTGCAAATCTTTACGGGAGCAGAAAGCCTCATCTTTCTCCCATTGAGCAGCTGGCAGTTTCGAACTGCTGACCTTGCGGTTCGCAGCCCGATTCGTACCCACTACGCTACAAGAGTGGATTAAAGATGGTCACATACTCTTTGCAGTTCCTCTCCTCAAGAGTTGAGAGAGAGAGAGAGATTACGAATCGGGATGCGAACCTCAAGGTCAGCAGTTCGAAACTACCAGCTGCTCCACGGGAGAAAGATGAGGCGTTCTGCTCCCGTAAAGATTAACAGCCTCAGAAACCCTGTGCAGGGTCGCTGTGAGTCGGAATCGACTCCATGGCACATAACAACATAGAGAGAGAGACAGAGAGAGAATGAATTCTGGTGTGGCACTGCGGGTTAATGTGCTGAATTGCAAAGTTGGTTTGAACTTTAAGGTCAGTGGTTCAAGCTTACCAACTGCTCCTTGGAAACCCTATGCAGGGTTGGAGCTGACTCCACGGCACTTAACAACAATATGTATGTGTTTATATACATATAAATAGATATCTAGATATAGATAGCTGCTCCGCGGGAGAAAGATGAGGCTTTCTACTCCCATAAAGATTTACACCCTCAGAAACCCTGTACAGGGTCGCTATGGGTCGGAACCGACTCAACTGCACTTAACAACAACAACAACAGATATAGATATACAGATATAGATACCTGATGATGTGGCACTGTAATGATAAGCACTACACTACAGAAACCATACAAGGTCACTGTGAGTCAAAACCAACGTATCTGTCTTCACCACTCATCTCCCAGTTTGTCATAATGTGGTGGCTTCGTGATACTGTGATGTTGAAAGCTATGCCACTGGTATTTTAAATGCCAGCAGGGTGACCACAGAAGATAGTTTTCAGGGGAGCTTCCACAATAAGACAAGAAGACAGAGAAGCAGACTAGTTCTAAATGTTTAGCCATTGAAAATCTTATGAATAGGAGCAAAATATGTCAGGTATAGCTCTGGAAGATGAGTCACTCAGATTGGAAAGCACTCAAAATACTACCAGGAAAGAGCTGTTTCCTCAAAGTAACATTGACCATGATGACACAAATGGAGTAACACTTTCGAGACTTTCATTTGCTGATTGGGCACAACTCATAGTGAGGAGAAACAGCTGTAAACATCCATTAATAATGGCGACAAGAAAAGTACAAAGTATGAATCTAGGAAAATTAGAAGTTGTCAAAAATTAAATGGAACACATAAATATCAAAATCCTAGGCATTAGTAAACTGAAATGGGCTGCTATTGGTAATTTTGAATCAGAAAATCATATTGTTTTCTAGGCTGAGAATGACAAATTGAAGAGGAATGACATCAGATTCATCTTCTAAAAAATTTTTGCAAGATCTGTCTTGAAGTAGAGTACTGTCTGTGATAGGATAACAGCCATACACCTACAAGGAGGACTAGTTAATACCACTATATTATTTACATTCACTCACCAACCACTTAAGTCAGTGATGATTAAACTGGAGAATTATATCAAGTTCTGCTATGTCTAGGGTTTCTATTAGTTAGAACCGATGCTACGGTACCTCACAACAAATATATATTTTTGTTCTGACTCATGGTGACCAACTCCATGGCATATACCACCAAACATCCTTCTGGTATTCCCTGTTTTCAGTTTTGTTCCTATAACCACGGACACATTTTCCAACAACTGATCCTTCCTCTTTGTTTCCACACTGTGCTTCCAATCACAAGTAATTATCAATACAATCCATATAAATATGTGTATTATATATGTTGTTGTTTTTTAGTGCCGTTGAGTTGATTCCTACTCATAACGACCCTGCATAGGGTTTCCAAGGCTATAAATCTTTATGGGAGCAGAAAGCCATGGAATGGCTGTTAGTTTCAAACTGCTGACCTTTAGGTTATCAGCCGGACTCGTAACCACTATGCAACCAGAGCTCTTTAGAAAGATGTTTACCTGTGCTTTATTTAAATCAACTAAACAAAGGCTTTCAATTTGTGTGTATCATGACAAACTATGGACAACATTGTGGAATATGGGTATTCCAGAACACTTATATGTGCTCATGAGGAATTTATACATAGACCAAGAGGCAGTCCCTCAAGCAGAACAAGGGATTATGTAAAGGTTTAAAATTAGGAAAGGTATGTGCCAGGGTTATATTCTTTCATCATACTTATTCAATCTGTATGCTGAGCAAATACTCTGACACACTGGATTTCATGAAGAGGAACTTGGCATTAGGGTTGGAGGAAAACTCTTCAAAAACCTGTGATATGCAAAGGATACAAACTTGCTTGCTGAAAGTGTAGAGTTCAAACCTTACTGATTAAGATCAAAGACCTCAGCCTTCATTATGGGTTGCACTGCAATGTAAAGAAAACAAAAATCCTCACCATTGCACCAAGAGACAACATCCATATAAATGGAGAAAAGATTGAAGTCAAACACTTCATTTTGTTCAGATCAACCATAAACACTCATGGAAGCAACAGTCAAGAAATCAAATAACGTATGGCATTAGGTTAATCTGCTGCACAAGACCTCTTCAAAGTGTTCTAGAGCAGACATGTCAGTTTGAGGAATAAGGTGTGCCTGACCCAATCCATAGTATTTTCAATAACCTCATATGTATGTGAAAGTTACACAGTGAATAAAGTAGACTGTAGAAGAATTGATGCATTTGTATTATGGTGTTAGAGAAGAATATTAAAAGTACTATGGACAGCCAGAAGAAAATACAAATCTGTGTTGGAAAAAGTACAGCCAGAATCTTCATTAGAAGCCAGGATGGCACGACTTTATCTCTCATACTTTGTATATTGATAGCATCAGGATGAACCAGTCCCTGGAGAAGACATGATGCTTGGCAAAATGGCAGATCAGAGAACAAGAGGAAGACCTTTAATGATGTGTATTGCACAGTAGTAACAACAATGGGCTCAAGCATAGCAATGATTGTGAGGTTGGCACAGTGTTGTTCATAGGGTCACTATGAGTTGGTACTGACTCAGGGGCAGCTAACAACAACAATGGAGTGATCAGCTTTAATGTTTGAAATAGTTTAACTGCTATTATGAGAATATACTTATGAATTAAAGACAAAGCAGACAGGCCAATTAGAAGTGATTTAAACAATTCAGAACTGAGAAGTTGGTTGCATGCAGTAAAATAGTAGCTGTGGAAGGTTTGAAGAAAATTATGTTCATCAGTTGATGTGGGAGATAAGACAAATTAAGTCCTGGTATGGATCTGTAAGATAAGAATTGGAATGCTAACCTCAAAATCTGTGGTTTAAACCTACTAACTTCTCCTTGGATACCCTGTATGTGGTAACAACAACAATGAAACAAACAAAAAAAATGACTGGTGACCCCAAGAATTTGACCTGAACAATTTGGCCTGAACAAGGAGTTTATAGTTACTATTTAGAGAAACGGGAAATAGTAAAGGAAAAACAGAGTTTAGAAAGCAGATATAGAATATAATTTTTAACAAAATGAATTACCTATTATATATTCAAGTGAGAATGTAAAAAGATAGTTGATAAACTAGTTTGAAGTTCAAGGTAGAAGTCCAAATGGGAGACGTAAACATAGTCAGCTTATTGTTGATTTTGTGTTTAGTGCCATCAAATCAATTCAGATTCATAGTGAGCCTGTAAGTATAGGATTTCCAAGGAGCAGCTGGTGGTTTTGAGCTGCCAACCTTCTGGTTAGCAGGCCAATGCTTATTCTATAGTGGCACAAATGGCATTTAAATCTGTAAGACACAATGAAATTACTGTTCTAGAGAGTGAATATGTAAATAAAAGATATAATTTTCGTATCTTGGGGTTCTTTGATATTTAGAAGTTAAATAAAACAAACAAACAAGCAAAAGAGACTAGAAAGACACCTGTTCATAAGAGAAAAATAAAGAGAGTGTGGAGACAAGATATTCAATTGGGTAAATAGTGATATATACAACCTTGGAACAACATGTTCTTTGTGTAGATACATGGACAGAGACACAGGCAGAATAGGTATGGGAGGAAGAATGGGATAGACATGTATATTTGTATTTGTTGTTGTTGTTAAGTACTGTCAAGTCAGTTCTGACCCATAGTGACCCTGCATATAGTTTGCAAGGAGCCACTGGTGAATTTGAACCGCCAACCTTGCAGTCCAAACCAACTTTGCAGTCTACTACATTAACCCACAGTGCTACACAAGGGCACCTGTATATTTACGTATCCCACACATATATAAAGGGGCTCTGGTAGCGTAGTTTTTACGTGTCGGGCTGCTAACTTCAAGGTCAGCAGTATGAAATTACTAATGTTTCCGTGGGAGAAAGATGAGGCCTGTAAAGATTTAAAGCCTTGGAGACCCTGTATAGGGCTTCTAGAGTCAGAATCAGCACATAACCACAACCATTACACACATATGAGTCTGAAAGAGTGTATTTGTACATAGGTTAACACAGGGAGGAAGTGGGATAACTGTTGTTGCATGGAAGGGATTGCAATCATTGAGATGAAACAAAGTATATGATTTGTTTAATGTAAAACTGATGATTTTGTCTGTAAACCTTCATTCAATTCACAATGAGAAGAAAAAAAAAGTTAAGTGAAGGAAGTATTGTAAGAAAAAGTTGCCAGTTGTGGCAAAGCTGTAGATACTGAGAATGGCCTTAAGCAAGAACTGACATTACATTGACTAAGAAATATTTTACTAGAATGGTAGAGAGGAAAGTCTTATGGTTGTCAGAGAAGTAACAATGGGAAGGGAGGAAATGGAGACCATAGTTACCGATTATTTATTTAAAGCAGTTAGTTTGCAAAAGAGATTAGAGAAGGTTAATGGAGCCAAAGGAGAATGTGCAGGGGTGAGGTATTTTTCAATAATCCAGTATAGTGGGGAGGCAGATTGTTGATGCAAAATATGGGAGGGAGGAGGGAGAGGTAAATGCTTGATTGATATCTTTGAGTAGACAAGAACATGTTTGATTTGTGTCAATTACACAGGGTTCAAAAGAGTCCTAGATGGCTAGCCACAAGGTTACTAGTTCAATCCTACCAGCTGCTCCTTGGAAACCCTATACAGGATCACTATAAATTGAAACCAACTCATGGTACTGAATAACAATAACAACACAGGATCAGAGAACTGAATAAATTCACAAGACTTAGCAAAAGTTGTTGTTGCGTGCTGTCCTGTTGATTCTAACTCATATTGACCCAATGTAACAGAATACAACTGCCTACAGGGTTTTCCTGGATATTATTTTATGGAAGGAACTCTGGTAGTGTAGTGGATTATGCTTTGGACTGCTAACCACAGGATCATCAGTTGAAATCTACCAGTCACTTCATGGAGAAAGATGAGACTTTCTGTCTCCATAAGGAGTTATGATCCCGGAAACGCTCTGTAGGGTTACTATGAGTCAGAACTAACATCACAGCACTTAATCACCACTACCAACAATCTTTATGTATTCAGATGGACAAGAATTTCTTGTGTAAAGCCACTGAGTAGGTTCAAACCATCAGCCTTGTAGAGAGTTACTGCACATTTACTGCTGCAGGATGTCCTTTTTAAAGGATATTACACAGCAGAAAGAAGGAAGATGGGCAAGCATCTGAAATTTCAAGAATTTCAGGTATGGTTCACAGAATTCTTCTGTAATTTGCACAAAACACATTCCACCCCCCTTGAATTTTGAGCTACCAAGACATGTGCATAATATTTCGGTATCAGTAAAGCAAAGGTGCAAGTTTACTGAGGAGTCTTTTATATCTCACTCCTCACACAGATAAAACCAGACTGAGGAAATGGTTAAACAAGGAGCAAATGATTGATTATATGTTTTCATTAAACAATGTAAACAGGTTGTCTTTAGGGAAGTTTTCAACTTTATACAGCACATTGTAAATGATCAGTGAGTACAATCTCTCACGTATATTGGAGAAATATTTGGCCAGGTATATTCCTGGTGTGGTGCTGTAAGATCAGCACTGGGCTTTGGACTACAAATTCAGTGGTTCAAACCTACCAACTGCTCCTCAGAAAGCCTACACAGAATCACAAGGAGTCGGAACCAGCTCAACAGCAAACAGGTTTGCAGGAATCCCTGAAAATAAGAAAATAAGGAATTATCACAAACCAACCAAAAAAAGGTAAACCCAGTGCCATCAAGTCTATTTAGACTCATAGCAACTTTGTAAAGGGTTTCTGAAGCTATAAATTTTTACATAAGCAGAAAGTTTTATCCTTCTCCTAAAGAGTGGCTGATGGGTTTCAACTGCTAACCACAAGTCTAGTGCTTATCCTACATGTAACCCTGTCATAACAGAGGATCATATACACAAGTGAACAGGTTGGCCTTACCCTAGGAACCAGACACTTTCAATGCACTGGTAGGAGAGAAGTAAGAGATTATAGGTAGAGCTAATAGCACTGATAGTTCTCTCCAAATTGTTTTTGTGTGTATGTGTGTAAGAGAGAGAGAAATAGGAAAATAAATATTTGATTGAAAGGGAGGGTGGGGCAAGAGTTGTTAGAAGA
Organism: Chrysochloris asiatica; assembly: GCF_000296735.1. Classification (NCBI taxonomy): domain Eukaryota; kingdom Metazoa; phylum Chordata; class Mammalia; order Afrosoricida; family Chrysochloridae; genus Chrysochloris; species Chrysochloris asiatica. The sequence goes on from NW_006408576.1 coordinate 2,928,859, forward strand.
TTGGGAAGAAAGGAAAATGTGAAATAATGGTATAGGAGAGGGATAGAACTAATTATATAATAAACATAGTAGGATTTCTGGGTCATCTCGAAGCCAGTGGTCACAAATGAAAAGGGGTGGTACAATGTTTTTCTTCAATTGTGGTTTATGCCTATTTGTAGACTACTTAATGAGTTCAATTTCATAAAGGCTGGATTCCTGTTCGTTTATGTTTACTAAACAATTACAGCAGAAAGAGTTGTAGGTGAAAATAAAGGCATTATTATAATGATTGAGCATGGAATTTCAGCTGAGACAATGAACTCATGAGGATGAAAGGGGGGAAAAATGGTGGTGGAATTAATATATCATAGTTCCCAGTGGTATTGAAGAGCTGTTAAACATGGATAATAGACTAGTAAACTGGAAAGAGGAAGTGATGGCTAAAAAGAAAGGTAATTGAAACAGAGATTCTCATTAAGATAGTTAACTTTTTGTCTATCATGGGTTTTCCAAATATCTTCTTAGGAAATTGCTTTTCCTTGCTTGTTCATTGTCTTTTTTGTTATTTATATGTAAATATCATCCATACTGGATTGCAGTGGTTCTATAGGATAAGCACTGTGGGTCAGTGGTTTGAGCCTACCAGGTGTCTTGAAGGAGAAAAATGAAGCTTTCTGCTCCTGCAAAGAATTACAGCCTTGTAAACCTTGTAAACAGGGTTGCTATGAGTCTGAATTGAAATGGCTATTAATAGCAACATCATTCATAGAAAGACAAAACCTCCTTTGTTTTGAATGTTATGCAAATATTATGGAAACAAAATAGTTTCTGACACTTGAAAATACACATGTTAATGGTTTACATTACATCTTTCTGGAAATATTAGTGACACCTTTGATATCTCTTTTAACAATGACCTAACATCCAATCTGTCATCCAGTTCTATATATTGTGTGTCCCAATTTTCTCTTCACTTCATTTATTTGTTCCTAGTTTCCGCCTTTGTAAAATAAGGAAAATAATATTAGCTCACTCATAGAGACATAATTAATACAAATAAAAGATTTGAGCAATGCTTGGCATACATAAAATGCTCCAAAATACTAAACATATCATTATTATTAGGCTCTCTATTGATAATATGCCATTCTAAGCCAACATCATCCCTTACTTGGGCTATTTCAATATTCCTACAATTAATCCAACTTGTCTTTTCTGTTAAATGTGGGGCTGCTAACTACAAGGCTGATGTCTAAAACCCATCAGCTGCTATGCAGGAGAAAAATGAGACTGTTTCCTCCCATGAAGATTTAGAGTCTCACAAACCCTTTGTAGCAGTCCTATAGGGTCACTATAAATCAGATTAAATGGTGTTTTCATAATAAAACCTTGACTTACCCACTTACCCCCAGACTGGGTTAGGTTTTATGGTACATATGTTAGCATTTTATAATTAATTATGATTACTTAAAATGTTTTCACCAATTTACTTATTGTCTCTCATTTGTTTGGTATCTGTCTTTCCCAGTAAACTGTCTTTCTTCATATAGCTCCAGGCTATCAGAGATGGTCTGTTTTTATTCCCCACTGTATCCCTAATGACTATGGACCCCTGGAGGCGATGTAGGATAAGCACTGGACTGTTAACCTTCAGGTTGGCCATTCAAACCCACCAACCAGCTGCTCCCTGGGAGACTGAGGCTTTCTTCTCCCATCAAAATTTACAGCCTCAGAAACCCTATGTAGGGTAGCGCTGAGTCAGAATCCACAGGATGGCAGTGAATCTGTGTTTGTTTCTAGTGACTAGGCAAGTACCTGGTTTATGATAGATTAAACAATTATTTTTGTGTGAGGAGGCTGAAAAAATGCATAATGTTTAACATTTACTAAATTATGTAAAGACAACAAGAGGCATTCAGTATCCTCATTGGTTTTACTTTATTGTAAGGGTGGTAAGACTAGGCAGGCACGATCACTCCCATTCAGAGCAACTGTCAGCTGCATTGCTAAAGTAAAAGGCTGGAAGCCTGGATGACAAGGACTGAAGGCAGGGTGGAGCAATAGGGTGTCATGGGGACTACCCTGTGTACCAGCCAATACCAGTTCTGCCTTGAAATCTGCTCATTAGACTTCCGAAAAGTTATGTAAAATTCCTCATGAGAAAGAAAAGAGAAAAACGTTTAGAAATCAAATAAAATAAATTCACAGGAGATGAGGAAAAGACCCCAAATTTAAAACATTCACTACTTCATGCTGGGAAAAATACCTATTTATGTTTATTAGAACCTGAAAAATTAATGCTTCATATTTCAAAATGAAGATTAGAATACAATGAGAAAAAATAGCTACATAATAGTGATATTTCTAAAACATTCCTTCCTCGTTTATAGGTGTTATGTTGTTGTGTTGTTAAGTGCCATTCAGTTGATTCTGACCCATAACGACCCTGTATAGGGTTTCCAAGGAGCAGCTGGTGAGCCTGAACCACCAACCTTGCAGTTCAAACAGCTTTGCAGTCTGGCGCATTAACCCACAGCGCCACACCAGGACTCCATGGGTGTTTTGAGTGTGTCTTAAAAGTGAAGTTACTATTTGTTTCAATATGTTAAATAAACTGAGAAAAGAATAGTGTAAGGAGGGAAAAAAATCTATGAAGCAATTAGTTTAATTTTAGATGTCAAGTTTGGTTTAGAAAACTTTCAAATATCACTTTCAATTTAAATTTGCTTGCCTCTTCCATACATCAATTTTCAAAACTTCCAGAAGAGTTTTTAACCTAGAAAACATTGACAAAATATGCACAATCAGCTCTAAAGTACTTTACCATGTCCTGTAGCCTTACATTTTACTTTGAAACAGTAATTAATGATGTATATAAATCCCAAGCTGTAACATTCTCGATACTGGTGGAACATTAAGGCCCAAGTTGACAGGCTAGTACCTATACAATAAATAAAAATGTTAAGTTATTATATATTAAAACTATTGCTTTTTGCCTGCAATATAATGTAATGCAAAGTATAATTTGAGGAAATCCACTTTCAAATAAGTGAGTTTTGAGTTTTGACTACACATTTGAGCCTGTCTCCATCCTTCACCATTCCTGCTCAGCCTGTACTTCTAGTAAGTGTTCAACTAACTTCTCTGACCTATTCTCTGGAGTTCAGAGTCCAAGGATTATCATCTATGTGTGTTTTTTAACCTACTTTATCTTTGTTGTAGAGGGTCTGAGTAGCATATCTGACTAGTCTGCCATCTTGGTTCCTCCCCTACAAACTGGCAAATATTTGGGTGGTGGGGGAGGAAGGTGTTGGGAAGACTTAATTAAATTCATGAAATTTGTTGTATTGTCTCCAAAAATTATCTTACTTTGGAAATCATTGTTTTTCCCATGCATGTTGTCCCATTTTCAGGTTTCACATAGTTGGATGTTTTCAATTTTAAGTGGGCATCTTGGTCTCAGCAAGCTTTTGGCTCTGTGGGTATCAAAAGTGTTGCATAAAGATCAGGTAGTTCAAAGAACTGACAGGAAAAAAAAAATCATGTTTTTTATTTTTTAAGAACCTTAAGTGTTTAATTATTTTATCTTCACTTTTTTTTTAAGCTTCTATTGTGAATTAAGTGGTAGTTTACATGGGAGAACACCAGTTTTGCACTCAACCTATTGTTTTTTTGTTTCATTGCAATGATTGCAATCCCCTCCATGCATCATCAGTTAACAGGTTAACAGTACTGCTTCTATTCCCTCTGTTTTTGTTTTGTTTTGATGTACACAAAACCAATGCAGAAATATATAATTGTTGAAATAACCAAAGGGCACATTATGCCAGCCAGTCTCCTGGACACACAGCCTTTCTCTTTCCACAAGTCTAGAGTAGTCACCTGCTTTATCTCTCCATGCCATCAGCTCTGTCTCCATCTCTGGAGTCATTGCTTCTCTGGTTAGTGTCTCACATTCTGTGACGCTCATGATCCTCTCTTTTGATGGGCCTAATGTCCTCTGTTCCTGGAATGTAAGATTAACTACTCCCTTGTTTTTGTTACACATCTTCTACCTTTACAGTGTGGCAATTAGTCATGATAACAATTACTCACTATTGAATCAAATGAATCCTGTCCCCGTTTCCTTTCATCAGACACATCTAGATAAGATGTGAACTATATTCAGTGAGGATTCTACCTCTGCCCTCACATATTCTGAAACTAAACTCTGTCTTGAAAACTTGTAAGCCAGCCACTTGGTGCCTTAATATGTCCCCCCTCTCCCACTTTAGGTAGCCAATATCTAATTTGCCCATCCCTATCAACCCTATGTACAGAGTGGATAGGTTTGATCCTTGATGTGAAGACTCCTTATCACTCAGTTGCTATTTTGAACTACTACATCCATAAGCATAGGTCAAGTTCATCAAATTGTAGCAATTTACACTTGCTTCCTTTATCAACTTTCTTCATCTTCCTCTAGTTGATCATCAAGCCATCTAAGCTAGGTCAAATGAGTACTATTATCATCTCTATGTTTTATTTTTCTGTTTGTATCTTTGTTGCAGAGGGTCTGTGTAGCAGTCTGCCTACTCACCATCTTCTCATGTATACATTTAAAATAAATATTTTTCATGGTATGCCTGACATTCAAGATGTCTCATGACTTTTTTCTCATGTTGAAAAAATGGGACAACATGCATGGGAAAAACAATGATTCCCAAAGTCAGATAATTTTTGGAGACAATACAACAAATTTCATGGATTTAATTAAGTATTCCCAACACCTTCCTCCCCCACCACCCAAATATTTGCCAATTTGTAGGGGAGGAACCAAGATGGCAGACTAGTCAGATATGCTACTCAGACCCTCTACAACAAAGATAAAGTAGGGTAAAAAACAAAAACAAAAACACATAGATGATAATCCTGGGAGTCTGAACTCTCAGAGAATAGGTCAGAGAAGTTGATTGGACACTTACTAGAAGTACAGGCTGAGCAGGAGTGGTGAAGGATGGAGACAGGCTGGTGTGTAGTCTCACAGGCAGATGATGTGTGGCCATTTTGAACTTTTCCTGGCAACTTTGGAAACAGAGGATGGCTGGGAGCACAAATTCATGCTGGGGCTAACAATGGGAAAAGTGTGCTTTTTTGTTTGTGTTGTTTACCAAGCTTCCCTGGTTACTAGAGGTGAGGCCAACTCACTTCCCTCCCAGAACAACCCCATGCTGTCCAGTGAGGTCCAATGAGGTGAGCAATGACTCTACCATCCTTGACACCTGAATTCAAGTGTGCTTGAACAAATATGATTTGAAGTAGAGACAGAGTGCTCCTTGGAAGCCAAGATAACCAAACGTTGTCTCTCATACTTTGGACATATTATTAGGAGAGACTCGTCCCTGGAGAAGGATATCATGTTTGACAAAGTGGAGTGTTGGAGGAAAAGTGGAAGACCCCCAGTGAGACAGATTGGCACAGTGGTGGCAGCAATGGGCTTAGGCATAGCAACAATTGTGTTTGACACAGGACCGGGCAGTATTTCGTTCTGTTGTGTATAGGGTCACTATGAGTCAATACCAACTCAATAGCACTTAACAACAACTAGATGGATAGGAAGATTTAACATTGTGAAAATGTCAACACTACCCAATGTGATCTACAGAAATAATGCAATCTAGATCCAGATCCCAACTGTATTCTTTACTGAAAAGAAAAAACAAAACAAAACAAAACAACTAACCATCAACTTTATATAGCAAGGAAGGAGGCCCTGAATAAGCAAAGTATCACTAAAAAATAAACAAGAAAGACAAAGTAGAAGGCCTCTAACTTTCCCATCTCAAAACCTACTACAAAGTCACAGTAGTCAAAATAGCCTGGTCCTAGTTCAACAAAAGACAAATAGACTAGTGGAACAGAACTGAGCACTGAGAAGTAAATTCATCCATTTATGGTCAGCTGATCTTTGATAGTATAAAATATTGTAAAAATGTGGTCCCACTATTCTTCTTATAGCATACTCTACTTATGCTTTGTTGTTGTTGTTGTTAAGTGCCATCGAGTCGGTTCCGACCCATAGCGACCCTGTACAGGGTTACCCTTGGTAATTCATTTTTATGGCCACGAAAAACTCATAGTTATAGCGTTTATTAGGGAAGTTAACAGGTAATGAGTTGGGCCCAGAAAATACACAGGGTACAATTATTTCTGTCAGAACAGCCTCTTCTCAGCCATGCCCACAGACAGGCCACTCTCTGCCTGGGCAATATTATAACGCTGTATTAGAGCTGCTGATAAATTGTTCACAGGACATATCACTCAACCATAAGCTGTAGACTGAAGGCACTCAACTCCAGCTCTGTGTGTCCACAAACCTTTCTCTTCCCACTTAATGTCCTACCCTTTGACATGTCTCTAAAACCCCAAATATCCAGTAGACAAGTAAGTCTCCTGCCCAAAGTTGTTCAGCTTTACTTGTTCTGTGGGCTGGAAAGTACACCACTGTGTACGATGCTTTGGCTCTTGGCTCTGCTGCTGCTGCTCCTCTACCACTTCTCTGGTGTCACAGAGAAACTTCAATATAAGTTTTCTATAAGAAAAAGGCAAATAATCCAATTTTAAAATGGGCATAAGACAAGAACAAACACTTTATCAAAGAAGACATTCGGCAGCCAACAAACATATGAAGAAATGTCTGTGATCATTAGTCATGGTTGTGGTTGTTAGTGCTATCAAGATGGTTCTGACTCATAGTGACCCTGTATAGTGTTTGCAAGGAAAGGCTGGTTGGTTTGAACTGCCAACCTTTTGTTAACATGTCCAATGCTTATCCTACGGTGACATACCAGGACAGGCAAATCAACACAACAATAAGATACCATCTAACTCCAGCGTTAATAGCAAATTTCAAAACAAAACAGAAAACAACAAGTGCTGGTGTGGGTGTGGAGGGACTGGAACCCTCATACACTGCTGATGGGACTGTACAAATGTGCAATCACTGTGGAAAATAGTATGGCACGTCCTCAGAAAGATGGAAATAGAACTGTCATATGATCCAGAAAGCCCTCTACTTAGTATGTATCCTAGCGAAATAAGGGCTACAATACAAACAGATACATAGACATCTATGTTCATTATAACCCTATTCACAATAGTAAAAGAATGGAAACAACTTGTGCCATCAGCAGAAGAATGGATAAAAGAACTTTTGTACATACATACAATAGAATACTGTTGCTATTGTTGTTGTTGTTAAGTGTGTGGAGTCTTTTCTGACTCATAGTAACCCTGTATAGGTTTCCCAAAGAGTGGTTGGTAAGTTTGAATCACTGACCTTGTGCTTCAAATGGGCCTTGTGATCAAGTGTTTTATCCTACTTTACGACACAAGGACGTATTAAAGAATAATGATGAATCTGCAAAATACCTCATAACATGAATAAGCCTAGAGGACATTAATCTGAGTAAAATGAGTCAATCACAAAAGGACAAATCTTAAGAGAGACCACTATTGTAAAAGTGAAGAAAACGTTTTCAAACTAAAAGAAACATTCTTTGATGACTATCTGGAATAAGAGGGAAAAAAGTATAACTCATAGGCTAAAGGGTAGACATGTGCTAAGTTGAATGAAGGGGAAATCTATGTACAACAAGAGGGAAGTTGGCAGAAGAATGATGAAGGCAGGAGAAGACACAGGGAGGTTTGCAAGAGTTAAAGGTAACAGAGGTAAATACTATTATATTCACAATTTGGCAATAGTGGTGATCTCTCAGTAGGTTCATGTATTGGCATACACAAGCTAAAGGTGTGTAGAAAGAAAAGAAACAGTAAAAAGAAATGGATACATGAGAAAGTCTGTTTAGGTATGTTGTTGTTGTTGTTAATTACCATGGAGTCGGTTCCGACTTGCAGTGACCCTGCACAGGGTTTCCGAGGCTGCAAATCTTTACGGGAGCAGAAAGCCTCATCTTTCTCCTGCGGAACAGCTGGTAGTTTTGAACTGCCGACCTTGAGGTTAGCAGCCCGATTCGTAACCACTACGCTACCAGAGCTCCTTTGTTAGGTGTATCGTTGATCAAATAACAAATCAACTATCCCATCTTGTCTTTTGATAATTTACTTAGAAGAGAGATACATTATACATTTGCCTAGACTTCTCTTCTAAGCATTGACAGAGCATTGCTTAAATCCAAAAAGATTACTTACCCACACTCCAAGCTTTCACTATAGACCCATTATTCAAACTGGGAAGGAAAAGACAAAGCTCATCCTTTTCTCTTTTATGTTTGTTGGTGATGGGGAAAAAAGTACAATGACTCTATTCAAGCCACATTGGGATTTCAAAACTGTGATAGCTTCTCTGGAAGATCACCAATTTCCCTTCTCTTTTCATCTGGTTATCATCATGTCATTTCCTACCCTTTGACATGTCTCTAAAACACCAAGTATCAAGCAAAGAAACATTAGACTGGTAAGAAAATAAGACTGTCAAGGCTGAATTGGGGGGAAAGCATCTGTTCTTGTCACTTCCCCTGTCTGTATTTGACCTTTCTTGAATATGCTTTCTTTTTACATTGAAAATCAAACAGTTATACATTTTCTTTTACTGTCCATGTGGTTCATTTTTGTTTGGTGCCATTGAATCTTATATAAACAGCAGAATGAAGCAATGCCTATTCCTACAGCATCCTCATATTGCTGTTATGTCTGAGTCCATTGAGAGAGTCATTGTATCAATTCATCTTATTGAGCATTTTCCTCTTTTTTGCTGACCTTCTACTTTATCAAGCATGATGTCATTTTCCAGGAACTAGTCCCATCTGATAATATGCTCAAATTATGTGAGATGAAGACTCACCGTCCGTGTTTCTAAGAAGCATTCTCTGACAATCATTTTCATCAACAACGTAATTCAAAAGCATCTATTCTTCTTCAATTTTCCTTAGTCCTTGTCTTTATTTTTTAATTCTATGAATATATCATTGTTCAGCTGTCACAGGCATATAAGGTAATTGCAAATTCCATAACTTGAGTCAGGCACATTTCAGTCTGTCAAGTTACATCGTTGCTCAACACTTCCAGGAGGTGATTTGCAGCAGACTTGCTCAGTGTAGTACGTAATTTGATTTTTTAATTGTTGCTTCCATGGATATTGGTTATGGATGCAAGTAAAATGACAACTTCAAAATTGTCTCTGTTTATCATGATTTAAAAAATAAACAGAGACAATTTCGAAGTTGTCAAGGATTTCATTTTACTTATATTCATAACCAACATGATGCTGTGTGGTTTCCTGGTGTGGCATTGTAGGATCAGCACTGGACCGCAAACCACCAGGCTGGCAGTTCAAACCCACCAGCTGCTTATCTGAAACCCTGTACAGGGTCGCTATGGGTCAGAACTGACTTGACAGCACTTAACAACAACAATAACAACTATCATGATGTTACTCAGGGTTCCAGTTACAAGGATTTTTGTTTTCTTAATTTTGAATTGTAATCCATACTGAAAGCTGTAGTCTTTGATCTTCAACAGTAAACACTCCAATTTCTATTAGCTTTCAGGAAGCAACATTGTGTCGTCTGTATAGTGTAGGTTGTTAATGAGTCTTCCTTCAATCCTGATACTATGTTCTTCTTCAGATTGTCTAGCATCTCAGATTATTTGCTCATCATATAGCTTGAAAAAGCATAGTATAAAGATACAAACCTGACACACACCTTTCCTGATTTTAAATGGTGCACTATCCCTTTTTACGTTTGAACAACTCTTGTTCTATGCATATGTTCATGTGAGCACAATAAAGTGATACGGAATTCCCATTTGTCTCAATGTTATCTATAATTTGTTATCCACACAGTCAAAACCTTTACATAGCCAATAAAACACAAGTAAACATCTTTCTGTTACTCTTTGCTTTTAGCCAAGACTCATCTAACTTCAGCAATGGTATCTATAGTTCCATGCCCTCTTTTGAATTCAGCTTGAATTTCTGGAAGTTGATATACTGCTGCAACTGTGTTTGAATTATATTTAGCACACTTTTACTTTTGTGTGATATCAATGATGTTGTCATTGTTAAGTTCTGTCTAGTCAGTTACAACTCAGTAACCCTACGCACAACAGAACAAAACACTACTTGGCCCCATTGTGCCATTCTCACAACAGATGTTGTACTTGAGCCCATTGCTGCTGCCACCATGTCAATGTATTGCATTGAGGGTCTTCCTGTTTTTCGCTGACCCTGTACTTAACCAAGGATATGTCCTTCTCCAGGGACTCATACCTCCTGATAGAAGGCCCAAAGTATGAGGACAAAATCTTGCCATTCTTGTCTCTGAGGAGCATTCTGACGAATTCTTCCAGCACAGACCTGTTTGTTCTCTGGCAGTCCATGTACTTTCAAAATTCTTCTCTAACAGCATAGCACAAATGTATCGGTTCTTCTGGATTTTTCCTTATTCATTGTCCAACTTTAACATGCATATGAAGCAACTGAAAATACCATGACTTGGGTCAGGTGTACTTTAGTCCTCAAACTGACATCTTAGCTCTTGAACACTTTACAGAGGTATTGTGCACCAGATTTGCCTAGTGCAATATGTAATTTGATATCTTGACTGCTGCTTCTATGAGAGTTGATGTAGATTCAAGTAAAATAAGGTCTTTGACAACTTCAATGTTTTCTCCATACTCATACTATTTATTGGTGAAGTTGTGAGGATTTTAGTTTTCTTTCCATTAATGTGCAATCCATACGGAAAGCTGCAGTCTTTGATGTTCATAAGTATTTTAAGTCTTCTTTACTTAGAGCAAGAAAGGCTGTATCATTTGTATTTTGCACATTGTTAATAAGTCTTCCTCCAATTCTGATGCCACATTCTTCTTCACATAATCCAGCTTCTTGGACTATTTGCTCAGCATACAGGTTGAATAAGTATAGTGAAAGAACACAGCCCTGGTGCACCCTTTTTGTGATTCTAAACCATTCAGCATTCCTTTGTCCTGTTTGAATGCTTCTTGTTCTATGTAGAGATTCCTCATGAGCTCCTCATGAGCACAATCAAGTCTTCAGAAATATCCAATCTTTGCAATGTTATCCATAGCTTGTTATGATCCACACAATCAAAAATCCTTGTTGCTGTTTTTAGTCTTTTCAAGTTGGTTATAACTTAGGGAAACTGTGCAGGGTTTCTGAAGAGTGACTGGTGGATTTGAACCACTAATCTTTCAGTTAGCAGTCCAGTGATTATCTTATATCATTACATATAATTAATAAAGCACAAGTAAACATTTTTTTTTTGTTTTCTGCTTTCAACTACGATATTAATGATATTATTTTATTGTTTCAGCATTGTGTTGGATCACCTTTCTTTGGAATGGGCACAAATATGGTTGTCCAGATAGCTGTCTTCCAAATTTCTTGGTATAGATGAATGAGTGATTCATATACGGCATCCATTTGTCAAAACATATTAATTTGTTCCTGTCAATTGCTGGAACCACGAATGTTGGCAATAATTCAGTGAAGCTTAAATTTCTTCTTTCAGTACCATCGTTTTGGATCACCAGCTTCCTGAAATGGTTGAATTCCAATCAATTCTTTTTAGCACAGTGAATTTGTGTATTCCTTCCAGCTTCGTTAGCTGTGCCCTGTGTAGTTCAATATTTAGTTTATAGAATCTTTCAATATTACAACCTGAGGCTTTAACTTTTATTTCAGTTCTTTCAGCTTGAATAATGCCTGATGTGTTCTTCTCTTTTTGTTTCTAACTCCAGCTCTTTAAACATTTCACTACAATACTTTGCCTTCTCAAGCCATGGGCAGCCAAAAGAACCAACAGATCTGTGTTGGAAAAAGTGCAGCCAGAGTGCTCTTTGAAGCAAGGTGGCCAAACATCGTCTCTCGTACTTCAGACATTTATCAAGAGGGACCAGTTGCTGAAGAATTACATCATGTTTGGTAAGGTGGAGGGTCAGAGAAAAAGAGGAAGACCCCTAGCGAGATGGATTGGCAAAGTGACAGCATCATTGGATTCAAGCGTGGCAAGGATAGTGAGGTTGGCCCAGGATTGGGAAGTGTTTCATTCTGCTGTGCATAAGGTTGTTATGAGTCGGTACCTAGTCGATGGCACCTAACAACAACAATAACACTCACTTTTAAGTCTCTTGCATTCCAACCCAGCTGTGTTAAACTTCATGATTTCCTGCCTCTGTGACTTCACAATATTTGCCTTGTGTGCAGCATCAGTCTCTCTAATACCATCTCCAATTTATCCAATTTCTAATTATATCTCAAAGTGAGGTTTGCCAGACTTAAAATCCACTGATGATGATTCCATTCCCATGAAACTTTCATTGGTTTTCTACCTCCTCATCTCAAAGCTTATTTGCTCATTTATCTTTCCCAGTTGAGCATTTGTTGACCTTTATTTTGATCCTTTAATGGCACTTACTCTTTGTACCTTGTTTAGTGAGTTTCTCACATTTTGAAAACTTATTTTTGAAATGCTGTTATTCAAGATTGGTGTGGGTTGGGCTCCTGGGTTAAAAAAAAAAAAAAAGGATGAAGTTGCAACCAGCTTTTATTTTAAAAGTGAAAATATGTGTAACTCTATTTTAGACATGTCTTAGACAAAGAAACTCTCTATTGCGATGTGTGAAATTTCCTAAGCCGTTTAAGCAAAAATGCAAATTTCTTTCACTTTTCAGTGAAAATAGTGCATGTTTTTAATAGTGGGTGTGAGTTTATTTAGGGTTTATATCAGCAAGAATTGAATATTAGCTTCATGTAGAATCTTCTTCATGTACTGACAAGTCAATCGTTAATAACAAAGCTCTAAGCAGGTCTTTAAAAAAATTCCTTATAGTATCTTTGCTATCTTTTACACACCAGCTGTCATTAAATACTTTCTGACTCATGGTGACTCATAGTAAAATTGCTCCATAAGGTTTTCAATGACTAATTTTTTAGAAATACATCACTTGTTCTTTCTTTTGTGGTACATATGAGTGGATGCAAACCGCCAACCTTTTGGTTAGTAACTAAGGATTAACTCTTAGTGCCACCCAGTGACTGTTCCTCTTTAAATACCCCTTATAATATCTCTTACAAAAATGTAGATAGATGTTACCTATTATTTTTGATCATATAGCCTTATGGTAAGATTGTCAAATAATGTAAGTAAAATTAAAATCCCTTTTTAAAAGTCTTCCTTTTTCTACCCACTCCCCATTTAAAATACTTGTAATATATATTCTTCTGTACTGATGTTATAAGCTAAGAATGCATTGTGGACATCTTCCCCTGTCAGGCTGTGGAGATCTTACTTATTCTTGTTTGAAAACCCTAACAGCATCATACTCAGATACCACCTCAAAGGAGCTGAGGGAATAAAGTCAGCAGACTGCCTTTAGTCATCTGTTTTTCCCAAGTCTGCCTCTCCCCAAGATACACCTTACCCCAGATCCCCAACACCTGGGACTCTGTAGGGTGTTTTATGAGGTACTAACAATTCCATCTGACAGGGGACATCTGACATTGACTCATGACCTGAGACATATACTTTTCACCAATCAATGACCAGTTAGTTACTGCTGTTTCTGCTTTTTCAAGTCGGCATGGTAATAACATAGAACTTGGAGCACATATTAGAATGTTAGGTTAAATCCCAGAGTTGCAATTCTGTGGTCAAAGGGTAAGTGTTACTAGTTGCAAGGGTTTGAGCCAAATTCAGCCTTTCGTTCATTACTTTTAGAAATCTTACGGAGCAAATTTTGTCTATAAGAGAAAAAGTAATCAATTACAGGTTTATTAACAGGCAAATATTGAGTATACCTCAAATGAATGCCTTAATGGGTAATTCTTATCTGAATAAAGAATATTGTTTAGACTTCAGGCTTTTGGGTATCCATAATACTTGGTAGCTGCTATTGAATCCAGGCTGACCCACAGAGATCTTACTAATAACAGAACAAAATTAGGCACAGATACTTGGTCCTGTGTCATTCTCATGATCCTTACTATGCCTGAATATATTGTTGTGTTGTTGTTGTTAAGTGCCATTGAGTCAATTCCAACCCATAGCGACCCTATATAGGGTTTCCGGAGGAGCAGCTGGTAAGCTTGAACCACCGACCTTGCAGTTCAAATGGCTTTGCAGTCTGGGGCATTACACCACTGTGCTCTGATAGCCTAGTGTTTACGAATCTGGCTGCTAATCTCATGGTTAGCAGTTTGAAACTACCAGCTGTTCTATGGGAGAAAGATGAGGCTGTCTGCTCTCGTAAAGATTTACAGCCTAGGAAACCTCATACAGGGTCGCTATGAGTGGGAACTGATTCCACAGCACATCACAACAACAATATTGTTATATCCTTGTTTATTTTGAGTACCTTCCAACTTTGTGGTGGGGGCTCATCTTCCAACAATATTCTACTGTGATCTGTTAGGTTTTTATTGTCTAGTTTTTGGAAGTAGATTGCAAGGCCTTTCTTATTAGCCTGTCTTTAGTCTGGAAGCTCTGTTGAAACCTGTCTACCATGGGTGACCTTGTTAGTATTTGAAATATTGGTGGCATAATCACCATGGTACAACAAAGTGGCATATGGGTGCTGAGAAGTCTACAGTAACCTTGTCAAATCTTAATCTTAGCAAAATGGCCCCTGAATTGTTCCACCTAACCAATCCCTATCATGTGTATGACTAGTTTACATTATGTAGAACAAAGATATAAGCATTATCTCTAAAGGTCATCCTGCTCCAGGCAGCCTGCCTGAAGGAATCTGGTTGATCACATCGAGATGAATGCAGTTAAAGGGAAAGGAGAACTCAATCCTAAATTCCACATTAAAATCACAGTAAAGATACTAATTAGTAAAAATAGGCTCAATGGGCTTCTCAGAATCCAGTCAGATTAGGAAGAGAAATAGTACATGCAAAAGGTGAAGTGAGCTAGGGAAATCTTCTTAGAAGTAGAAGCAGAAATATGAGGAAACTAGAAAAAATTTCCCCTTCACCCAGCTGGTTACACATCTTAAATTGAAAAACTTTTTTGCCAGATTATGTTCTCTAGAAACTTGTGTTAATTTGTATTGCCACCAACAATAGAGGAAGACCCCCAACGAGATGGATCAGCCAGGTGGCATCATTGATGGCATCAAGTGTGGCAGTGGTAGTGAGGTTGGCCCAGGATTGGACATTGTTTCGTTCTGCTGTGCATGGGGTTGCTATGAGTTGGTTCCGACTCAATGGCACCTGATAAAAACAACAACCAACAATATATGAATGGGTCCATTTCCATTTCCCTACCCTCACTTAAAAAAAAAAAAAATCATACCACTTGCTCAATGGAAAAGTGCACTCTAGGTGTTCAAAGCTGTGACCTTTCAGAATAAGCTTGCCAGGTCTTTCTTTCAAGGAGATTCTGGATGCATTCAAACTTTAAAGCTTTTGGTTAGTGGCTATTGTTAAGTGCAGCTGATTTGGTTTGAACTCATAGCAATGCTGTAAAGGGTTTTCAAAGAACAACTGATGGGTTTGACCTGCAGACCTTTTGGTTAGCAGTCCAGTGCTTATCCTACAGTGCCACCCCAGGACTCTACTTCTTCACTAGCACTAACCATTTGTGAGCTTTTGAATCAATCTTAGTATAATAAAAAAATGACATCTCATTGTTATTTTTGCTTGTTTTTATTGTTAAGTGTCATCAATCTTGTTGCAATTCATAACAACACTATAAAAGTATTTCCGAGGCTGTAAATCTTTGCAGGAGCAGAAAACCTTTCTCCTACAGTGCATGAACTGCCAATTTTGCGGTTCAAAGTCCAGTGCCTGTCTTACTGAGTCACTGTGGTCCCCATCATTACCAGACATTGTTGCTAAGTGTCAGTTCCCACTCATAGTAACCCCATATAAAGTTTCCAAGTAGTGGTTGCTGGGTTTGAACCACTGACCTTGAGGTTAGCAGTCCAATGCTTATCCTATGGCACCACATATTTATTCACTATTATGTAGTCAGAAAGATATTTCTTTTGCCATTTTGAGAAATCTCTTATAGAATGCTCTTTCATGAGTTTTTAAATAGGTCCGAATTAATGTGTTTATTATTTTTAAAGTATTTGTCTTTATTTTATTCGTTTTCTTTTCATTACTCACAAATGGATTAGAAAGCTTTATCCTCCCATCAGGTTTTGTGGGAAGGTTGTCTTCAAAGTATGTAAAAGCACAGCAAATTAAAAAATACAGCAGATAGGAAGGGGCATTGCTAGAATTCTAGTCATGCCACAGGCAGTCTGAGTGATTCTGGGCAAGGATTTATGTTGTCTCAATTTCAGTTATTATCACCTGGAGATTGAGATGAATAAAATCGGCAATGCTTCCACCCACAGTTGTGAGAACTAAATTAAATACACAGCAGTTTTCCAACATTGTGTCTCCACCCACTGGGGAGTGTGATCAGTTAGGAAAATGAAGTGGTGTTATAGCTCCGCATTCTTCTAGGCTTCACTGTTTTTTCTAGGCTACAGGTTGATTGTTGCAATCTGGGTGTACCCTTAGACATCTCACAGATTTGGGAAAAGAGAAGTCAGAGAACAACTGCAATGGTAACTATTAAAGTGTTTTTGTAAACTATAAATTACTGCAGAAGTCACTTCCTTCTGCTCTCGGGGCATCAGTTTCATGTCTGTTAAAAGAGACTGAGAGGGAGAGAGAGCCCTCTGATAGTCCTTAGAGCTGTTAATCTCCAGGTCTGATAGAGACTGGTGACATCCCCCCCGCCCCCCAAATTATCACCCTTAGATATCCTTCTAGCCTGACTCTGAACTCACCCCATGGCTCAATTTTTAGTGAAACAATAGATAAGGTGAACAATAACATCAGAAAGACACTCCCTCCTTCCAACAATCAATTGCATGAGATCAAAATGACAGCATTTGTCCAGGGATAAAGCTCAGAAGGTAGGAAGTGACAAGAAAAAAGGAGAAATGGGAATGGCTAACTCTTTTCATTTCATAAAATGAAAAGAGTGCTGTTATAGCGAGAGACCTGAAACCAATGACAAAAAATAAAGTGTATATGAACTGTTGAATGGAATTCCAACTTTCTCTGTAAATTTTCACCCAAATCTCAATTAAAAAACAAAGCAAAACAAAATAAAGCACAACTTCAGTAGCTCTTCTTTCAAGATCATTGTAGGCTCTATTTTCCCATCTGCTTAGAAGTGTTGACATGACTTGCTGAGAAAGCAACCAAGAATAGGAATAACATGTGTCGTATCTAGGTGGACATGCCTTACTACATTTATGCTTCCTCGGACATAACATCACCACTCATCTTTCTGTTTGCCATACTGTTGTGGCTTGTATATTGTTCTGATGCTGGAATTTATGCAATGTATTTTTTATTAAATATCAGCAAGGTCACTCATGGTGGACAGGTTTCAATGGAGCTTCCAGACTAAGACGGACTAGGAGAAAGAAGAGGCAGACCACTTCTGAAACGTTAGCCATTGACAACTTTATAATAGCAGTGGAACATTGTCAGATATAGTGATGGAAGATGAGCCCTTCAGTATGGAAGGCACTCAAAATATGATTGAAGGATACTTGTGTCCTCAAAGTAGAGTTGACCATAATGTCGTGAATGGAGCAAAGCTTTGAGGACCTTCATTTACTAATGGGGCACAACTCAAAATGAGAAGAAATAACTGCAACTACTCATTAATAATTGGAGTATGGAATACATAATATATGAATCAAGGTAAACTGGAAGTCATTAAAAATGAAATGGAACACATAAAGATAAATATCCTAGATATTAGTAAGCTGAAATGGACTGGTACTAATCATATTGAATGAGACAATCATGGATCAGTATTTTGGAAATTGTAAATTGAAGAGAAATGGCATTGAATAAGAATGTTCTTAGCTGGTCTTTCTTGTACCCATATGGATACTATCCTATTACAGCGAGCATTGTACTTCAAGATCAATCTTTAAAGGTTCTTATTGATATATATTGTTGTTGTTAAGCGCCATCAAGTGGGTTCCAACTCATAGCAACCCTGTATAGGGTTTCTGAGAAACCACTGGTGGATTTGAACAGTTGACCTTCTGGTTCTCAATCCAGTGCTGTTTTACAGCACCACACCAGGATTCCATATATATGTGGAGGTGTTGCAGGTTAATATGCTAAATCACAATGTCGGTTTCAACCAGTGGTTCAAACACACCAGACATTCCTTGGAAACCCTGTACAGTGTAGCTATGGGTCACAACTTACTTGACAGAACTTAACAACTACATACACACACACATATAGATGAAAAAAAGTTTATATCAATGTAACGGCTCACAATTGTAGAGATAGGAGAGTCACAAGTGCAGGCCAGGTGAACCAAGATCAAGATGTGTGGGTGGGCCCAGAAGGCAGGAATCCCAAGTTGGGGCACAGAGTAGGACCTTGGCACTAAAGCAGGGTAGCAGCAGGGTGACAGATGACCAAGGCCTAGTCAGGAATGTTGCAGAACCAGCAGCATGGAACACATAAGTTAAGGTGACAGGAACAGGCGTGCAGGGCCATCTCATGGATGTCTGGTTTTCCAGGCACATTCAGAGGACAGGCCCAATAGACAAACACATAATAGAGCAGGCCACTGGCTCAGGTTCAAAGAACCAGAGGTTGGAGGACAACCCAGATGTGAGATCCAGATCCAATGGGTTGGGAGCACATCACTGCCTCACCCCCCCACCCCCCAAGGAAACATCCTTTCCATTGATTAGCTGCTCATAACCAGTCATCATAGAGTTAACTGTGCAGACTCATAGCCAATCTTCATAGAGTTAACTATTAATTGCCAAACAACTGGGAATCCTGACTCAATCAAGTTCACACAGAACCTTAACTATCACACTTAGGATTGATTTATTAACTATATAAAAGCATTTCACTATGTGGACCACAACAAACTTTGGATAATGTTGCAAAGAATGGGTATTCCTGAACACTTTATGGTTGTTGTTGTCAGGTGCCATCGAGTCGGAACCGACTCATAGCGACCCCATGCACAGCAGAACGAAACAATGCTCGATCCTGGGCCAACCTCACCA